>NC_140487.1:13010000-13610000 GCF_964271855.1 Acomys minous
ACACACACACACACACACACACACACAAATGTATACATACATATTCTCACTCACATACACACATACATATACTCACACATACCCATGTACACACACACACACACACACACACACACACACACACACACTGCCTAAACTTAATATTTTGTTATTAAGAACCAAACCTTGGTTTACAAGCATTGTGAACTGAAAAACTGCCAAACTAACTTAAATTTCATGAAATCTTCTTAATTTAAAGGTGTATAACATTCAAATTTAGAGCAAACCATAACTTAATATGAAAATTATGCTTTCCAATTTGAGTGAAATAATAATTATTTTTTTATCTCTGGACCCCATTTTTATTTTGTTTTTATACTGAAATAATTATTTAAACACTTTTGGTACCTTAACTGGATACTTTTGAAATTTTATTTTAGCCTCAAAAGATGCTAGAATTTTGCTACACTAATACTCTTGCTTTTGAAAAATTCTATATATTTGATTTTTCATGGTAGAGCTCTTGTACCTGACCAGAGGAAAGAGAAAGGAACACATTTACCTGAAGACCCCCCATTTGTTTTGTGACTTCAACACTTCAGAATTAAAATATCATTTAAAAGAAAAGGAAAATTGGTGCCTGTCTCTAACAAGGGAGAGGAGACGCCATCATGATTTCTGTAAATCCTTCCTAAAATTTTAAAAATGAAATAATTTACTCAGTAGGTTGTAACTGCCTTTGCTAAGCTGCAGTCATCCATCATGTGGATAAATATTTAGACAATATTTTAAATGTGTACAATGTTCTTGAGCGAATGCCACAGTTCCAGGCTGTCATGTAAATACAGTCTGATCAAAACCAGTCTGCTTGCATAATAAAAGCCCAGCTAGAGACACAACCATTCAGCCAAGGATTGAACACGGATACTTAGGAAAACTGCAGCAGGGAAAAGTGACCACCAGTGAAAAGAACCATGTCAATGTTGAGTTCAGAAGGTTGCTTTGTTAAAGTAGACACCATCTAAAGAACATCATCTATTCTAAATAGGTGAAAACACTGCTTTTGAAAAAAAAATGTGCCATCAGTGAAGAATGATAATACATCTACTAATGGGCATCACTACACAGCTGAAAGAAAAGGAAGTACAAGGCATTCTGATGACAGAGAGGAATTCCCAAGCTAGGCCTCTAGAGCCAAAGAGAGCAGGACATGAGAGTGTGCCAGGAAGTTGACTCCAGATTTTTGTATTGGGAGGGAGGACCAAAAACATCTAAAAAGGCATGTATGCTCATCATATGTGCATTGACTACTTCCAGGAAAGCAGCAAGAAATGAGTTCTAATGCTTAATCATGGAAAAAGTAGAAATTAGTACTTAAGACAATGCTTCCCAAACTTTTTCGTGGCCACACATCCACAAATACTGATCTTAAACGCACAAAGAAGCCAATGTTCCAGGCTCCACTCTGCTTTGGTTGGATACCAAAGAGATGTACCTGGCTAGCATGTGTTATGGATATAGTTTTAAGATTGAAGAAAAATCAAATCAGTCATACTGACCAGTCAGATGTTATCAGTAGAGTAAAATCATTAATATACTCAACCATTATTGTTTCACTTTAAAATCTTTACAAGCTGGTTCTAGTGGAAAATCTAAGTCCAAACTAAATGGTACTCATTTAACTCCTAAGACTTTCTAATTAGAAAACGCAGCTGAGGACAGAGCAGTTGATTCCCTGCAATGTAGAAATGAGGCAGGGCAGCCTACACCTGTCAAGTTCTTAGTAGCATGGATGAAAGAGAAGGTCATCTTCAGCTCAGTGATGAGTCTGGGACCAGTCTTAGCTACACAAGACCCTGCCTGCCTCTCTTCCTGTCCCACATGCACAGCACCCAAAAGCTACTGGTACTACTAAAGCTTATGAAATACTGACCAAGAGACCTCAAGCCATTTCCCTTCTACCACGTTTTACTATATATTTAGTATTTTTGGAGTGGGGTGTGTGAGTGTGTGTGTGTGTGTACATGTACACAAATAGGAATATTAATGGAAGTGAGAAAACAGCCTGGGTTCTCCCTCCCTTCCCCCCTCTTGGCCCGCTCTCTCTCTCTCTCTCTCTCTCTCTCTCTCTCTCTCTCTCTCTCTCTCTCTCTCTCACACACACACACACACACACACACACACACACACACACACACACTGAGATTACATATTTGTATCACTACACTTGGCATTTTACACATGGATTCTGAAGACTCAACCTTCGACTTGCAAGGCAATCTCTTTGCCAACTGAATTCCGTTTTCAGCCCATACATCTTTAGTATTTGAAAATGTTAAAATAAAATTAATTCACTTAACCTTAGGGCACTAAATTTAATACAAATTTTTCTATCATTACATTTTTCTTTATTTTAAATAATTTCTACATAAAATCGTCCTAGAAAAAGTTCCTATTGATAAGCATTTGCATTTGACTAAGAAGGATTAAAATCTTAGTTTGTATCTTATTACTTAAATAAATGTAATGTGCTGCTAAATAAAAATATGCAAGTCAAATAGGCAACTAATGATAAGAGAATTCTGGTGTTTGTTAAAGTCCTAATGTTTTGATTTTTTTTTTTTTACCAAAATAAAAAAATTATGGATGCATGCTAAAAAGCACCTTTTTGGAATGGAAAAAAATGAACTTTTATTTCTACCTTTGAAAGGGTTATTGTGACTGGGCGGTGATGGCATACAGCTTTGATCCCAGCACTTGGAAGGCAGAGGCAGGCAAATCTCTAAGTTCAGGGCCATCCTGGTCTACAGAGCAAGTTCTAGAACAGCCAGGACACACAGAGAAACTCTGTCTCAAAACAAACAAACAAATAAACAAAAAGAAAATGTCATTTTAATTTGCCTTCAGAGTGAAACTATGATAGATAGTTTTCAATAGTTTGTATGGAAAACTTATGCTAATAATCACATATCACATTGTTACAAATTATTTACTTATATCAGTTAATCAAATGGTTATAGTAGCATTGGAGACAGATGAAGGGAAAGTTATTTCCTTCTACTCAACAGAATGGAATTTGCTGTAGGTAGAGACCTAACCTGCCTGTTGGGTTGGTCAATTGCTAAGACACAACCCATGTGGACATGAATTCAATTTCAGCCATGCTAAGGAGATGAAAGGGATCACTATCCTTTAAGAGAAAACTTACTTTTCCTTCCCAGAAAAACTTTAGTGAAGTCTCTGCAGAGCCGAGGTTTTCTTCACTCTGCAGTCTGAGCTCTCTCATTCTTCCTCTTAGTAATTTCTTCCCATTCCCTTCTACTACCTGACAGCTCACAAACGCGGTGACTTACCTTCTTCCTGTTGGCCCTTTTCCCCCCTCTGGGAGGTTATGGAGATCTACAGGTTTTTTCGCCCCAGGATTTTCCTTTATAATTTTTTTCTAATAAAATTGACCTTGAGCTTTCATCAGAGCATATCATTTAATTTTGGTTTTGTTTCTGTTTTTTTTTTTTAAATAAAATTTACAACCCTGAGAAAGGATCTCAATTTTACCAGTAACATATAGTATCCCAAGCGGAGCTCCCAAAAAAGGACTAGTAATGAAATGACTGAGAAATGGAGAAGAACTAAGTAGGAAAGAAGAAATATAAATTAGTATCTACTTTCACAACTAACTAAAATAAATAAATGAAGGAATACATATTGAAAGTGCTTTCAGTTAATGCTGGGTAGTATGTTGTTACTACCTGCCATAAAGGCTTTTCTCTGAATAAAGACCAGAAAAAAGAAAGAAGTCTGGTTGCAGCACTGGACAGAAGGACAGTTAGAATAAAAAACAAAGAAAACTAAAGTTACTTTTCACAAGAAAGACTCAGTAGAAGTTGTAGCATCTCTGCCAGAAAGACTCACTATTTGCAAAATTCTGATGAGAACATTATGCCATCAGAAGACTATGGATATGATAGACAATGTAATAATTATAGCTATATAATAACAAACCGCTAAGAGTTTCAGAAAGAGTGGACAAGAAAGGATAACCTATAAAGAAGATAAAGAGAACAGACAGATTTGGAATGGCACCAATAGAACAGGGCACTTCAGTGTCCAGAAAAAGGAAATTATAAGGACTGGAAACAAAGCCCAGTTAAATGTTGTAGAAGAGATCATGCAGCCAAAGTGTTAGACATGTTATGTAATGTTCCAAATAAAACACTCAGGAATGTTAAGTACATTATGTCAAAAACTTTGCTTCTTTTAAAAATTGTACATAATTTAAAATGTCTATATTTATGGGACTTTGCCTGGGAAGCTTTTCAAATCTGAGTCCTCTGTTGTTATGATTATTAACTCTCTTCTCCCATGAGCTCCTGGAATCAAATTAGGTAAGCAGGCAGGAAGCTATCTCTCCAGCTCTGCCATGATAGGGTTTTGATATAGTTCAAAGCTGTAAGTATTAAAAATTGTGTTAAATTAAGCCAGGCATAGTGGCACATGCTTTTAATCCAGGACTCTGGAGGCAGAGGCAGATAGATTTCTGTGAGCTTGAGGTCATGCTGGTCTACATAGTGATTTCCAGGATAGCCACGGCTACATAGTGAGAACATCTTTTAAAAACCCAGGTAAACAACAACAACAACTACAAAATATGTGTGAAATTGCATCAGGCTCTGTGTCACTAAGACTCTTGGCCTCTCCTTACAAATGAACAGTTCTTGGAGAAACACAACGAAGCTGCTTGAATCCATACTTTTTTTTTTATCTACTCCATAAGAGAAAGAAAAGCCAATTCATTTCCCCCCAAGGAAGTAGTGTGAGGGGGCTTGGCAAAGCGCAGTGCGTGACAAGATACCAACTCTAAATCAACCACATCTGGCACTATTTTCTGTAAGGAGGTTTATTTTGTGTCGCACTGCTAATGATGTGTGTTTCCCAACATTTGCACAAACTATATTTAACTTCACATGATAGCTGCAGCTACACCAGTAGAAGGGCAGAACTGGAAGAATTGAAGGAAAAGTATAACAAAAAATAAGCACACTATAGACTGTTGAGTGGAAAAAAATTGTTAGACACAGAATCTATAGAATCTGCACCACATACTTTTTGTGACCTTTTTACGATTCTCATCCTATGTTGAGGGATCTTAACCTCCCAGAATAAAGATTGATCAAGGGAACAATGAGATGGCTGGATAGCTAATACACTTGTCTCCAAGCCTGACAACATGAGTTTGGTCCCTGAAACCTACACGGAAAAGATAGAGAACCAATTCCTAAACATTGTCCTTTAACTTCTATGGGAACACTGTGGCGTGTGTGCATGCACACACAAAATAAAAATGTAACAACGTTTTATAAAGACTAACAAGAACAAAATGACAAGTATTTAATTTGAGAAATAAATCTCAGTTTTCTCATTAGCAAGTCTACTGTCACATTCAATATACCGGAAGACTTAACTTTTTTTTTTTTAATTTCAGGGCATTTCATCAGCAATGTACAGTTTTTAAGAAGCTAGAATTTTGATGAATTTAAGGACTTCTTAATTATGCAACTCTCTTTAGCAGAGTAAGTGATAATGAGTAGAAATGGCCAGACCAAGGCTAGATAGCCATGTGTATAGCAGGATTTTGAACTGAATGACCTTTAAGATTCTTTCCAACTCAGAGACTCCATGGGTCTGTGTTGATAATGACGCTGGTTCAGGCAGTTGCCAAGTAACGCGTCTGTTGTTTTTCCTGCCTGTCATACACAACAATGCCAATAGCTATCATTTTTCTCAACTGCCATGACAAATTTATATCATAGTGTCAAATTAGCAATCAGTGTTCCTAAAGTTTTTTTCCCTTTTATAATATGCATAACAATCCTAAAGATGCTCCCAAGTTTTTAAAGGTATGAAAATAAAGTTTACTTAATGCATAGAAAGAAATGTCAATTTCTTCTGTTTGTTTGTTTGATTTTTTTTTTTGCCTTCCAGCTTCCACAACCATCCCACACCGTTTCAATCTACCATTACCTACACTAATTAGTAAAGTAACTTGTTCATCCGTCTGCCCCTTCCTACAAGCATTCACTGACTCTGTATGAAGATGCATCTTCCAAACTAAAAAAAAAAAAAAAAAAAAAAAAAATGATGGGTTTCAAATCGCTGTAGCCGTGAAGAAGGTAGAGTGTATATATATATCAAGATACTAGGTAGTTACAAAACATTCACTATCTAGTTTATATCAACCCCAAAGATATCCGAATTGCTTTCTCAAATCAATGAAACTGACTAAGTCTAGGAGGAACAAGATTCTCATGACCTGATTATCTGGCTATAAATCAAATGAACACCACCATTTTAACTTCTACCCAGTGTCAAAAAGTAAATACATATTTTTTAAAGCACACAGAAGTTTCTCATTATTTACAGAATAGTTTTATAATATAAAATACTTCCTGATTACCATAAGACAGTGGTTCTCAATATACCTAATGCTGTGACTCTTTATTACTGTTCTTCATGTTTTGACAACCCCCAATCATAAAATCATTTCATTGCTACTTCATAACTGTAATTTTGCTACTGTTCTGATTTGTAATCTAAATATCTGACATGCAGGATATAGGATATGAGATCCAAAAGAGGTCACAACCCACAGGTTGAAAACTGCTACCTTAAGAAGATCAAGCCCCTCACATCAAAATGTTTTGAAAAATTAGCATAAATATCATTTGCATATATTCTCAATAATACTTTCAATATAAGAATTATTGGAATAAGAAAGCTTAAAGGTGACAATACTAATGGCTTACTACTTGATGAGTGATTTGCTGTTTCTATGAATTTCAAATTTCCCACATTGTGATTAAAAGCCCTAAATCACTCAACTCTTTATGTATTTTAAAATTCAAATTGAAAGGCAATGTCTAAAAATAATAATTTTAGCCTTCTGTGATAAAACTATAACATTGCAAAAAACTATTAAAATATATATAAATATTTTCTTTCTTAAAAGGATGAAGTTCGAAATACTGTTTGTTAAGATAAAATTCAAGATCTAACTAAAGGATTTATTTAAATATTTAACACAGTGGTATATTTCAGATCCATGTTTTATACTAGCCTTTACTATATTACAATGGTAACTTTAAATGTCATAGTTTTAGAAACATGGAGACAATTTTATTTCAACCCTTTGGCATCATGAAGGAAAATAAAGCTCAGATATACTTTGTCTTGTTGAGTCTGCTGAGCAACTCAAATCACTCCAGTAAAGCACTATTCAATAGAAAAGCCAGTGTGAACATTTCAAAGTTTTTAGGTGGTTAAAAATAGAATTTCAATAATTTCATTCTTTCAGTCTAAGAGTTCTGTTATGTTATACTTAGAGTAAATTGTAATTTACAGGTAGGATTTGTAGTTTCTTCTTGGTGACTCTTCTTGTGCAAAATTACTACATGATTTAAATATATAAATGTCCAATACTAAGAATATTTATGCATAAGCATAGTTTTCATAGATAGGAAATAAGAAAAATCAATCTTAAATAAGTCAGCATAGTAGTTTCTGGAGATAGTTTTCATTGATAGTGTATCAGAATTTAGCCAGTATTTATGGAATTGGACTTTTACAAAAAAGAGTGTAGTAATTTTTAATGTCACAAAATAGTACCCACATTAACTATGAATGAGGCCTGGTGGCACTCAAAGAAAGAATAAGCAGGCTACCAAGATGAGACTTGCTAGCCTATGACCATATAGTGGGGGAGTAGGTCCCCTTTGGTCTTAGACCTAGGGGAGGGGAATAGGGTGAAAGCTGGAGGGAGGGAGGAACAGGAGGATACAGTGATGGGATAACAATTGAATTGTAATCTGAATAAGTTAATTCAATTTTAAAAATTTAAAAGAAAATAATCACCCAACTCACTTTGTAACTCCTGTTTTAAAAAAAAATAGAAAACAAAACAAAAAGATGAAAAGGCTTATTTCACTGTTTACTTAAATTGTCCCATGCTGAAAATGGTGAATAGATGAGCAGAACATTCTGTCATGTCACAGTCACTCTGACTCAATTTAGTGCTGAGAACGGTGAAAAACATCGTTCTCTGTCTAATCAGCTTTGTCTAACACAAGTATTGCTGCTGGTCCAGAATTCCTGGCCCTTGCATTTGGGCACATTGTAAGAGTCACAACTTCTTCCTCCAGAAATGATGTGAGGCCTTTTGAATGGCTTTACTAGTGGGATGAGAACAGCAGCTTCTAGAGCCAGTATGTGAATCACTGCCTCCTCTGCTGGAGCATCCGGTTACAGCAAATGTTCTCACTGCCTGCTATCTCACTGACTACTATCAGCAGAAAGCATAGCCAACTTATAACAGGGGTTGCAACCACCTCAAAAAATAAGCTGTTGTTGAAACAACCTAAGGATCTTGACCAATATTTGTGATGGTTAGTGTTGACTGCCAAGCTGACAGAGTCGGAAGTCACCTGAGAGACACCATTCAGGCACACAGGCGTGGGGTCACTTACATTCCAAAGCTCCTACTCATGCCTTTGAGAGATTATCCTTAGCAGATTAGTTGAAGTGGACAGATCTACTCTAAGTGAGAGCTTCACCATTCTTGAACAGCATAAAATGGAGGAAGCTGGCTGAACATTCACTATTGACTGCTTCTTGACTGAGAAAGCTATGTGACCAGCTGCATCAACTTCTTAATGCCTCGATGTCCCTTGAATGACTGTCCCTACAAATTGTGTACCAAAATTAATTTTCCCTTAAGTTGCTTTTGCCAGGGCATTTTATCTCAGCCACAGGAAAAGTAACTAATACAGTGTGTATTTAAATAACTCTGTTATATAAACAAAGCAAATGTGTAGAGGAATTTTAATCCAGCAACATGGTTGATCTGATCATATTCAAAGACCTTCTAGATCTGTGTGACCCAGCTGGGATGCAGACATGCCTTTAGTACACACCTTTACTCCTAAACAATGAAGGTAAAGATAATTGGTAGAAGAAAGCACCCATGTTTGAAAGTGATGTCTAATTGAGAAGCAGACAAAGTGATGAATAGGAGAAAGATTTGACAGAATAGGATATGCCCAAATTCTCACAAGAACAGAGAGGAAGGAGAGGCAACTTAGGGAGAGGAGAGAAGAGAAGGGGGAAGCAGTCTTACCAGGACAATTTTACAGATACAGGATGAAGAGATAGCAATCTAGGCACAGCTGAAGATAATATGAGTCAGAGGATGAGGAGCCAAGAGATTAGAATAGATGGCCGGAGTTAATCTGAGGTCAAGCAGAACAATTCAGTCAGAAGCTGAACATAACCAGTTCGAATCAGTCAGCTCAGAGAGGAGTTTGATCCCAGAACAGCTGAGTTGAACCAGCCAGCCGGAGTTCAGAAAGAGCTAGAAATGATGAGCAGTGAGTCTCAGAGCTAAAACATCAAAGGCTAGATTAAGTTGTAAGGAAGCTAGAAGCTTCCAGGACTAGGCCTCTGTTAGTATATGGAAGTAGTCAGCCTACAAGGCAACAATTACATCAGGAGAATAAACATTAATTTTACACAAATTAATTAAGGAAACACTAGTAACAGAATAAGTCTTTACAAACAGTGATCAAAGGTAAATTCATAAAATTCAATTTCCTAGCTAATATTTTGTTTTAAACGCAGTAATTTAAGATTCAATAAGAAGGCCAGACAGTGGTTGTGCATGCCTTTAATCCCAGCCCACAGAGGCAAGTGGATCTCTGAGTTTCAGGGAAGCCTAATCTACAAAAGGAGTTCCAGGGCTACACAGACAAACATTGTCTAAACACATAAACAAACAAACAAACAAATCACAAATAGGCCCTGCTTACCTCATCATTTCTAGGAAAAATTAGGTAGTTGTGTGGATGCCTAACACTGAAGCTATGTGTAGTCTCTAAGAAACCATAAGACCTATAATTTAGTAATTAAAACTTTTGTTGTTAAAAATTGTTGTCCAAAGAAAACTACCTCTAGCTTCTCCCATAACAATAAAGATATAACAAAATTAGGCTCCATGAACAAAATCAGGTTTACGACTGCAGTGATTTCTAATTATTTTTAAACTTTCGCTTGAGTGAGTTTTGCTCAGTTAGTCAATGTCCATTGAAATTCTTGGAAGACAACTCAAGAATCATTTTTCCCTAGAATAACCTCAAAAGAATATGCCTAATTTTTGAAAGTGGTGAAACTATATAGTCTTGAGGGGAAAAAAACTTTGTAAGTAAAATCTAACTTTAAAAGTACAATTTCTTACTTTTACCATATAAATAAACTGTTAGTATGCAAACATAATCAAATTTTGGTGGTGCCACACTACAGGCTGACCTTGCAGTATCTGCAATGACTGGAAGCAGAATAAATTTTGATTTTTTAGTATTTTTTAAATTTGGAACACTTGAACATCATCTTGGGGGATGAAACAGAAACCTAAACAGAAAAGCACTGAAATTTTCTGTCTATCTTACACATGTAGCCTGATGGTGAATTCATACGATGTTTTGTACATTAACATTTAAACTAAGACCTGTCAAAACAAGTCATATGTGAAAATTTGAACTTGGGGAACCATGTTAGAATTCAAACTGTTCCAAATTTCAAAAATTACTGATTGCCAATTTTTAGATGAGTGATATTTAAGCTCTCCTCTCTCAACCCTTGCCAAAGATAATTTTTTAGAACACAATGAACGGAAAAGTAAAAATTCAGATCATTTATAAATTATTTATTTGTATGTGCAAATTTTAAGGGCCAAAATTATACTCTTCACTAAGTTAGACACCATTGACAAACAAAAAATTCGCATTTGATTATTTAAAAGTTCTGACCGAGATATTGTGGGAGACAGATGTGATGCTATTAAGATACAATAAGTGCAGTGCATTGGCTAATTTTCCAAGCTGTAGAAAATTTAAATTATAGTGTCTATAATGAGAGAAAGCTAAGGCCATGATTTCAACCAAATCTTGATGTTCCAATTACTTATGCCAAGCCTGCATTGTGTTATATCATTGATAGATGAATCTTATTTGTATTTTTATGTTAAAAAAAAGAAAGTGGGATCTTAGGTGTGCAACACAAGTAGAAGTAAGATGACAATTAGCTGTAAATGTTCTCTAGTGAAGAGAAAGGAGCATTTGTCTATCCAGGCCTCATGGTGAGAAGAAGAAGGAAAATTCCCACATGTGGTTCACAATGTTAGAAGGACAGTGCCATCATATGGGCACTTCCATCGTTCACAAGGGAAATGCATTTCTAAGATTTTTTTTTCAAAATCAGAGACATTTAAAACTTATGTTCCTCTTTGAGCATTCTTTGGGTAGCTGAATTTATTGCTTTTAAATTTCAAAGATACTCTCATATTTATATCCAGAGTTTATACATTATTTTACATAGTTTTCATATAAAGAAGTAAAAAACACTTCCTTTAATATGTTACATTTAGAAAAGGAAAAAATCAAAAGAAGCTGAGCGTAAAGTGAATACATCCTCAAGTGTGTATTGTTATTTTAGTAAAGACCATCTTAGGCTTAGTATTGTGGCTTCATATTAATTTGGGTTTTGCCTTTTCCCCCTTCAAATTGTTCTTTACCTTAAAAATTTCATTTTTGAAACTGAAGAGTTTGTTTTACACATATGAATTATATAAAACAGTTTCTATGCCTTTTCCCTCAAAAGGCTTCATTTCTGAGATATTTGATACTGCTGGCTCGTGATGTCTCATGGAGACAATGACAGGAAGGGATAAGTAAAACTTCTTACATGAACAATGACACAAATGCCTCCAAATACCCAAAAAGTTCATTGAGCTTTGAAGAATAAATTTTCTTATTTTCAATATTTTTTAAATGTACACACATGTTCCTTAGTCATCAGGGAAATGCAAATCAAAACAACTCTGAGATTCCATCTTACACGCATCAGAATGGCTAAGATCAAAAATTCAAGTGACACCACATTCTGGCGAGGATGTGGGGAGAGAGGAACACTCCTTCATTGATGGTAAGAATGCAAACTAGTACAGCCACTTTGGAAATCTATCTGGTGCTATCTCAGAAAACTGAGAATAGGGCTTCCTCAAGACCCAGTTATTCCACTCCTTGGAATATACCCAGAAGATGCTCCAGCACACAACAAAGACATATGCTCAACCATGTTCATAGCAGCCTTATTCATAATAGCCAGAACATGGAAACAGCCTAAGTGTCCCTCAGTAGAAGAATAGATAAAGAAAATATGGTACATTTACACTATGGAATACTACTCAGCTATTAAAAACAAGGAATTCCCAAAATTTGTGGACAAATGGGTTGAACTAGAAATGATCATAATGACTGAGTTAACGCAGAAGCAGAAAGAGGCAAATGGTATATACTCACTTATATCTGGACACTAGCCCAAGGGGCATGTCCCATGAATGTCTGTCTTCACTTACCAGGAAAGTGAGACAGAGGGTAGGACATCCTATTGTGACTCTAGATGAGAGAATCATGGCATAATGGGGAAATAGAATGATCCAGAGGGTCCTAGAAACCTAGAAGAAGAACATTATGATGGGCAGATCTGGGCCCAGGGGTCCTGCTGAAACTATGGCACCTGCCAATACGTGCAGTAAACTCCAAACCCCTACACAGATCTAGCCAATAGACAGGACATTCTCCACAGCTGAGTGGAGAGTGGGGTCTGACTTTCACATGAACTTTGGTGCTCCATATTTCACCACGTCCCCTGGATGGGGAGGCCTGGTGGCACTCAGAGGAAGGATAGCAGGCTACCAAGAAGAGACTTGATATCCTATGAGCATATACGGGGGGGGGGGGGGGGAAGTCCCCCTCAGTCACAGTCATAGGGGAGGGGAGTAAGGGGAAAATGGGAGGGAGGGAAGAATGGGAGGATACAAGGGATGTGATAACAATTGAGATGTAATATGAATAAATTAATAAAATATATTTTTAAAATGTCAGAATAAGCACGTCTTCAAGATCTAGTATCCTTTATTTAAGAACAAAAGAGTTGTTGGAGAGATGGCTCAGGGGTGAAAACTATTGCAGGGTAAGTGTGAAGAACTGAGTTTGAATCACCAGAATTCCCATAAAAGCCAGACAGAGCATGTATGTTTGTAATCCCAGGATGCCTACGGGGAGACAGAAGGCAGAGGCAGAAAAATCATCAGAAGCAGGGTACCTCTTGGGCAAGATAGCCTGGCATATGGCATATGCAATGGAAAGAAAGGCATGGAAAATGGAGAGATGGGAGAGGGAAAAGGGCAAAGGGCACACGATTAAAACACTGTCACAAAGAATGTGGCATGCAAAAACCATACCAGAAGCTGCCCACTAACCTATACACAGTTGAGCAACCATGTTAACGAATATTTGTAGTGACACACATACAAACACATACAGAGAGAGACAGAGAGAGAGAGAGAGAGAGAGAGAGAGAGAGAGAGAGAGAGAGAGACAGACAGGCAGGCAGACAGACAGACAGGCAGGCAGGCAGGCAGGCAGACAGACAGACAGACAGACAGACAGACAGACAGACAGAGACAGAGACACAGAGAGACAGACACAGAGACACAGAGACACAGAGAAACAGAGACGTAAGTGAAGATGGAAAGATAGAGAGTTTTGGTTCCTTGACCAGCAGTAAAATCTTAATAATTTTTCCTTGAAGGTGCTCTTATTTTTTATCTCTTTTTGCAATTTATTTTTTATTCAAATTTGTTATCAACACTACTGAAGTAGGTCCAGTATTCCGAGGAAGTGAATGGAGTAAGAAGAATCATTAATAACACTGCCCTAATAACCTTCTGAGAAGATGTGACTTAAATATTATTTTCATAGTGAACGTACTTGCACACAAGGGAAACTTTAAAAGATACAGTTAAAAGAATTTCCATTTTTAGATGGTCAAACAAAATCACGATACCCTTGATTTCATACTTGGTCTTAATAAACTGTTATTTGTGGAGTACTGAAGCAGATGAACTCTTCATTACTGATGGGGATAATTAGAGTAAAAAAGCTTCAGACTCAAAGACTCAAAATTTAATGCAGTCTTTTATCACGGCAGTCACTCGGCTTCATCTTGACAGTTAGCAGCATATGATCTGGTAAACAAATACTTTCACACGGAACAAAAGTGCTATTAAAGGCCAAAACTGTCAACACAAATTCCATTCTTATGAGTGAAAAAAAATACATAAACTGTTGATCACCTCTGGTTGTCTTAACTAGCATGGAGGTTGTCATGGAAACATTTCTGCGAAGTTCACAGTGATGAAACACAAACACTTCCAGTCTAATTGCTATTAGGTTTAGCATACCAGAGTTTATTTATGCTCAGTGTGCACTGTGATAAAATGTAACAGAAATAAAACTTATAATAATCCAGCATAACAATGCCAACATTCCCCCTTTGAAAAGTAAATGAAAATGAAATTCAATAGAAGCTTTTATTTCAAAAATTCATAATGCCCCAAATATTCTCAAATATCTATTCTGATACTTTTGTATCATAATGCGTGAGTTTTGAAAAGATTTTTGCACATTTGCTTCTATGATGTGATTTACAAAAATACTCATTTTGTCCATTAAAAAAACAGACATAAAAATACTAAAATTAAAATCTAGATAGAAGTTGAGACTCTCTTGTTCTGTTTTTCTGTAGGTGTTATCAGCTATCAACATTCATCAAAGAATTTGCTCTCATCCTATGAACACAAAACAGTGTCAACAGTTTGTCCAAAATCTTCTTTTCTAATTCTGTTTTCTCTGTGATACAGAACCTTAAAACATATTCTGAAGAAAATCAAACATGGCTGTACAAAATAATATGCTTGTGGACTCCCAGTAAATAAATATTTCAGTCAACATTTTAATGCAAAATGTTTCTTTCTGGCCTGTATAGAATTTTTCATCTTTAAATGATGTTTTCCAATGTGTTATTATTTTAAGACTCTGGATGTTTTGTCTGCATGCATGCCTGTCAGCCATGTGAACCATATGCATGAAGTACCCTCAGAGGGCAGAAGCCTGTTTCAGACCCTCTAGAAGGAGGAGTTAGAGATGGTTATGGACTCTTGGATGGAGATTTGGAATTGATCCTGGTTCTTCCAGAATAGCCAAGTGTTCTAACCACTGAGCCTTCTCTATCCAGGCCCCAATTGTGAAATTTTAATTTTGACACACTTACCTGATTATTCTTCCTTAATTTTCTTCTAAAGCATGCCAATGAAACAGGAAAACATAATTCCAGGCTAGAAAATATTTTTTTTAATTATTACATGGGGCCGGAGGAGTACTTCAGAGAGTAAAGTACCAGGCACCAAGCCAGACAATTTGAGTTCAACCCTAAGATGGTAAATGGAGAGAAAAGACCTTCAAGGATGGCTCTCTGACCCCCATGTACACATGGGAGCATTGGTACACACACACACACACACACACACACACACACACACACACACACACACACACAATGATAAACTTAAAAGAATTATGTACCATTTAACACGTGCTCACAAGTATGATAATTACTAAGTAGAATAAGAAGAGCAGCCTAGCTCCTGCTGTGGTAAAGCTTAAATTCTAGATGATAAAAAGAAAGAAATGGTTTATAAAGCACTTATTAAGAGACACAGATCACAGTGCAGATATAATTGAATTATGAAATTCTGCTCGTATAATAGTGGTATTTCATAGTAAAAAAAAAAAGAAGAGATTTGTCTCTTCCAAATTTTTACAGAAAAAGTAAGATGACATAAATTTGGAGCTATTTCAAATTAAAAGATTCATGTTTGAGAAAGTCCCACAAATACAAATATATGAGTACTAAAATGCAATTTTGTCATAACTTCCTAAAATCACATTTTCCTTACATCTCAAGTTACTATCTAGTCAAAATAAGACACACCATATGTCACTGACTCAGGGTTGAGCAGATGCTAACTCACTGTCTATCTGTGATACCACCACCATAGCCAGCAACCAATGTGTGTGACCGTGGGAAGTGCACAGACAAGTCAGAACAGACTGCCTCTCCAAGTCCTCACAAACTGCAAGCCACACACACCCGTGACCATGCTAAACTGGTCCACTGACTCTCAACTATAGGACTCACAGCTAAAACCCTTACACTGTTCTGTACTGTGATTTCCCCTAAATATTTGTGGAACTTTGAGAAGTCCTTCTTTTCTCTCCTCTGTAAGTCTCAGAAATGCTGAGAGGAGGCAGAGGACTCAGGCCCCTCTTGCTCTCCAATTCTGACACTGTGCCTCTGTCTTTCTCCTCTGCTTCCAGAAAGGAAAAAGACAACACTAGCGATGTCAACATAATCCAGTAAAAGAAAGAACGTATTGTGTCAAGCAGAGATCCAAGGCATTTACAACAAAAAGAGGCACAAGGAGAGTTCTCAGTGACCAATTAAAACTGCAGAGGCTACAAGGGAGCATGTGAGGGAAGAGACTGTAAAGAAAGGAGATGCACTAGAAAGCACGTTCAGAATGCCAGAGTGTGTTGAAAATACGAGGCTGTGAGTGGTTGTGGAAAATCCAGTGTGTCCCCCAGAGCACTTGTAACTAGGTTCTCGCCATCAAGGGGAATTCTTAAATTTTATATGATTTTTAATTATGTGTATATACGTGGTCTGTCTGTGGGTGGCTGTGCTCAATGCAAATGCCCGCCAAAGCCGGAGGTGTCTGACTCCCTAGACCTGGAACTACACCCTATTGTGAGCTACCCAGCTTGGGTGCTGGGAACAAATCTCAGGTCCCCACAAGAGCAGCATGGGTGTCAGACTGTTGAGCTTTCCCAGCCCTGGTGAAGACATGTTTAAAGCCCAACTGTTTAAAGTACTAAGCAAAGTGATGTGCATAGTCATGTTCAAACAAAATTAAAATAGACACACACAAGTCTTCTGAATGCAAAGAGTGGAATATATTCAACCATAAAATTTTGGAATTTTAAAAAGAATTTCAGACATGAGTATTGTGTCTGTGTCAATCATCACCATGTCTCCTATGCTCCTTTGTAACTCGTTCTGTGTTTCCCATGACTCCCTTTCCAATTCAAGACCTTTTCTCAATCATCGTTGTTACACACACACACACACACACACACACACACACACACACACACACACTGCTGAGGTCATTTACTGTTGTGTATACATACACACTTAGGAATGATCATGTGTGATTAGATAGCCCATCTGGGCATCCTCTTTGGAGGAAGCAGCTTCTCCCCTCAGCGGCCTTGATCTTCTCTAGTTCTTCATCTAGGGGTTGGGCCTTGTGAAATTTCCCCTGCACATGCGGGCGTGGCACCTGGTGTTTATGTGATTCTGTGATTCTTGTTTAGGCAATTACAGTTTCAAGAGTAAATTGGGGGAACTTCTCTGTCATGTTTGGAAGACCATATGTGAAAGCAGCGTTCGACATGTCCCCTTGATGGGGAGGCCTGGTGACACTCAGAGGAAGGATAGCAGGCTACCAAGAAGAGACTTGAAACCCTATGAGCATATACATGGGGAGGAGGTCCCCTTCAGTCACAGACATAGGGAAGGGAAAGTGGGAGGGAGGGAGGAATAGGAGGACACAAGGGAGGGGATAACAATTGAGATGTTATATGAATAAATTAATAAAATATTTTTAAAAAAAGAAAGCAGGGTTCATGGTTTTCTGGTCTTTAATATTTTTACATCTCTTCCAAGATGGTCATTCCCAGAACCCTATGTGTATGGGTTGTAATGTGGATACACTAACTGGGTCTCTGAACACCACAGTTACTTAACTTCTGTGTTTTTTGTTTGTTTGTTTGTTTGTTTGTTTGTTTACTAGTTTTGGATCTCTGCAAGAGCTGTGGCTGTTGGGGAATCAAAGTTTCTTTGATACTTGGTGAGATCTACACTTGTCTGGCTAAGCTGCTGTCCAAGTTGGGTGAACCCCACTAAGCCTGGTAGTGTGCGGACTGTGTGACTGGGAAGGGGACTGAGTTACTCAAAAGGCTTGAGTTGGTGTAAAGACAGTGTGACCTGTAGTAGGCCTGAGAGGAGAGGATGGCAGGATGGTAGAAGTTCTCTATGAAAATTTTTAAATCAACATCTTGAACATCTGGAATCCAAACTTAAAATTTCGAACTAAACAAAGAAGATTTCCAGTTGGTGTGGGGAGGGAAAATGAAGGTGAGGATCAGATGTCAGGAGTGTGAGTGAGTGTGTGTGTGTGTGTGTGTGTGTGTGTGTGTATGTGTGCATGTGTGTGTGTGTGTGTGTGTGTGTGTGTGTGTGTGTGTGTTAAGGGGGCTGAGAGAGAGAAAGGGAGGGGTGGGGGCATCTTTGAGACAGGCTGAAGATCTACAAAGGAGTAAGTTACTGGGAGAATATGGGGGTGACTCTAGCTGAAACTCCCAGCAGCCAGCAGCAGCGGACATGGATACTGAAGTAGCCACCTTCTAGCCATGCAAAATTTCTAGTGGAGGGAGGGGGAATACCAACCCACTCAGCAAAATTTTGACCCAAAATTTCCCCTGTTTACAAGAAGCACAGGGATAAAGATGGAGCAGAGATTGAGGGAATGTCCAACCAATGACTCCCCCAACCTGAGACCCACCCTACGGGAAAGAACTAACCCCTGACATTCTGCTATGCTTGCACACAGGGGCATAGCATAACTGCCCTCTGAGAGGCTCCACCTAGCAGTGGATCAAAACAGGTGATGAGACTCAGACAAGTTTTAAGTGGAGCTCAGAGTTTTGTGGAAGTGTTGGGGGGAAGGCTATAAGGACCCAGAGGAACTAAGAACTCCACAAGAAGACCAAAAGAGTCAACTAACATAAGCCCCTGGGACTTACAAAGACTAAAACAACAACCAAAGAACATGCATGTTCTGGTCCCAGGTCCCTTACACATATGTAACTAACTGATGGGTAGCTTGGGTCCCCTAGCAAGTGGAACAGGGGCATTCTCTGACACAGACTCTCTTGCCTGATTTTGGATCATTTCCCCTAGTGGGCTCCCTTGGAAGGGGATGCACTGCTGCATTGTAACATAACTTGATAGGCAGGGGTGGGTTGATGCAGGGGAGGGGAAGATGGTGGGAGGGGACAGGGAGAAGCAGAGGGAGGGGGCTGCCTTTTGGATGCAAAGTGAATAAATAAATAAACTTATAAAAAGATTTTAAAATAATTTTTAATTGAATATTAATTGTAAAGAGAGTGGTATAAAAACTATCCAAAGAGAAAAGTTCTTTAAAAGGAGAAATAAGTTTAATCAATATCTTTGTAATAGTGGTTTGTATTAGAATAAGAAGTAGGAATTTGAAGTACAGTTATCTACTATATTTAACTGAATCTTTGTGCTAATATTGGATCACATCATCCTGGGTTGTTTAAGATAACTAACATGAGAGAAAAGCATTCCTTAGAAGTTAGAGGAAATTCTTGAGGCTTGGCACAACAAAAATGACGAAAGAACATGTTTAGAGAAAAATAAATATAAATATAAGGGAGTTTACTGCATGATGTCTCTGTTCATCAGTCAACACAATCAAATCATACAAATATGTGGCAGGTTCTGTGCATGCCATTGTTCATGTGCATCCTCAATAACTACAAGGTTACTTTGCTGCCATTATGGTAATAACAGGTACTTATTAAGAAATACACTCATGTTATTTCCTCATCAGTGCTTTAGTTACCTGGTATTATGCCACAAATATAGGTGATGTGATATAGCAAATAAAGAAAATAAGGAACAGTCCACAAACGAAGGAAAGAGAACTGTAGGGAGCTGAAGAAGTGGCTCAGCAGTGAATAATCCTTGCCGCTCTCCTAGAGGACTGGAGGTCACTTCCCAGCATCCATGTCAATGGCTCACAATTTCAACTCCAGCTCTATTGGATTCTAACACCTTCTATTGGCTATGAGACACTTCTAAAAATATTTTTAAAGGAGAAGCAGTAGGATAAATCAATATTTTAAGTTCCTGTTTCATTGTTTCTCTTAATTTTGAGATTATAATATAACCATAACATTTATATCATCTGCTGTTTTTTTCTTTCCTCCTCTTTCTCCTCCTCCTTCTTCCCTCCAAATCTCCCATGTACTCTTCATGCTGTCTTTCAGATTATTGTTACATGCACATATGTAAATGAATATACAAGTATATTTGTGAATATAACCTGCTAAGTTTATACGGTGTTACATGTATGTATGTTTTTAGCATTGACAGTTATTTGGTATTGGGTAACCGATCACTTAGCTCTTCTCTGGGAAAATACACAATAAAGACATAATTACAAGCAATTCTATCACAAAACTTCCTCAAGCACACCAAACAACTAATTACACAAATAGGCTTCCGAGAGCTATGGACACAGCTGATGACCTACATCCAGAAGCTACTTTTATTTATTCATTTCAAGACTATATAAACAGGAGAAAACACATACTGCCTCTCTTCTCATTGTTTACTATGCAACCATGATAACACTCCTTAATCCCAAAACCACCTGAATATTTATCCATCATCCATAGAATCCCAAAATTAGGATATTTCCCTGCATAAATCAGACCATTAAGGATATGTCATTGGTTAACGATGAGATCAGTTTGATTGAGAATTAGAAACCTGCATGTAGTAATTATAGTTTTATTCACAATGACTTCTTGTGTTCACATTCTCTTCATGGTCTTCTAAAAGTGTACATATATCTCTCTTTAGCATGAGTTCATTATAAGAACTGTTTAGGTCATTATCAATACTGTTTCGCTATGATGATAAGCAAGTTTAGTTATTAAACCATTAAATCAGAATAAGATGATAAAAGTCATCCCTTTGTGGAGATGATACTTTATAATCTTTTAATTATATATTTCATAAAAATAAAAATGATCCTACACTAGCTGTGATGGATTAGTTCCAGAAACACCCCCATGTGCACATATGATTCCATCTTGAAGAACTTGAGTAGCATTTGTGATAATCTACCCAATTCTCCTGTGTATGTTACATCATTGTCAGGTTACTTATAATCCATGATGTAAAATGAATTGCATATAAGTAGTTATTATACCCTATTGTTTGGTGGAACATGAGTAAGAAGAAGGTAGCTGCAACTACCATGGGCTCAGTGGGTTTGTTTGACACTAAGTATAACATACCTGAGGTGAGGAGGCTGGTTCTGAAGGTAGAGTCACATTATTCTCACCATGTCTATACTGTCATACCCTCACAGACACACTTCTGCACATATTAACTTGTATGTCAACATAAAGTGATACAGGGTGTATGCATATGTGCTATTGTATCCTGGGGGGTCACCTATATGTCACTTGAAACTCAGATCAAGTCCCATCTTACTCTATTTTTTATCTGAAATCCATATACAACAGACTTTTTGTGTTTGCCTCTAGTTAACCAGTACTTAGTCTCTCATGTTTTATAGTTTATTTATATATTTACATACACACAGATGAAACTCTAATGCACTATAATTCTTTGTATTGTTCAAATAAAGAGGCATTCATTGCTAAAATCAACAGTCCCTTTTATAGATCTTCCATCGTGCCACCATACGAGCTCTTCATGATAGAAAAATCAATTTTGGTCTGTACTGGCATGTGTCAAATGGGGTTGTTATTAGTCTAAGACTGAGAAAAAGGCTTCTATGGCCTGGTTGCCTTATTGTGAAATTAAAACGTGGCAGCAGGCCTACAGAAGCAGGGCAGCAAGCCTGACTCTCCAAACACACACACACACACACACACACACACACACACACACACACACAAATCCACACTGTGACAAAGCTTTCCCATCTACACTGACCTCTCATCTACATCAGCCTTCTCCCTACAAGCGTGATACAAGACTCTGACCTGTCCAGACTCATCAGTCATTACTTGATCATAGGAACTTCTAAGATGGAAATTCCAGATGCCTTTGATGCCACTAGCATCTTGAAATCACATAACATAGATAGAGGGGTGTAGTACAAATACAAGAAATTCATACTCAATTTATGCCTATTATTTAAAGGGATAGAGAAATATAATCTTGAGGTTCTTCATGTTGACTGGAGGAGAAAACATGGACTTGTAACAATTAATAATACATAACATAATGTAGTCAGTGGAACAGGTTGGTTATTGACATGTTTAGCATGCCCAAATCCATGGACTCTTTTCTAGTAAATAACAACAATAATAAGAACTTAAAAATCATTTCATCACTTGACTATAAAATGAGATATAAAAAGGAAAGAGATTCCTTTCTTAATCAATTAATTTGACAGAACTTTAATTAAGTACCAAATATAAGGAAATGTGGTAGATGAGAAAGTTACGTAAAATCCAGAGGCCTGCCCACTTATTCACAGAGGTACAAAGTAAAATCTATATGTATCACTGGGTAGTAACATCAAAGTTTATATTTTTGATACCTTGCCTTTAAAACCAGCAAAAATATGTGGTCTCTAGGGTTCTGGTCAGAAATAATAAATTATTGTGATAATCTCTGTATCTATTTAAATGTTTGTCTGTTTTTATGTACATGAGTGTTCACCTGCATGCCTGTCTGTGCACAGTGTGCGTGTAGTGCCTGTGGGTGCCAGAAGAGGGTGGTAGATCCTCTCAAGCTGGAGGTACTACAGAGGGCCATCAGCCTCCACTTAAGTTCTAGGACTCAAACCAAGTTTCTAGAAGAGCAGTCAGTGCTCGCCACTGATGAGCCTTCTCATCCGTAGTGACTACATCTCACAAACACTGGAACATCATCAGATCAAGTTGAAAATGAGGGGCAGAGAGTAGGAAGGGAGGGACAGAGAGAGTTTTGGAGAAAAGAAGTAGATAGTGTAAAGGATGGAGGAGACTGTGGGAAAGGAAGGACAAAGTAGGAAAAATAATTATCCTATCTTGATAATTCCTTCAACAATCTAACCATACCCTTAAAAATGCCTGTTTTACCTAGACCTTGGAGAAAAATAGGTAAAGCATAGGCCCTAGCCAAACCTACCTCAGTGTTTACTAGAAAGCAGATCTTTATCAATAAATTAAGTTCTGCTATAAAACAGATTAAAATCTTTCAGCCTTTTGGAAGCTCAGAGAGAGGAAACCAGCCAATGGAACCAAATACCCAATAAATCTCTAGATAGCACAAGAAATGGCAAGAATCCTGGGCATCCACTCAGAAAATAAAAAAAAGAATTTAGATTTTAAGACAAATGTGTGGAATGATTTTAAATAGTTCTTGAAACTCATGATTAAAATAACCATCACTAGCTTTGGACACTTTGGATATTTCTATTATCATTTTTAAAAACTAATATGTTCATGAATATCTTTCAACACGAAAACAATGCTAGGTGTACTGAGTATATGACTGTTCTAGGTAGGAGTGAGGGAAGAACTCAGTAGTCTTTGCCTCACAAACTTACTCATTTCCTGGTGCCAAGCAATATAGCTGCAAATCTGTGTTCCCTGTGGCCACGATGTACTTGCATTATGCAAATTTTCACAGAGAAACCTCATACTCCCTGTCACACAAACACATGACAAGATTAAAATATAAGAGAAACATATAAAAGGAAAATCACATACAGCATGTTTTGAGAAGTCAGCCCCTGAGCATGTATGGTATTTTGTAAATTTTCCCATAATTCTATGCAAAGAAGGACTTGATTTTGTCAGAAAGTACATCAATGTATGTAAACTTACCTAGAGCAAGCATTCCATAGTAACTTAATGTCATGTCAAAATAATCTTAATAAGAAAATGCTATGTGTGGCTTTAAACTAAAATGGATTACATTTGATGTTTTAAAAATATGCTGTCCAAACATTCTTGTATCTTAAAAAAGCATAATACATTTAGCACACTTTTTTATACTATACTATATATTTTGTTGGTACACAAATCTAAGAGAAGTGAAAAACTTGTCCATGTGCCACTTAAATGTATAAATATGTCATATACAAGTGTTCACAGAGAACTAGATCATGTTTAAAAAGAAAAGTTTACTAATACATTACAAAAATCACATTGTAAGTCAATTTGTTATAATAAAAAATTTCTAATTAAAATGTAGTTTGTTAAATAAGAGACAAACTTATAATAGCTTTTCTATATTGAAACGTTCAATTTAATTTGCTTTAAATCAACATTTTTATTTCTATGTAATGTAAGTAGCCACCCACACAAATAACAAAACTACAAAATCTCTATTTCTTTAAAATAGTGATATGTTATTTTCTTTCTTATTGTAAACTAAACTTTGTTCTTATTCAATATTGATTATCAATTTGAAAGCAAAGTAAGTGAGGAATAGTTAAATATGTACATTTTAGAAAACACATTCAAAAATGTAAAAGTAACAATTCTGCAAATTGTGCAGTGTTGAAAAATTACAAGCAAACAAGTAATTTCTATATCCATGTACAGCTGATAAATTCAACACTGCACCTTAGAAATTCTGTGTATTCAAATGTTACCTGTACTACAGCATGCAGAGGTCTCAGATCTATGAAGCTTTCATCTGATCCATCAGCTTAGAAAATGTTTATAAAAAAATTTTAAAATGCAGTGTAAACACTTCAGCCCTGAGCCTTCTCGCTACGCCTTTGAACCTTCACTTTCAAGTGCAGTGCCTGGCAGTCCACTGAGGATAGCTGTGGAGAGCCCCAAAGGTGGGTGAAACAGAATTTCTGACTCAGGAAATAAAGATCAGCTGAACAGGATTCCCACATGGCAATTCAGATCAATGGGAAAGCAAGACCAGGAATTTACAGTATCTACCAACACAGCAGAGCATGAAGGTTGTATTTCATTATTTCATTTCTGGTAACAAAAATCCCAATGGCAGAGGAGGGAGGGGGGGCTGTAAGACCAGTAATGAACAGCTATACTTTTTTTAATGGAATTAAAACTATTTTTTTAATCATTGATACAGCAAATAATTTCCTATAACAATTACCCTACATTAGGAACACAGCAGTTATGAAAATGGGAAAATTTAAAGAAAATTATGGCAGAAATTTCTAGTATTTCTATTTTAGACAGTAAGGACTTGTATGTTTTACTTTTTAAAAAAAGTATTACCCTTACAAGTTTTGTGATTAAAAAAAAAGCCAGTACACCCAGAATATAAAAACTAAAAGATTACAAACAAATATTTGAATTTTAGAACAGGTTCTTCGATGCTATCAGCTCTGATGAAGTAAATGATACAGAAAGATCAAATTGCTACTGTAAGAGCTCTGTGCAGCGCCCCTGTTCAGAATTCCAGTGGCATGCCCTGTGTTGGATGGCATTTTATTTTCTTCATGTATATCCATGTAACCTCCTTCTATGTGTTTCCTAAGTACTGAGAGAACATAAATTCCACATTCTGCACTAACCAGTTTGTAAGTACTGTACATTATCAAACCTACCAACATCACATTAACAACTGCTTCTTCCTGAAATCTTCTCTTGATATATGGTTCTTGTTCTTGAGGATGATGCTGCAGAAACACTTAAACCTGAATGTGACACTCAGAACCTCTTTTGTCTTAATTCTTTCAGCTATTGTTACAAAGTTCAGGAAATAGAGTGGCTTATAACAGTAGGGCCTTATTTCTCACACTGCCAGAGGCTCTGGGTATCTGAATAGTGTATAGTACATAAGGATATGACAGGGTCACCTTTCTGTGATGTTCATATCCTCACATGGCAGAAAGAAGAAGAAGATTTTTGAGGGCTTAAAAAAAAAGAACAAAAACCAAACAAACAAACAAAAAACCATATTCATGAACTAAGTAGAATTCAAGAACCCCATTCAGGAATCCCATTATATTGGGAGTTAAGATTTCAACACAGAATCCTTTTCAATTAATTTAATCCCTTTACAGCCTGATCCCAGCCTCTTCCCTCCTCTCCTCCTAGTACTATCCTCATGCCCTCTTTCTCCTTCCCCCCATTTTATTTGCCTCAGAGAAGGAGAGGCCCCTAAAGGTTATCAACCCACCCAGGCGTCTCAAGCCACAACAGGACTAAGCACATCCTCTCCCACTGGGGCCTGACAAGGCAACCCACTCAGGTAGCAGTAAAGGATCCAGTGGCAGGAAACAGAGTCAGAGACAGGCCCTACTCCCATTGTTAGGGGACCCACAGGTTGAGCAAGCTTCACATCTGCTACATATGTGTAGGGGGCTCTAACTCCAGGCCATGCATGCTCTTCAGTTGGTGGTTCAGTCTCTGAGTGCCCATGGGCCCAGGTTAGTTGACTCTCTAGGTCTTCTTGTGGTGTCCTTTTCCCCAAGGCTTCCACCACCTTTCCTCCCTCTTGCCCACAGAACTCCCAGTGCTCGCCCTATTGTTTGGCCATGGGTCTCTGTATCTGTTTCCATCAGTAGCTGGATGAAGCAGAGTATTATTAAGAGTCAGGTGTTGGCTGTCTCCCATGTGGTGGATCTCAAGTTGGGCCCATCATTCATTTGTCAGTCCCTCAGTCTCTGCTCCATCTTTATCCCTACACTTCTTCTAGGAAAGACAAGTTCAGAAGGAACTGGACATTCAGCTCATACATCTGCTTCTCAGCTTCATCATACTTAAAAGAAACCTCACTCCCTACTTTACTGTACCATGTCATAGGCGTGCAAATCTAGAACCTTCTAGTATCCTTTGTGTATTCTCTCATTCGATGTGCATTCAAATCCTATTAAATTCATTTAGCTATTTAAGGATCTACATTTTAAGTCAATTGCTAGATTTTGAATTTCTGCCATTTCCTTATCAACTGTGAAACTTTAAAAGAGTAAAATTATGTTCCCTTTGACTTGGTTTCCCCATCTATAAGGTGGACACCTCAGTAGAATGCATTTCCCTAGGCTACTGTAAGGATTGAGTTAACCCCAACACATCAAAGCCTATAAAGTGATCAGATCAGAGCCATGTGCAATGAATGCCACCTCCTCCGAACATCACTGTTTTAAAAAAATCACTCTAATAACTTGATGTTATGATTGGCTTTTGTTTGTTTTTTTTTGTTTCTTGAGCCTGGACTTGCTTTATAGACTAGGCTGGCCTCTAACTCATAGACATCCGCCAGCCTCTGCCTCCCTGACTGCTGGGATTAAAGGATCGTAGCACCCTGCCCAATATTGATGCTACATTTTGACAATACTTATTTAGTCCAAATTTTCATCTTTCTCCATCTGGATAAACTAGTTATATAATATAGAATATAAACCTTTCTCATTATCAGTAGCTACAAATCTGACCCTGATGCCTTCCTTCTTGCTATGGTCACTACTTTAAAACTTTGATCACACTTCTCCTACTCTCCAGTGCTTTGATAAGTTCCTATTGTCCTTGCAGATGTGTACATGCAATATTTGAACAGGGCATACATATAAAAGATTGACAATCTAGTCAATTTCCAGACACATGTATCTACTTTATTCTCCTAATATGTGTTTAAGATATAATTTGTTTGTTCTTCCAGCATGTGACCAAATTAAGCATATTGCATTAGAATTATAAAAACCAACATGTTACTGCTCTTAGCATGTCTCAGACATTACCATTTCCTATAGAGAACAGAAAAACTAAATAAAAGCCTTTGTGCAGCAATGTTTTACATAGAATTTCCCATAAATTCTTTCAAAAGTAAGTGTACAAAATCAGTCTTCTTCAAGTCTGCTCTGAAGGGCAGCATCTCAATGTCATCTAGGAGTTTGTTAGAAATGATCTAAGGAGATCACAAAAATTTCAATCCCAAAGATAGACACAAGAGTGTGCTTTGTCATGGACTTTCTGGGTGTTTTCTGGCAAGCCAATATTTGAAAATCACTAATAGAGATGGGTTTTCCAAACTATACTTTAAAACCAGATAGATTGAAAATGACTATTAATAGAGCTAGTCATTCATTGCACACACACTCCATAGAGGAAGAAATCCTGAATGGAGTTAGTGCTGAATCCAAGTCATTTATATATCACAGGCATTTAAGCACGTTTACAATTGCATAGAAACAAAGGCTCCCATGGAAACATTGAAACTTAAGAGCCATGAGATAGAATTATTAGCTCACTGAGATTATGAAATTATAGGATACAGTAAGACTCCCCCAACCCTCATATTTACTTCCCATGTATGAGCCACACTCATTGCCACAAGATTCTGCCATTGACTTCAAACCAATAAGATTAAGAAAAGATGAATTAGAATCTCTAGAACTGCAGGTACAAATGTGTCTTTTTAATTGATTACTTCTAGTTTTGTCATAGACAGAAAGCAGAATAGTACAAGCACAATGACTAATTTGGGGCAGCCCAGATGAAAGCCTAACAATAAAACAACTATTTAAGCCATCACTGGTAACTCTGTCCACTTCTTTTGTGGGTCTGTCCAGTTGGAGCTACACATCATACCAAGCCACTTGTCACATGCTCAGTTCCAATTACAATAGTCAGTAGATTACAGTCATGGGACTAAATTTTGTTAATAGATGCTAGATTAAAAACTGTATGTATGTGCATATATAAGCACATATCAGCACATATATGCACAAAATAATCATTAATGAAAGGGGAGATATTGTTCTGCCTTAAAGCACTGTTCTTTGTATTTCTTCCATTCTGAAGGATGTGTTTTTTCTCTGAATCTTGGACAAACTCCTATGTCCACGATAGAAGAATAACCCCTTCACCCTCAGATCCCCCACATAGACGATCAGGTGGTGTGTAGCTCCTGAGGTCTTCAGCAACCAACAAAATTATATAGCACATAATCAGAAGTCTTAAACTTAGAATCAATGAATATTACTTTGGTAGGTTAAAGGAAGTCTGTAGTCAGTTAAAACCTATAGGCTACATGAACTTTTATTAAACTTACACAGCTACAAAGAACTTTACATTTATCTATGTTAAATTTATTCCTGGGGGGGGTTCCTCTATTCTAGCCTGTCAAGAATTTTCAAAGATTTATTCTGACTTACTGAAGAAAAAGGTAGTCAAAAATTCTAGGCTAATATATAACCAGTCATTTACTATGCCTGTCTATTCTTAGCTTTATCACATTTTTTCTATCATTATTTTTGAAAAATGATTAATAGTCTCCATTTTTAAAAAACAGGCTTTAATGGTGGAAAACTTTATCTAGAAAAAGAAATTATGCATAAGGAGAGTTTAATTGGCATAAATTCTCTACAAATTCCTTTGTATCTGGAGCTCTAGTGTTTTAGAGGAGAATTTGTTGTTTTTCTCATTCTTGGTCATAAATGTTACAGAATATCCAACAACAGTGGACCCAAGCAATAGTGAAGGAAGATAAGAGGCTATATTAGAGAGGCACTAAATCCATGGGTTGGTATTCTCTCTGCCCATTGTTACTATATGAGGAGTTGGGGCTTCTGGGAGGTAGGTAGAAAGTGAAAGATAGTTAGGACTAGATAGGGCCATAAGCTTGCTGATTCCTCTGCTCTGTTCTCTGTACATAAAGATATAGGTGACATCACACAAGCCAGAAAATCCCCAAGACACAACCATGCTTTCTGATCTAGACTGCTCAGCCTTCAAAAATACGAGAAACATATTTCTATGATGTAAATGCCTTTTAATGTGTGGGAATTAGTTATCACAGCCCATATTAAAACTCTGAGAATAAAATGTCCTGGTTTTAATCTCAGTTAAACTAAGGAATCTGATGAACCTTAAGATTCCATAACTGTGAGAGCCCTGTCAATTGTCACAGTTGTTCTATAATTGTATAATTTAGGGCAGAAAGCATTTGTCTGACCTAATTCACTTTCTATTGCATTAATAAAATACCAAAAGCAACTTGAGAAGGAAAGGGTTTCCTTTGGTTACATGTCCAGATCACTGTCCACCATGAAGCAAAGTCAGGAAAAGACCTCAAGGTAGGAACCAAAGCAGAGACCATGGAGGATGGCTGCTTATGGTGTGTTCCCATGGTTTACTCAACTGCTCTCTTGTGCAACCCAGGTCTATATTCCCTTAGAGTGCCACATCCCAACATCAGGTGTTAATTTAAAAAATGTCCCACAGGCATGTCCGCAGTGCAAGTTCATGAAGAATTCCTAGGTTGAGATTGCCTTTCCTAAATGTGTCTAGGTTGGTGGCCAGTTTATAAAAACTAGTGAACACACACACACACACACACACACACACACACACACACACACACAGAGAGAGAGAGAGAGAGAGAGAGAGAGAGAGAGAGAGAGAGAGAGAGACAGAGAGAGACAGAGAGAGACAGAGACAGAGACAGAGAGAGACAGAGAGACAGAGACAGAGAGAGGCAGAGACAGAGACAGAGACAGAGAGAGACACATACACACACAGAGAGACAGAGACAGACACACACAGAGACAGAGACAGAGAGAGCCAGACACACACACACACACACACACACACACACAGAGAGAGAGAGAGAGAGAGAGAGAGAGAGAGAGAGAGAGAGAGAGAGAGACACACACAGAGACAGAGAGAGAAAGAGAGAGAGAGAGAGAATTTCAAGCTGTCATAGCATTCTAATGAGTGAAAACAAATTACATAGGAACATAGGATAATTCATCCAAAGATTGTTAAACTAGCATAAAAGATCTGCTTTGAGAATGTAACAGTGCACTTACTAGGCTGCATCAGAGGTTGAGATCTTCAGGTTAGCTGTTTAGACATATTCTCAGCATATAGTGTAGGCTCAATTTTCTTAACCAATATATTTTATTACAACTTATTAACCGAGCATATGTCACTTATAACCTGACTAACCAAAACAACAGTAAAAGAGGATTAACGGACACAATAACAAAACCATAATGATACCAGTTCTGAGGAATAATTCTCCTGTTGTGATCAGCAGGATTTCTTCTGCTGGAACCTAGAGTAACCAGAACCCGGAACCTCAGCAGGATTCAGAGCCCCAAAGTCTTCCCTCGAGTGGTTCTCTCTAGGAGTGTCTCAAAGTGGCGCTATAACAGCCAAAACTATCCGAAGTCTCCAAAAAGGCCCACCTCCAGTTCTGGGCTCATTTACATATCTCCTCCCAGAGTCTGTTCATGGGATCTTTTCAGCTGGCAACAATCAAGCTCCACACGAGGTTGGTCTCTCAATGGATTGACCTCACCTGTTCTCTCACAAGACCGGTCCGATCCCGCACTTGGGATCCTAAAATACAGGTTTATCTCTCCTTCAATATATCATAAAATTTATTTCAAACTTTAAAGACTTTATCTCTTACTCAGGCATTCCCCCAAAGGGAGCATATATCCCTAATGAGGTGATCTCCCAAAGATCTCTTAGACTGTGGCTAGAGATTTAGAATTTATTCAGTATGGGCAAGTGTGAGGAAGAGGACACAATGAGTCCTTGGGTTCAGGAGATGGCTCTTTTGCAGAACATCCCTTTTCCACACTTCCTACCATAATTCTTAAGGATAATTAGCTGTATATTTTACTCTCATACACTTCTAATGTATCATTAAATATTACATTTCCTTATATAATCTCCATATTTTACTTTTTAAATTTCCTATTGTTCTCTAACTTTCAACTCAACTTTATTCTTTATTGTGTGTGTTTTTTATTGCATATATATATATATATATATATATATTGGTTTTTGAGAAAAGGTTTCTCAGTGTAGCCTTGGCTGTCCTGCACTGACATTGTAGACCAGGCTGGCCTTGAATTCACAGAGATCCACCTGTCTCTGTGTCCCTGAGTGCTGGGATTACAGCACCATTATGTCCAGCTCAAAACTATAATCTTAAAGTCCTTATTGCTATCGCTTTAAATGTCATAATCATTTGAAATTGTTAAATATAATTTATAACTCTAATGCTGTTTAATCTCACCTTTTTCTATAACTTATTTACTCCATTAAGACTTTTCAGGTGTTTTATTACTTTGCTTTATTGTGACTAGTAAGAACAATCTCAGATCAGGCCTAAAAGTAAAGAAAATCATTTCAAAACACAAATAATTTCCTCAGATTGAGCCTAGCATAACTGTCTTCTGAGAGGCTTCATCTAGCAGCTGGTGTAAACAGATTCACAGAGCCACAGCCAAACAATAGGCTGAGCTCAAGGAGTTTTGTGGCAGAGTGGGAAGAAGGATTGAGGGGTTTAGAGGGGTCAAGGACATCACAAGAAGACATACACAGTAAACTGCTCCGGCCCCCTGGAGACTCACAGAGACTGAACAACCAACTAAAGATAGGCGAGACCTAAAACTCCTAGACATATGTAACAGTCAGGCTTTCAAAAAGCAGAGTATTACTAGATCACTCATTCCCTAATTTAGACATTCATTTAATAAACACATTTAATTCCTGTCATATACAAATTGATATGCTAGGTGCTTTATCCAATTTCAAAGGAAAAAAAAACCTATCACTTCCCTTGGGGAGCTGTGATATACCTGAGGCATCGATAAGGACCAACTTAATCAATTGCCATGGTAAATGAGTTGCTGTGATCCTTAAATAGGACAAGAAAGGAGTTATTGATGCTTAGAAGATAGATGTAGTTTGGCCAGGAAAGATGCTCATGAGGAAGCCATGTTTGAACTAAGATACAAAGGAAGCATAAAGGAACAGACTGGAAAGATTGAAAGAGAAAAAGACCCATGTATTATACAATTTTGAAGGCCATGTTAAGAAATCTAGTCTTCATGCCAAGTCATGGAGTAAATGCAATTGCTAGCTGATAGAAAATGAAAACAGTTTTCTTTAAGAGTATAACCCCTGGTAAGTTGAAAACATATCTGAGAATATTTGGACAGCACAAATTGGTCTTTAATATGTATGTTAAAAAAAAAGAAACAAAAGAAAACAAATATGGATGGGCAGGAAAGGATAGATGAATAGAAACAAAGAGAAAGTCAGAGTCTGGTCTTGTCACTTCCAGAAATAAGAGCCATTATAACCAATGAAAACCAATGTTACATGACCATGACTTTCACTGCAATGTTAGAGAACGTCCTAGTGAGGCATTAATGTCCCCTTAAGTCATTCATTTGCACAGGTGCACTATGCATCTGGGGCATGTCTCCATTCTACTAGGCAATGCTAAAGCAAGTGCATAGACACATACACACTGTACATATGGTCATGCACGCACACATACCACCACCACCACCAACAACAACAAAGACCCAAAGTAAGCAAAGCAACAGAGCAAACAGGCTTGAAGATGTATTTTAGGGCACTCCTTCAGCAGACCAAGCAAGAGCTTAGATGCCAAAGACTGTTATTTGATCCTGAAGATGGAGACAACTAGATGGACTCAGGTAACTCTGAGGAAGGTAATTTGACAGTATTTGATGATTAAGAGTAAAAACAAACAAACAATTGTTTGTTCTTGGTTTTATAGATTTTCACATTTGCAATCGATTTAAAAGAGATTCATTATTTCAGCTTTTTCATGTTTGCAAACTTTTCTTGTAATTGCTCTTTTCATTCAATGATTCTTTAATGGTGTAAAAGTTTAGAATGCAGTTTGAATTATTGAAAAAAAAAACCCGAATCTCAACCCATCAAACCTCTGCCATCCGTTCACTCTGGAAGCTGGACATCAGCAACTGTGCAGAAGTCTGGAACTAGAAAAACAAAAATTGATCTCAGAAAAAAAAATGTAGCATTTTACACACAAACAAGAAACTCCCGAGAAGAAAAGTAGATCCAGGAAAAGATGGGCATGGCACAGGGCAGGGAAAATTCATTTGCAGACAGTGCAGAAAGCAGATATTATAGACATAAAATTAGAGACTTGGTCTCAAAGGATAAACTTGAAGTTACAGAAATTAATTAGGTCAAATAAGTCACAGTAGCAAAGATACAATGATGAGTACTGTATGTCCCAGCCTCTTTCATGATTGAGCACATCAAATTGGGATTTGATTGTGTGGCTTTGGACTTTACAGAAACAGACACATGAGAAACTTGAGAATATCTGTCCTGAAATATGGTCAGAGATACAGCCTCTTACTTTACTCGGTGTTCTCGGGTACGAAATAATATAAGATGTTTTCTTCAGTATTGAATTTTTCAAAAATGACACTCATTTTCTAAAGAAAATGTTTCTTCCTTCCTGCTTCCTTTGTATTGTTCTGTCAAATCTGTGGGATGAAACAGGGCGTTCATAAAATTTGCATGAAGGTAGCACAGATAGCTCCATGCTGCTCTCATATTCCCTTCTTCTTAGAATAGCTTTGAAAATTCATAACTCTAAGTTCTGGGAAAATCATTTGACCCCAAAACAATCTTGGGATTTTATTGTTACTGCTTCAAACACGGAAATCTTGGCAAGCGCGACTAATTTCTAATACAGTGATTCTACTGCAGACTTTACAAATTCTCTGTTCCTTCTCTGTATGTGTCTGAGTGTGCATGCATGTTCACATGTGCTAGTACACATTAATATGTGTCCACGTGCACATATATGTGTCCATGCACGTTGAAGCCAATCGTGATGTTGCTTGTCTTACTCAGTCACTCCCTTTACTTCGGAAGCACGCTTTTCCTCACTGGACATGATGCTCAGCAGCTGGCTCCAGGGATACTCCTGTCACAGATTCCCCAGCGTAGGGATTACTGGTGCACACTACCACAACCGGCTTCATCTTTTACATATCTCCCAGAGCTGCAAACTCAGCTTCTCCTTCTTGCATAACAGGTAGTTTACTGATTCAGCCACCCTCCTGCTTCAGTTCTTTATTTCCTTTCTTCAATGTAAAAGCTTTGCTTTTTAACTAAATACCCTTTCTGATTTCCTAACACTATTTCATATTGGATCTTTGTTATTTCCTGTCTCGAACTATACCAGTTGTCGCTACATGACAACAGATAACTAGTGAGAATATGCTATCTTCTAAGCCACAAATTCTGGTTATTCCAGGAGCTGTTTCCATGGCTTGTAATTCTTACTCCACTTATAATTCTGTCTCTGACAGATTAATCAACATCTAAAATATATAATACATCTAAGGACGTCTCTAAAGTAAATCACAATGTCTTATACTATTTTGTTTTAATTACTTTTTTTGTTTAGGGCAACATAAGTTGAATTAATTGAATACACACATCTGGGACACATCAAGTTTGGGAATCAAAAGAGTCAAACTGGTAGTGATGAGAATGTCTGAATTCTGCCTGTACCAGTAAGACCTTCAGTTACTTCAAATGCCTGACTACAACAGGAAATAGCCAGTGGAGGGCCATGGTGTTTCTTTATATACTTCCCCTAGTTCTACTGGAACCTTCCTATTTTGCTTCTGCAGACATAGGCCACCTGTATTTTCAGGCTATGTAGAAGTCATTTTATCAACATTCTATCAGTGTAAGTAGGGTAGCATCCACATCCTGGGGTAGCATCCACATCCCGGTTCCTTTGGTCCTTGATACACTAATGCTAGTGGTCTAACTCCCCTGGTGACGTACTCATTGCTACTGCATCTGATATGTCCAATCTGTGATTAACCCACTATTTGTGTTCTGACTCCATTTTTTTAAAAGTACTACTGTTGAAGTAAGCAAAAAATTTCCCAATCAACTTTTAAGTAGAACGCCTCAGGTATGAGGCATCATGTCTACTAAGAGACTGAATTAGTGACTACCCTTACTCTCAGTCCCTTCTCCTAGGACTGTAGCAATGTCTACCTGAAGCTCACAGCTGTTCATCTGAGCAGTTCACAACATCTGGATATATACCTGTGGCCCAACTTCTCTGACCATGGAAGAGTCTGGAAGCCCAGAACTTCTCCCCTGTTAAGCTGAGCAGACCTCATGCAGATACAGTCATCACACAGGCCAGTGAAGAGTCCCAGAACACACCAAGTACAACAATTCTCTTGGATCTTTATGTATTCTACCCTCACTCTGACACCCCTCCCTCCTAGAGACACCAGTGAAAAGTATTGATTGTTATATATGAACTCTCCACAACCAGATGCAATGTTTTATAGATAGATAGTACCTCTTACAGAAATGTTGCCAAAGTAACTTCGACAAAAGGAAGACAGAGAAAGCATAAAAATGAGTTTGTATATCTAAATAAGTTCCTATGTCATTTATTAAATGCTTAAAATCTGGTGACTTAAAGAAACAAAAAATAACATAGACCCTTTCTTAGAGTATTGCCCTCCCTTGCCCTGTGCACAGTCAGACACTTGAATTCACCTTTAAAGTTAGCTGTGGACAGTGCTCTCCTAGCCTGCAGGGCAAGGCTGTATTTCTGCTTCAAGACTGTTCTAGGCTTTGTTAAATGTTGAAAACCGCATTCCAATAAGGGAAAATACAATGTATAAGTGTCATGTCCCTACATATTCACTCATAGCTGATAGGCCAAAGCAAGTAATTTTCCAAAGCCAGAGTCACTGTGGGTAGGGACTTCCGTAAGAGAGTCGATGTGGGTAAGTGGAGTTCAGTGCAAGCCATTAGGAAAGCAGCCCACCATGGTCGCTCCCTTCTAGGGCTATTGCTTTTGGCCAAAACCCTTCTAATACTTGGGTCATAATCCTTAACACAATTTCTTTCCTATTTTTCTGTGTACCTTATCTTTTAGCGAGTCTGAAGTATTTCTGTAAGTGTTCTAAGATCATACTAGTCAACATATCAGTGAATGAATGCTTATGTAGGATTCAAAAGTATTTTAAAATTTAAAATGCACCATATGCCACAGCAAATGCTCACTACTAAATTCTTAAAGCTCTTATGGAAGGAATAAAAATTCCTTTGAATGTAAGTGCAAAGGCCTTTAAACACATCGGGGCGGGCGAGCAGTTCCCCCATCAGGAAGAGATGCCTCATTCACTATTGATGTCCCCCCAGTCAGGCTCTGGAGGCACTTTGGACCTGTAATCAATATTGAATGGATTATCATACAAAATGTCCAAAATGTCCGAAGCCTGAAACTTCGAGAATCACTTGCTTGTGATTTATACTCCCAGTACTCCGAGGGTCAGGACAGACAATGCCAGAAAGTATGTGGACATCAGTGGTCTGTAAAAGTCAATGGAAACAGCTGCTGGAGGGGAGGGGAGGCGCCATGTTTTTTCTCCTTACAGGTTGTTACGATTTTTATGGTGCACTGTGATGATGGCATGATGACATAATGGGCAAAACAACAACCTAGATCCATCGAAGCTGTGGCTACATCTTTTGTGATCGGTGTTAGTATAACTTTTTCGTGCCGTTTTATAAAAAATCACCAATTCTATGTCACCTCAAGATGATTTCTGTGAAACTAAATACTTATAAGGTACAGGTATGTCCCTATGTTAGGTACTCAGCTGGGTGGGTTTCTCTGGGCTGAGGACCTTGTATTGACTAGGGCTAGCACAGACTACCATTAAAAGAAAAACTAAAGTCCAAACTGGCCTTCTGACTGTGGTGATGCCAAATGAGGTGTCATCCTGTGCCGAGGTAGCAAAAACGCCTCAGAGACTTTCCAGCAGGGGAGGCAAATGTGGAACTTTACTTATGCACAGAAGACATTTTTTTATGTTGTTGTTAAATTAGGCCAACAGCAGACCTATTTTTAGAATACTTGCTTCACTTTCTCTTCTTAATGGGCTGGTATACAAAATAGGACAGAAAATGCACCATATGCCACAGCACATGCTCAAATCCTAAATTCTTAAAGCTCTCTTGAAAATAAAAGAACTCCATCTTAAAATATGAGATTTGCATTCGAATAAAATTTAAGATTATAAGAGGTCTGAGAGATTTTTATCATTTAATGATAAAACATGCACACTATTTTAAGATAATTTTTGAAAATGCCAGATCAAAATAAGCTCTAAGAAAAAGAGTACAGTTGGAATGAAGCTGGCTGTGGTACATTCAGGATTGTAGGTCAACATATACATCACGCAATATCTCAAATTTGATAGTGATAAACCAGAATTCTTGAAAGTTAAAAACTTTAGAGGATTCACCTATTTGCTTTTTTACAAATAAAGATAAATTCTCTTTAATTTTTTAATTTTGTGGAAACATTAATTAAAATTTCATTTTTGCATTTCAATGTGTTGTATTCTGATTTAGTTACTGTACTCCCAATCCAGAACAGTGAACTCCTATTTGTGATTTACAGTGTTGGACCAGATTGTGAAGATGGGACAGACTGCAAGACATCAGATATACATAAGGATTCAACATACTTTGTAATAAAAGAATAAGGGACATACAGATTTAAGTGTTTAAAATCAGTTCAACAAATACCATTACATAACAAAACATTCACTCAGTTCCTTGCAATGCCCTGCTTTTATTGAAGCAAACAAATTACATGACAAAGATAAAATTGTGAGTTCATGGGTTCATTGGTTTCTCTCCCACTGAGGAACAGCTAACAGTAGAAACAAAGGATTCAGATTCTTATTCTCTCACTCTCTCTCTCTCTCTCTCTCTCTCTCTCTCTCTCTCTCTCTCTCTCTCTCTCTCTCTAACACACACACACACACACACACACACACACACACACACACATATGCCTGCACACACAAACACACACACAATCATGTAAAATATCAAAAGTTTAGGCATTCTCTTTTTGATTATTTGACTATAGTTTTATTCAGGCTCCACATATTAAGTATAAAGTTCTACTTTCTTCTAAAATTGGGGCAAGCAACAGACAAACATTTTTAAATACAGTTCATCATTCTATGTAACCTAGATTTAGCAAATTTAAAAAAGAGCAATCCGATACATAGTCTAAACTAATATAGGCATTTAATTATCTAGACTATTTATCAATAACATTGTTATAGTCACCAAATTATAATTCATTAGCAAAACAACTTGAACATACCTTGATAGTTAAATGTATGTGCTAAAACTTGGAAACTCATATATATACATATATATGAGTATATATATATAATTAATGTTGAAGACTGTATTTCTGTGTAACAATGTTACTACAGACATATTCTACGTCTTATATTTATAAATACTATTAGATAACCTACATTTGCATATAATTTTATATATTTACTCATCTTTTAAGAATAATTTAATCAAATAGTTGTAAGCATTATATTTAAGTTGCATATTAGGCTAAACACACACATAATTTAAACCATAATACCTTGACAAAAGGAAAAAACTATTCACAACTGCAGACAACTGAGACAGTAAAAACATGAATGGCTGCTTTTAAAGGAAAGGAGCCTGGCGTGGAGAAAAGGAGTAGACACATATTTATGCACTCAGACACAAGGCTTGGCTATGAAGTAAAAGTTCCTGTCTAAATTGTGATTGAAAAACTTTTGCAGATCAAATAATTCTAAAGTAACTATCCTGGAAGTTACCAGCAAAACTAAAGCACCACCAGGCTTTGACTAGACATTCAACCAGCATCATACTTTCATGTTTACACAGTATTTTAGTCAAGTAAAGGCAGTGGCGCTTTCTCTCCTTCCCCCAAGCCCCTCTCTCATTTCTCTGTGTGGCCATGACTGCTCTGAAATTCCCTCTGTAGATCAGACTGGCCTTGAACTCACAGGGATCTGCTTGCCTCTGCTTCCCTAAAGCTGAGATTAAAGGTGTGTGCCACCACACCCAACTTTTTTCTCTTTTTAAGCAAGGAACAAAATTTACTAATGTTCTTAACTGGCACAGCAGACCTGGATCATGTCTAAGCAATTTGTTTTCACCTTTCAGTAGTTGCAGAATTCATTTAAAGGTGTTAACACTCATCATTACCATCCATTAAATTTAAGTAAGAGTGATGGAGCCCCAAGTTCCTGCATTTTATGAACAGGTATTTTTAAGGACAGACTAGATCTTGAAAATATTTACAAACTGTGTGTATTGGCATAAATCCAATTATTCCCAATCAAGAAGGCCTTCCAATGCTATGATATGGTTTAAGAATAGCTACTGCTCACACACAGTAACCACTTTTAAGCATGTGCTTTTCATTGTAAGATCACTAACATATGCTTACAACTCCAATGAGCTAAAGAATATGTATTAGTTGCCAGACCTTTCTTCCACTGAGCACATATCTGTTCAGCAAATAATTATTTCCAGATAAATGGGAAAAAGAATCCTGCTTCTTGGACTGTATCATCCCATTCAGTTTCTTGGTACTTGAGATCAAGGAAGACACATGACTATAAGCGTTTTTTTGGGATTTTTGTTTTTTATGTTCTTCCTAAGTCCTTCCTTACTGCTTGAAATCGATAGAAAGAATGCCTCATGTTTTCAATCTGACTTCCCTAATGCCAGCAAACGACGCATCAGTCAAGAAGACACACAGGACATTGTGCAGTCCAGAACCTTCTTCTGTAAAGAGTTCATGTCATGAGGTAAAATGATCCAGGCTACTGGACACATGGGAGAGGATTCTGATTTCAGCTGAAGCAGGCCATCTAATTTATTAAAGATAGCGATGAGCTACGATAGCTATTGATTTACATTCAGAATTTTACACTCACCAAGATAGGAAAGATGTTTTCTTCAAGGCTGCCAAATACAAATAACCAAAACACCATGAATGTAAGATTTATATAATTCCTGATTGTTTTGTGGTTCTTCTTGCTGTATGTAGTTTGTTGTATTTATGTGTAATAAGATAAATGTATATGTAAAAAAGAAACATAATAAAATATATTAAAATTTTAACTTCATTTCAGATCCAAAAAGCTGGCCCCCTAACATAAAGCATAGTCAAGAGATTTTGTTCCTACCTGATCTTCAAGCCTAGGAAGACGCTTTCAGATCAGAACAGAACTTACAGCAACAACACCAATGTTGTGAACTCATGCTATCCAAACCCACTAATGGAATGAAAGGATAACGCCGAGAGCAGTCAAAACAATACCCAAAAGGAGGCTTTTTAATTTAATATTTAATAATTTCACAGAAAATAGTTCTTGCAAAATACTTCAGTTTGTAATTATTCGGTGATTAGTCTAAAATCATTGTATTTAAATGCAACTCGAGATTGAAGGCTTTTGATAGATCCTAACTAGAATGCTGGAAAAAATGAGATAATCTTAAGTCAAAATAGTGCAACATCTAGTTTTGCCACATCTAACAGCTTCAGAGAAATTCATGAATAAACAATTGCAAAATCACTTGCAAACGCCACAGACAAAACACAAAAATAAGTTTTAAGTTTCATGTTTCTAAGAATATATTAGTTCAGGCCAGAGATAATATTTGACTTCTGAGCAGATCCATGAAATCATATTTTCCTCCAAAGACTATTCCTGCATCAGCCGTTTGTAAGTGCACTGCCTGACCGAAGGCAGAAAAAGGCAGGGACCAGGACATCTGCTTCTGGCCACTGGGCTTCCCTGGTTTCCAGATGCTACCCCTCCCAGGGTCAGGAGGTAACCTCTTTAACATAAAGGGTTGCCTCATAAGCCCAGTGCTCTACTTTGTAAGATGAAAAGCACACAAAACAAAGAAAATTTATTTTTCCAACTAAGACATCAAAACAATCTTACAGGAAAGGTGGGGAGGCTGACAGGGGAAGTTAAATGCATAGTTGGGACTAAATTAGGGTAGTTAGTGTGTAGGAACCCGACACACACTAACTTTTAATTTAAAGGAAGTTCTACAGTGTGTTTTCTCACATTTACTTTATAGATTTTAAACATTTACATCTTATGCTCAGAGATTAACTATTATGTCTGCAGTGACATGATCAGTATACTGGCTCTTGGCATGGGCAAGTCCACATCTCTATTAACAAATAACCCAGCAAGGCTTGCAACATGCTGCAAAGCCAAGGGCAGCAAGAGAAGCCATCCAGGTAGATAACATCTACAAGCCATTCAGAAAACTCAAATGCCCAGTTCATGAGGAGCCATGTACACTGTCCAGAAGAAACCACGTGACGTGGGAAAGACATAACTGTGAGTCCTGGGATTTGCTAATCATATGATAGAGGGGAAATAGAAATCATATCATGTATCTTCCTTAATTTTCTTACATAATTAATACAACAATCCAAGCAGAAACAGAAGAAGCATTTTATCTGTAAAAATGTTTACAAATATGAAAACTCAAAATTTCTAGCCAAATATTCACCGTCAGATCATTTCAGAGCTGAAAGTGTGTATCGGAATTAATCACTGAAGAGGTCAACAGAGTCACTTTTGCTTTCATATCCTTTGTTTTAATTTGCTGGACTGGATACTGGGAGTGTTCTGAAAGTGACGACGTACACAGCTGGTTATAGCTCTTGCATTTAAACTTCAAGGTAGAGTAAATTACATTTAAGCCCTAATATTACAACAAAATTTTCTTTCAAATTTTAATCACAAGTTAATTATATTTGGAACAGCTCTTTCCAGTGGTGGTGAATTCCCAGTTTTAAACAGCAAACAAACTCGAGAAAGCTTTTACACTTCAAATATATTTTATTCAAAATAGTGAAATTCTCAGAAAAAAATTCCAAGTTTTCATTTCAATTTTAGATCATTTTAAGCCAACCACTGTGCCAACCACTGTGATAACGCGTGTAGTAGGATTCATGGACACAACTATAAAAAAAAAAATCATTGACTTCTGTTCTGAGAGACTATTTCCCAGAAATTGGCACCAAGTAAAATGTTCCACCTTTAAACATACTGACAGAACAACTATCTTTCTCTCAGTCTCTCTCATCTCTTTTCCAACTCTGTCCTACTTAAAGAATTCTAGTAATATCCCTTTCTTTACGTAATTTGTTCTCTATACATGAACTTGCATGTTTCTGTTCTATTCAGTTGAGGAACAGAAACTCAAAACCAGAAAATCCAGATCAGAGTGGCGGTAATCAGCCTTGTAACAGTTTCTCCCACGTTATTCTTGTAAACAGCAAGAATATCCCAGTGAAAATTTTGACTTACTTAAATTGTAGCCAAGACATTTCCTCAATAGCATCATGATTACAATTTTTGAAACATATCCTGTTCAACTGTATTATAAGTTTTTGCTGAATAAATGTTTTTATATCCTAGCAACAAAAGATGATTGATCCTTGAAACTAATGGTATATTTAGCTTCCTTTGACATAATTTATCTAAGCATTGTTTTAGTTCAGGATTCTATTACTGCAATGAAACATCATGATCAAAAAACCTACTTGGGGAGGAAAGCGTTTGTTTGGCTTACACTTATTTCTAGGTCCTCTGCACTAGCTTCTGCCTCCAAGAAGCCAGGACTGGAACTCAGACACAGAGAGGGAGCCCAGAGAAAGGACGATACGGAGGAACGGAGGAGCGCTGCTTACTGGCTTCCCCACAGCACAACTGTCCTCTGGCAGCTTCACCCAGCAGCTGATGGAAACAGATGAAGAGACCCAGAAGCAAGCAACAGGTAGGGCTCAGAGACTTTTGTGAAAGGAATAGTGGAAGGAAGGATTGGAGGAGCTAGAGGGCCCAAGGCACCACATGAAGTCCTACAGACTAAACTAGCCTGGGTCCCTGCGGACTCAGATAATCAATAGTTTTCAATTCAGTCTTTAAGTTTGAATCACCTTCTCCATCAAGCAGTTGTATTTCTTTAACCGCCAGTAACATTTTCAAAACCCAGAAAGAATAAGGAAAGAGGCTCTGGAAGAGCATTATAATTCATTAGTCACTGCTATCTCAGCAGCCCTCATAGCTGACTGCATTAGGTCTTTTGCACTTCGGGCTTTTTAGGTCACACAAATACTGTAAGTAATGTAATGAAACCACAGCCTTGTCTGTATTTTCTCATACAGCCATTCCCTGACTCATAAATATTTCATTTCTTGTTTTCTTTACTCTAAAAATGATTAGCCTGATTTTTTTCCTTAAATGCTTTACTTAAAATGTCTTCTCTTATGAAAGCCCATTCTGACTAAAACTTTGATAAAATATCATGTATACTATCATTTAAAAAAATTTGAAACTAGGTGGTGGTGGCAGTGGCACACACCTTTAATCCCAGCCCTTGGGAGGAACAGGCAGGCAATCTGAGTTCAAGGCTAGCCTGGTCTAGAGAGCGTTTCAGGGCAGCCAGGGCTACACAGAGACACCCTTTCTCACAAAATTCCTTCTATACAATGACAACCACCGATGTCAATGAGTCAAAAATTTAATATTCAACAAATATTAACGTTCATACATCTCTGGCCTATATTATTTCACAGGGAATTGAAATATTACATGATTATATTGTTTTATAAGATTTAACACAGCAAAGAATATGGTTCACAGAAGAGGACTTAGCGCAAAAAAAATTACAGTCAAAGTGAACAGGCAGTTAGCTGGAAGCCAAAAGTCACAATTTATTTATTTAAGATGTTGAATGGTAAATATATATATATATATACATATACATATACATATAAAGAATAAGAAATGTTTAATTGAATAGTTTTCATACAGGACTATAAGATTTTATTTATAGGTTAGGACTCCTTGTTAAAGTTAGGTGTGCGTGGAATTTTGGGGGTGGAAAAGTAAAGGTTGAAAGAAGAAGAAAGGCAGAAAAAAAAAAGAAGAAGTATTTGATCATCCACTACTTAGCTATATTCTATGGGGAAAATTGTAAAGGAAAATAACCTTCTGCTCCTTATGATCTGTCTTCACATCCCCACATCACCTCCACCTTAAATGAATGACCTTCAAATACACAGGAAACATTAGAACAAATTCTGCAGCATAAAGCATAAAGAAATACCAGGGTGTATACACAATGCACACAAAAGCCTAAGTAATATGCCGCTCTTTGTAAACATAGGTGGAACTCCTTTTAACCTAAGGCAAAGCAGCATATGTAAGCAAGTGGCCATCCTAGTGAGACCAGCTTTCAAATGTCTCAATCCTTCCACCTGCTTCACTCATCCCATGTTTCCTGCATCCACACCCTAAGTTCTGCCTTACAAATGAACATTTCTGGGACGTGTTGGGATGCTTCCCAACATTTCAACCTACCTTATGATGCTCCTCACATTTTCTTATGCCCTATCCTCTGACAGATTGTATTAAATTCCTTTTGATCTGTTATCTACACCTCTGATGGCTCAACAAGTTGTATCTTATTATCAAAACACTTAATGTTATATTTACTGTGCCTAAAATTGGTCATCTAAAACTACTTCTTGGGTGATAACCTCTTCTCTTAAAAACCACTTAATTGAGAGTTAATTGCATTGAAAAAGAAATAACTTTTATAAAAGAGCTTATGACAGAATTGTTAGAAGTCTATAATTATTTAAGGCTTAAATTTCAAGAAAATAATTTGAAATGTGTCGTGGGTTTTAAGGATAGGGTATATATACTGCATAACCCTATTCTCGTGTCTATAACAGAATATAGCTAGCCCATGTGTGATTCTGGATCCATGTAGAATTTTAAATAGTGTCTAAGGTAAGGATGGGTTTTACTGAGGTGGTAAGAAAAATAAAGAACTTCCATATTTTATAAAATATAATTTTTATATAACATTAAAGTGAAAGTGTCCATAAATAAAATTTACAGGAACACAACTATATTCATTCATTTCACTATCATTCAGATCTACTTATATTTATTTAGTATGATGAATAATTTCAACTGAGAGCGCAGTTTTATATTATCTATACCACGTACCATCTAGCCCTTTACAAAGACATTATGCTGACCCCTGCTATGTACAAGGACAAAGTATAAAACATTAAAATCATGAGTAGCTTTGATATTTCACTAATTCAAATTATGCATTATTAAAAATAATAATCCTTTAGCACCAAAAACAATGGATAAATAAATTAGGAAATACATAAAGAAAAATTAGACTTTCTTTGGGGATACTCAAACTCAGAAGTGATAAAAGCATGAAAACAAGGCTCAGTGTTGTAATACAACAGGAGGAGACCACAAACCCATTTCTAAGGGCATTTCATTATCTATTTAGGTGTGGGGAAATACTAAGGGAGAGCTAAGCCTTCTATTTGGTGACAATGTCAATTATCATCAAATAACAGAAAAGAAAGCTCTTGAATCCTCGATAGTTTCAGCCTTTTAAACTAGAAAAAAATATAGGATGGAATAAAGTTTAAGTATAATTAATAAGAAAATCAAAGGTTAAAACAAGGAAATGTCACTTTAAATGCAACTGTATAGAACCAAACGATCAAAGTTTCAATACACTTGTTAGGAAGCCTGTAAGGGTATCACAGAACCACAGCTAATAGTCTTGATAATTACAAAGAGAAGAACAGACAAGCACATTAGGGGAAAAGTATATTTTTTCAAGATTAAAAGACTATATAAAATAAAGATCAGTGATCTCAACACTATGCTCAACAGAATGTAGGACAGGACATTAAACAGTTTGTGAGCTCATAGATGATAGATGATAGATAGATAGATAGATAGATAGATAGATAGATAGATAGATAACACATACAATCTGGCATTGATTTGTTAAAGCAAGCTTTGCGTTCAACTTGCTTCTTTTACTGCCTTAGCTGTAAAGCATATGAACCAAGAAAAAAATGGGGAAATTCTCTCATGGTCAACTTGGACTTATGCAATTTACTATTTGTTTAACTTTGAAATTTTTCTCAACATATTGGAGAGGAGGTTATTTTCTATGGATCTCTTCTATTTCTGCATATTTTGCAAGCCTCTTTCCATCTGCATTAATTGATCATATCTATTTAAGAAGAGCCTCAGAATATGGAGAATGTGCTTCCTGAAACAACAGATAGGCTTGCTTATCACCAGGAGTGGAGGATTAGCTTTGGTCAGTTGGAGGTTTTTTTCCTCTCTGTGAAGAAACTCTCCAAGTGTGCAACATTAGCTGGGGCCACAGGCTCCATCCTTAGGCATTTGGGGCCAATGTTCTAAAAATTAATCAAACAAACAACATAATAAATTAATAAAGGCTATTGGTGGCACAATTGCTGATAGAAAAAAAGTTAATCAGAATTTCTTTGAACACTTTACAGAATGTGAAATTAGATTAAATAGTTACAAATTTTACTAAAGCACAAATCATATATGAAAACAAATGCTTCACATCTTAAACTAACTAAAACTCATATAAAACAAATGACGTCAATGTTAACACAAAATTCCTGCTAACAAATGTTGGCCAGAACTTACCTACTGTGTGCTGCTGCTCACTTCTGAATACATGTTAACAGGAAACTTCAACAAACAGGATTGTTATTATTTTGATATATAGAGAATACTTAAGAAAACTGACTTCATTTGGGCCAGGAAAGGAAGAAAAAATATTGTGAAAAATAACTCCATATATATATATATATATCCACACATAGATAATTTAACAGATAAAAATCTCCAAGCTACATTTCTATTAGGCTTGGAGTGGGGATCAGAGAATTAACTTTATTTTATTATTTCAAAGATCCTTTTGTACTCAAGGATTCTTGTAATCTTATTACTAATATTTCCATGAATGTATATGTGTTTGAAATAAAATATACCCACAGATTAAGAGATAAATAAACAATTGAGCATTATTAAATAGGTGATAATGAGCCTCTTTCTTTTGGCAGAAATAATGACATGTGTAGACCTCACCTATTTCAATCAAACAAAAGATGCTAAGGGCTGTAAAGACCTATGGGAACAAGGAAGTTTTAAAAAATGAGAACAAGACAAAAAGACTAGTGGTAGAGGTAGGACTGGGAAGAACTTCATAAAATCCTAAGCTTAATAGTAGACAATTTTAAGTATGAAATTTATTTTGTTCATAACCAAGAAAATATATATCTGTAAGGATTAGACAGCATATAGGTAGATGGATGGATGGATAGATGATAGATAGATAGGTAGATAGATAGATAGATGACTACATCTGAATGAAAACTAAAAGAATTCAAAACTCTATTCAATTACAAAAGAAAAAAAAAACAAAAAACATTTTAGCAATGGCAGAAATGGTATAACCCAGTCAAGAGAACATAACTACAGCCTAAAGACTGGGAAAGCATCTTCACCAGCCACACATCTGACAAAGGGTTAATACCCAAAACAAATAAGGAACTCAACAAATGAAACCATCAAGGCAAATATCCCAATTAAAAAATAGGGTAGAGAGCTAAACAGAGAACTCTCAACAAAGGAATACCGGAGAAACACTCAACATCCCTAGCAATCAGGGAAATGCATATCAAAACAGCTCTAAGATTCCATCTTACACCTATACAAATGGCTAAGATAAAAAAATCAAGTGATGGTACCAATTGGCAAGGATGTAGAGAAAGGGGAACACGTCCTCCATTGCTGGTGGGAGTGCAACTTGTACAACCACTTTGGAAATCAATCTAGCCCTTTCTCAGGAAATTGGGAATAAATCTACCTCAAGACCCAGCCATGCCACTCCTGGGCATACACCCTAAAGATGGCCCACGATATAACGTGGACATTTGCTCAGGTAGGTTCAGAGCAGCCTTGTTTATAACAGCCAAAATCTGGAAACAACTTAGATGTCCCCAACTGAAGAATGAATAAAGAAAATATGGTTCATTTACACGATGGAATACTATTCAGCTATCAAACACAAGGAAATCTTGAAAATTTCAGGGAAATGGATGGAAGTAGAGACAATCATCGTGAGTGAGGTAACCCAGATCCAGAAAGACAGCGTTGACATATACTCACTCATAAGGGGATATTAGCCACTTAATACAGAATAACCACACTACAATACAGAGACTGATAAGCCAACCAAGGTCAATGTATGATGTGGACCTAGACCCTCTGCTCAGATGTAGTAGACAGGCAGCACAGTCTCCTTGTGGGTCTCACAATATGGGGAGTAGGGACTATTTCTGACATGGATTCAGGCCTCATAATGTTGTGCCAGGCCACAGAGAAAGAGGTTGCAGGTAGTACAGAGGACACTGGATAAGCTGAGGTCAAATGTTAGGGTAGGAGGGCTCCCCTTGCTAAGTAATAGGGGAGGGAGGCAAAGGAGATGAGGAAGGGTATAAGATCAGGAGTTATGAGGTATGGGGCTACAATAGGGATGTAAAGAAATCAAACTGCAGAACAAGCAGGTAACTTATTTTGCCAATCCCTCTATGTGGGAATAGCTTCTGATACTGGCTGAGACACGAGTGTCTATGCATAGACAAGGCTTCTTGTTGGTCACAGAATCCCTTTGACTTATTATTAGATGCCATTCTTCTTAAGGCATGAATGAAGATTTGCAGATGTCTTACTTCTGCTCATACAAAGAGCAGAGAACCAGTTTTAATTGTTCTGTGAATCACACACACCTTATACATTTATAATTTTAGGACTGTATAACACTAGTGAAAAATTATATGGTTTCAGAACAACAACAACAACAAAAAACAAAACAAAACAAAACAAAAACCTGACACTGACACTGTATCAGACCTAACAGGACTCATTCTTCTCTGCATGCTGGGCAATGACATCCCGCATCCTTCATGTTCTGGGACCATGCTCTTCAGTTGTTGTTCCTCATCAGAACAGGACAGTTTGGAAGAAAGCTTCTGATCCCAACTGGTCCAGCACTTCTGACTGTCACACACAGGACTCTAATTAAGCCTGGAATTTCTCAACATTTAGAAACCGGACCACAGATGCTATTCCTGGCTTGTTTAACCATTTTCCCCAATTTTATCTGGGCCCCTACAAAGGTATTATTTGCCCCAAATCAGCCAGAAGAAACCTTAAGAGAGTGATGCACCATTTCCCCTAAGGGGCGTTGGGTAGGTTGTTGTTGCTCCCTTGGGCTACAGATGCTTATTTTCATCAGAAGTTGATTTTAAGTTACTATTGGTCTTATACAGAGAGAAAATTATGTTGGAATCAGGGATGTCTCTCTTTCCCTTTACCTTTCTTTAGTAGGTATGGAAATAGGGGTTGAAAAGAAAGAATGGGGAATATATAAAAATGTAGGAACCAGGCCCAACTGGGCTGCCTGCCTGTCTTGCTGTTTCATGTCCTGTTTCTAGCAGCTTCTGTGTCTGTTTATCTTGGTTAGCTAGTCATGTTTACTGCTCTGGGAACGCACCTCTCCTTTCCTTGAGACTTTTCCTCCTGTGTGCAATCACCTCTTGAGGGATTTCACCTGGGATGAGGATTCAGGTTTACTGCCAATAAGAAGGCTCTTTGGAACTCTGAAGGGAGGAGAATAATAAACCGCTGCCATGGCTGCTGCTGTGGCTGCTGCTCTCTTAACAGGAAGGACCCACTGTGTTATTGTGTGTGTGTGTGTGTGTGTGCGTGTGTGTGTGTGTGTGTGTGTGTGTGTGCACGTGCGTGTGTGCATGAGTTAAATCCGCAGTCCCTTGCCCTTGACTCGGTACCGTGGAGGCGCGGGCGCCACATAAATAAATAGGGGTGATAGGACAAAAAGTAGATTATTGAATCTACTCCTCAATTTAAGGCATTAATTTTTACTCACAAATAAGGTTATTTTTAAAACATTAGTATAGAATTTTGTGTGTTTTATTTTGATACATTGGTATAGAATTCAAATTTAAGATTATTCTTCAAATATATATATATTTCTATTCTAATATGAGGTATGGTACCCATACAACTCAATTATAATACAATGTTTATTTCCAGTATCTTGAAAGTGCTATTGCAGGCTGTTTAGGATAATTAAGTAATAGAAGCTAATTGTTAGTTCATCAAATCATGGTCATGTCAATTACAAGTCTATTTTTATCATAAGAATATATATCTTAGGTTTAACAGATAGATATGATTCTATAGATAGTCAAGGTAAAATAGTTAGACAGGGTCTTCAGAAGCCTCAGATACATACAGAATATGGCATTTAAGGATGTTTTTATTATTTTAAAGATTCTTTGACAAAAAGACAGATTAACTCCTGGCAACATCCAGCCTACCTCAAAGATGATGAGCATCAAAGAACCTTCTTATGGAGATGGCTTCAAATATGGCAAATCAGCCACTGGGCAAAATGTCCTCGTTTCTGCCACAGACAGAATTTTGCCTATAAATGGGCAAACTTGAATGCAGGCAGAGTTGATGACCAAACTCTGCCAAGAGGGTAAGCAAGTCCTCAATAGCTCCTGCCTCACAAATATGTCTGTCAGATATATTGGGCCAAAAGGCTGAAGAAGATGCTCCAGCATTATAGAGAGTTTTGGGTAACTGTTCAGGCAGCAAACTGTCTCTGTCATCTTCTTACTTTGGAAGCTGCTAACCTGCACTTTCTGTTTACTCAGGTAATTAAGTTTTATTCCTTCTCATGTTTCCAACGAAGTTGAAGACTAGATTGTTTAGTCTGATAATTAAGCTCAGTTGTTTAGGAGTTAAGATGTTTTTAGGTCTAGATAGATATTTTAAATTAAATTGATAGATATTTATTTTAATTCAGAAATTTAGACTCACCATGATAGGAAAGATGTTTTCTTCAAGTTTGCCAAATACTAATATCCAAATCACTCTGAAGGTAACAGTCATATAATTCCTGATTGTTTCATGGGTCTTTCTGCTGTAGGTATCTTATTTTATTTATGTGTTATAATATAAATGTAAATATTAAAAATATATAATAAAATTTTTTAAAGAAAAAATGGTATAACCACACAGTTGAACCTCGGACACACTGTGCTAAGCAAAAAGGCCTGATTCCAAAGACTCCATGCCCAACTAGGAAAGAAAAACTCACAGACATCGAAAAGAGAACAGTGGTCGCCAGGGACCAGGACTCAGGAAGGACTGCCAAAAGATACATGGAGGAAACGGGATGAAGACAGTGAAGCTGCTCTGTACTGCAACCATGGTGGCAAAATTGCACAGCTCTATACTCATGAAAATGCAAAAATTACCCTGAAAGCTGAATAAAGCTTCCCATGTACAAAAAATAAACAGACCAAGAATGGAGAAAGTAAAGGAGCCTGAAACAATAATGAAATATTCGTGTTTTAACATGGATTTTAATTAACAAAACCTATTAAACGTGATGGCTTTCTGAGAATACCATGAGGCTCTGAAATACGGAAACAAATATTTTAACTTAAAGTGAAATTTCAAATTTATAACAAATTTTCTTCTTGTAAATAATCAAGTACATTTACACTGTTCTATGACTTGTAACATGTAAAAAGGATAACTATTCATTCACATTCAAGTTTTAAGTACTCCCTGTAAGAAATGCCATTCTTGTAACAACAAATTAACATTAATTTAATTATCCATCAGTGCTGTGTTTTTGCTGTCATATTTTTGTATGTACATACTCAAAACATGTTCATAGTAGAGGCTGGAGAGATGGCTCAGCAGTTAATACCATTGGATCCCATTCTAGAGGTTACAGGTTCAATTTCTAGCACCCACATGGAGGCTCACAGCCATCTGCCACTCCAATTGCAAAGAATCCGACTCACTCTTCTGTGCTTTGCCAGTACCAGGCACATGGGTGATGCACAAACATCTATGTAGGCAAAACATTCATATATCTAAATTTGAAATATAAAATTGATAAGTATGCTCATAGTCAGTAAAGGAAAATATTTCCAAAATACAAACAAAACTTTTAAGACAATGCTTTACAATATCATATGAATAATCATTTACTTATACTTAAACTTTAGCATTGTTTTAGCTAATGAATCTTTTCAGAACACAATTAGATATTAAAGAAAATAGATATGTGAAATCCAATTCCACTTAGAACTGAAAAAAAAAAACAATTTGGTTTTACCTGCTTGGAGAACAGTCTGAGAAATATACATGTAGTGCTAAAATAGCTTAATATTATTAAACATTACAGCTGGGTGAAAATGAAAGTAATATAAGTTATGTGCTGATTTTATTGCACCAATTTGTTCATTGTGAGTGTACCCAGGGAAGCACCTGCCATGGCACATGTATAGAGAGCATAGGACAAGTTGCATGAATTCATTCTCTTATTTTATTTTTTCTTTTTAAAATGTATTTATTTTATTGTGTATACATATTGCTACATACATGTATGTGAACTATGTGTATGTCTGGTGTCTGCTGAGGCAGGAAGAGGGCGTAAGAGCCCGTGGATCTGGAGTTACAGATGATTGTGAGTCAATGCATGGATGTTTGATATTAAATGTAGGTCCTCTAGGGGGGCAGCCAGTACTCTTAACCACCGTGCCGTCTCTCCAGCCTGTATCCAACCTGGAGACCAAACTCAGATCATTAGGCTTGGCAGCAATCACACTTTCCCACCGTGCCATATCACTGGCTTTAAAGGGCATACTTTCACAGAAACAATGTAATATTACAAACTGACCAAGAAAAGTAAATTTTTCCACTCTTATCTGGGACATCATGTCAAATTCTCAAATAATTTTATTACTTACAGAAATAGACAGTTTCCATGACAAGGAAAAGTCTTTGAATTATGAATGGCTCAAGTTTAGGCACTTCCGAAGACTAACAGATTTATCCCCACTCTCTTGAGAAGCAAGTGCTTCTCCTATGTTGTTGACTGTCTAGTGGTCTGATCGTGACAAAGAAAGGCCCTGAAATATGTGATATTGAGATTACTCTATCCATCACACAGCTGTTTAAAGATGAAAAACGGTAAGTGAACTCCTATGGACCACAGTTTTTGCGTGCAAACCAGGGAGAAAATCCTTCCCAGAAGATTTCACCTCAATGATGTTAGGTCCCTATTAACCAAACTTGATTCTATCGTGCTAGCTAACCAGAATCTATTTGCACAGTGGAGCCCAAGTTTTATTTTTAGCAGTTGTTAATAGAAACTATAACACAAACAGGCCCCAAAGTGTCCTTGCATCCCTCTGAAATTTCACAAGCCAGGTCTGCATTGTCTTCATGTCTCTCAGCGTTCTTATCTTCCAAGCTACTACAGAACAGGCCATTAAGCACGCGAGGGTTTTTCCAGCTCCAAGTTCCAAACACTTCTACCATCCTCCTCAGGTCCACCATTCTAACAGCCCGTAATCTGGCACCAACTTCTGCTTTCATTTGTTTTCTTTTCCTAAATAAATACCATAGCTAAAAGCAACAGGAGAGGGGAAAAAGTGTATTTGGATTACAGGTTACAGCTCATTATCAAGGAAAGTGGAACCCAGGGACAGAAACTGATGCAAAGGCCACAAAATAATGCTGCTTACTGGGTCACTCCTTCTGGCTGGCCTGGATAGTTTTCCTATATAGTCTGGACCCACACGCTCAGATATGGAACTTTTCCCATTATAGGCATGGCCCTGCTACATCAATTGAAAAAAGAAAGAAAGAAAGAAAGAAAGAAAGAAAGAAAGAAAGAAAGAAAGAAAGTGTTCTACTAACATGTTTATGGATTAAGTCTGGAAGCAATTCCAAAATAGTCTCTTCCTAGGTATATTTAGGTTTGTCTCAAATTAACAAAGACTACCAGCACCTGGCATGGGGTGTTTATATGTTGTATGCCCTGAAATGCAAGTGGAGGTCAGAAGACAACTTTTACGATTCTACCCTGTGAGACTTGAGGATCAAACTCAGGTGATCAAAAGCATCTATACCTCTGAGTTATTTTGACACCCATTCCAATTTCAAATTAATTTTTATAAGACAACATTTATCAAATGCATGTTCCACTATTTCTGTATTTGCACTATCAACAGCCAAATATATGACTCAACAGGGGACCAGGGCAAAATTGTGGGTAAATTAACATTTATAGATGTGAGTTTTCTGACCTTCAGAGAAGAAAATGTCAGGTGGCTGAGTATGTTTCTTGACTCCAGTGTATCCCCTCCACACTCACTTCCCCCTCCTGTTTCAGCACCCTGGATAAATAAGAAGAGGCTCCGTTTCCCTTTTGGGAAGAAGAGTGGCCTAAAGATACCTTATGGGACAACGTAACTCAGATAAAAAGCCTTCCATTTTGACTCAACCATTATATTTTTTGCTATACAACAGAAGAAAAATAAGGGATTTTTGTTGGCATCCTTTCTATTTTAGGACATACCTTTTTCTTCTTTCATTCTTACGTATAGATTTTTGTGGCAGTGAGTAGAGAACATTTTGTAGCTTCAGACTGGGTCCCATATGTTTCATAAGATGCTTTAGTTGGAAGAAATGTGAAAGCTAATCCAGTATCTTTTTTTAATTTTGGAGGAAGTATCATCTAAAATCTCACAACAATAATAGATATAGTTAGCTGTCTAACCAAAATGCAGGTCTCTGGGTGTTTAACATGGGGATCTGTATAGTAAGCCAAGCTGGCTACTTTTACTATCTGAGAGAGCAATTAAGTTACGTTCAAAACTTCCATCATTATTCTCACTCTGCTATCCAAAGTTATCCTCAGAAAATCCTTGAATGCAACATTTCTTGGCTCCAAGAAACATAGCATGTACTGTCAAATAGAATAATCAGATGGAGCGATGGAAGGCACTGAGTATCCAAGGGGCAGTGCTGAGGGAGATCTTGGGTGTTATGCTGAGGGCCTTCGTCATTACAAGAAAACATCTGTGTGGCACTACACCAAGAGTTGCATCTCTCATTTATGTTTCACTAGCCAAAGGCAATTTCAACAAACCGTGTGAGGTTTTAAATTTGAAGACATGGACTACTCATCAAAGCAAATCTTCAGTTTGGTCTGTTTAAGGTGTGATAGGTGAATGGATGGATATATAGATGTACATGTGTACATACGGATGGGTGTATGCATGAATGTACGCATGGATGGATGAATTGTTAAGCTTACTAGGTTTCGCATCATACAGATGTAATTCTCTCTATATAGATATAAACTTGATTTTTCATATTTCCCTCCCAGAAACACCTGGTTTATCAACATTATATTGACACTATAGCTATTTAAAACATATATACATAGTGTTTATGTTATTCTTGTTAAAATATATATACTACAATATATATACTACAATAGATGTATAGCATCATGAAAAAAGCCAGATATATATTGTGTATGTATATGTATGTATATGACATATGTATGCATAAACAAAGATATCTCAACATTACCATCATCATCATTATGGAAACTACACCACACTGGTTTTATATAATCATTGACTATACATCACATTGGATGTATAGCATCATTGAAAATACAACACAGTGGATAGACATCATCATCAAATATATGCCACACTTGATTACAGCATCATGTAAATTACATCACACTACACGTAATTCATAGCTGACTACATATCACCTTGGATGCATAGCATCATGGAAAAGACAACACACTGGATGTATATCATCATTCAGTGTACATCATACTGGAGGAACTTTTATAAATTGCATTAGATTATAGTGCTAAGGAAAAAATGATCTTCAGTAAAGAAAGAGGAGTGCATTTAGTGAGAATGTGTGTTTTATGAAGGACAGTTAGAGTGTTCTGTAGTAGGAATACATTGGAACAGGGAACCGGAAGTTGGCAAAGGCACCCTAGTGCACAGATGGAGAAATGGAGAAGTGCATCTAGGTGCAAAATAGCCCGTTCTGCTGTGAGCAGTATTTAGAAGGCCATTTTCCACTGCAATAGGAAAAAACAGCAAGGCTTTGTTGAAGTCTTTGTCTTTCACTGAAGAGGCCTAATGGATGGTAGAGGATGAATAGAAGAGGAGCCTAAAGGAGGCCTAGTGCTAACGGAGGACTACCCCCATGGAGAACAGTGTGATGTGTGGAGACCAAAAGGTAGTGACTACAACAAGGACATCCAACCACACCCGGAGCTTCTGCTTTTCACCCTTGTATAGTGAAGACCCATTTAATTGGCATTTAACTAAACTAAAGGCAGGCTTCAAGTGCAGGGGTGAAAAGTTAACACAGGCATGTAAACATAACAAAACTTTGCCGGAAGTAACAGTGAGGGATGATTAATATAGATAACAATCTACATGTGGTAAGATGTTGAGAAATTTGGAGAGTGTACTGTAAGTTTCACCTAACTATAGGAAGGGAAAAACTTTATGCTCTATCTATACTGTCCCTCCCATACACTTGTTCCATGCCTCCTGAATTACACTTTATGGAACCAAGGTTACTGTTTCCTTAAGGTTTATGAAAAGTTTGAAAATGACAGCTGGTGTTGGAGATAAATAGTAAAATGGTGTAAAATCTTTCATAGAAAATACCATGCATGGAGATTGACTTATATTCAGAATTTTAGACACACCAAGATAGGAAAGATATTTTCTTCAAGGCTGTCAAATACAAATAGCCAAAACACTAAGAATGTAATATTTATATAATTCCTGATTGTGCCATGGTTCTTCTTTCTATAGGTAGTTTAGTGTATATGTGTAATAATATAAATGTATATGTAAAAATGCTTAATTAGTTTAAAAAATATCATCCAGTAAGCACAGAAGTTGAGATAAAAGAAAAAAGCATACGTGAATATTATAAAAATAGACACCTTTAAGGTCACTCTACTTGTACTCTTGTTTGTAAAAGTTAAATATCCTAACCTGTTTTTAAAACTAAATGATATCATTATAACAATATAATCTTTTAGACATACTAGGAAAATCATTAAAAGCAACTGTTAAAAACTTAATAAATTTTAACTCAACATTATCCCCCACAAAGTAAATTTTAAGTCCTCCAAGATAGAAATTGAAAGAAATTGAAGAACATTAATAAACTAAAAATGCTGAGAGCTTAAAAAAAAACCCTTGGGAATTCATTTGCTTCACAGCGATGTGCTTTTTCAACATTAAATCTTATTCGCTCTTGCTAATGAAAATAATTTGCCAGAGCAGAAAGGGATGAAGATGTCAGTTCCAAGTGACACATCTATCAATATAAAGGGAAGGGATGCTGTGGGTATCCTTGGTGAATCACAAGAGGAAGAGAGCAGAGCAGAACTGATTAGAAAGTTGAATTCATGAATGCATACTTCACAAATCATGGAAATCAAAAGGTTAGCCAGGGCCAGGATAGGTGGCTTATGGGGAAAATACCGCCAGACTAAAATTGCACATATGAACTGAAATCATTTTAGACTTCCAGTTGTAAGTTAGAAAAGTGAGCAAATGCATGCCAAGTAAAAGAGAGTAAACAAAGTTCAAAAATTGCAAAATGAAATGAAAGAGTAAACCATCAGCAGTATTATTACTTATATACAACACGGTTTCAAAAATGGAACAGGGATTACACCAATGTTCTCTGATTGAGAGAACAGATAAGAGAAGCTGGCTTCCAGGCCAATACTACCGTGCAAGAACACAAACTCCAGATCAGTTCAACTATAAAATAAGGCAGTTTACTAAAGTTAATAGAGCCAACAGAGGAGAGATTTGAGGGGACATTAAATTACCAAAGGCATTTTACTTTTAGGCATAGCTTTAATAAACAAAATTTAGGAAACCAGATCACCAAAGGCATGGCTGATTTTTTATTGTTTTGTTTGTTTGTTTAATATTAGTGATGTTATGACACTGCACCTGAATCTTCTCTCTAGTCAATACTATTCCTTTATGTTTCAACATAACTAGTTTCTTTTGTGTTTGTTTTGTCTGGAAAATATTGGATAGAAGATGGATGAAGACATGGGGCACAGGAAAGAAGTATATATACAAATAAATCAGAGGTAATAAGACAAGGAAATATGCAAGTGGCAGTGACCATTTATCTTATCAAGTAACACCAGGCAAAAGCAGAACCCCAGACAACACGAGTATTCATAGATGCCAGCAATAATGAATTTTCATTTAGCCAAAGACATATTGTAAGAGAGAACTAAGCAGACTTTTAGACAGCCCTCCCAGCAATACTTAATTAAGACAGAAGATAAAACAAACAAAAATAGTTATGGGCCCACTTTGAAGTTCTGATAAACGAAGCAGCTGAAAGTTCAGAACAAAACCGTAAGAAAGCAGGAAAAAGAGGACCCGGTGAGCTAATGAAATCTCTAGCTAGCAAATAAAAATTCAAAAGTAAATTATTTCCTTGACCAATATTATAGACATGGCACCACATTAGTCTAAAGTATACCCAAGAGATAAACAGTTGAACCTAAAAAAAAGCTTATTTCTTCCAAAGGGGAGAAGTAACAACAGTGTGTAGAGTCTGAATCAGCTTTAATTTGTCTGTGAACCAGGAACTCTAGACTATGTTTCTTCAAAGTTCCAGGAGTATGAATTTTTACGGAAGCTCTCAGAATGCAAGCAGTGATTGTTCTGGTTTTGATTTGTTCGATCCTCTAGAACTTTATAAACGAGGAGCTACATAAGATTGCCTTCAAATACCTACATCAATATTAAAATCTTATTGACATTCATTTGGGACACTACTTAGAACATTTTGGTACCCGTATAGACAAGTACAATTAATTATCACAAAGACCATTAAATAGTTTAAGTGTAACAAAATATTAGTGGTAAATAATTGGAAAAAATGTTACTATGTCGGAATTCAACTATAAATTTTACTTTTTATTTTTGTTATAACTAACCTTCCAAGAAAACTTATTCATCATCTCAGTCCTAAGTCATATTTTCTTCCTTGTAATTAGGGGCCTTTTTTTGATTTCACACAGAAAGGTGGAAATTAAATTTCCCTTATTCAGCTTTTTGTAATGTGAGATTATCAACATTGAAAAAGATAAAAGCATTGACCAGAGCTAACTGAAGAAATATTATGCCCTTCCTGTAACTCAGTTCTCTATCCTTCCCACCTTCTCTTATATACAAAATATCTGGTAAATTTCTTTGGCTCTGTTCAGTATACTTTATAATCTCTAAGAATCTGAATCAAACCAGCAGGTAATTTCTATATATTTAGATATGCCTTCTACAAAATAAAATCTGCTAGCTATGCTCAAAGAGTTGTTTTCTGTTTGCAACTTAAAGATAATATAACTTCTCATTATCAGTTGTATATGCATGTATCAGTGTTTGTTCCCCATTTTACTTTTCTCACATGTCAGTTATGATGAGTACTTTCTTATTTAAAGTTCCTATAAATTTACAAAGCTTTTTTTCAAAGTAAAACTAGTTTATTGTCCTCGGTGCAAAGATTAAAAAAAAAAAACCTCCCATGTTGGATTCTTCAGTACACGCATTTTACAAATAAGTTAAGATTCCTTTCACAAAAAAATTCTGTGACAATATCTAAACCATAAGGTAGTGTTGAAAGACTGATAAATTGTGTATAATTATTAGATTCACACACAATTTCCCTTTAATTATTTAATTTGTTTTAATATACAATGGTGATGGCCACATTTTAAGCATCTATGTATAAAATATATTTGTTGTATTTATATTTAAGTTGAATGTCAAAAATTATCCCTCAATGAATTCTAATTCTTTGTGCTTCAAGTGAACTTCAAGACTATCTTTTTAGACTGTGTGTCCTCATCCACTTATGCAGAGAGAGCTACCATAAGGTTTCTCTCTTCTCCTCAACCGCCTGCAACTTGATTACAATTAAGATTTCTTTCACTTATTTCTGAGTAACAATTACACTTGGAGCTTTCTTTAAGGAAGTGTTCAGCTGAACAAACTGCTTGACAGGATCCATTTAAGTAGCAGAGGGATGGAGGGGGAGCTACAAGGAAGGAAAGATAACTAAAATTCTAATGCAGACATAAAATATTATGATCCTAATGATCCTGGTGCATATAACTATTTGCACTCTATTAATGGAGATACAAATAAATCAAAATTGTAAATTGTGTTTAACACCATTAAACAAACAGTACATTTAAAAATTCCAGCACACTGAGAATATCCTTAGTCATAACTCACAGTGACAGAAGAGATAAACAGGGCTCTTCACAACATAAAACATTTCCCGAGGTATGCCACACTGCAAATTTTGGGCTGCAGCTATCTGAAAGGCCATCTTCACTTCAGTTTCTACCTCAAAAGCAGGCCGACATTTCTCACAGTCTTCTCTCTCTCCACTGCTGCCTAGCCACTGGTGGGAGTTAGGACACCATGCAAAGATGTGCCTTCCAGGCAAGCGTGTTTTCTAATGTAAATCTCTCCGCAAATCCTTCCCGTTGGAAAATGTCCAGTTCTGCCACTTGACACCAGGGCATTACTTTCTCCCTCAGGGCTTACCTGCTACTAAGTAACTGTCCTTCTGAGATCCTGGTGGATACAGCTGGGAGGTAGGTATTTAACTGCTTCTGAATCTGCACTTGCAAAGGAGCACACCTCACAGACTCTCAAGGGGTTTCCGCTTACTTCATTCTTCCCTCAGGCCCATTCAGAGAACTAACCCAGGCCACTTACTGCGCCTCACAGCCCCAAAGTCGGCCCACCTGGAAGCAAGTAGTAGCACTCTAGGAACGAGCTTCCAGACCTAGGAACTCGGTCGTTTTCAGCACGTGGTTAGAGGAAAGGTGGGGGAGGGATATGTGCCTTACAGATAGCAGCTGTCCTCTAAGTGGTTTAAATCTGTTGGTTAAAGAGCTGGGTAAACAAATACACAGATGGGTCTCTAGTTCCTTGGGGATTCCCGATTGTGAGGAGCCTCCCAAATCTTGGCCAGTTCTGCCTCTGGACTCAAACCTCTGCAAAATGCAAAGGCAAGATGATTTTACTTTCAAAGATCGGGAACCTACACACATCTTTCTCTTGCAGTTCCTTCTAATAATAAAAGCATTAACCTTTCCTCCCCAGGCCCTGAGAAACTTCCCTATGAGTTCTTAGGGTCTGAGGACAGAAGGGCAACTTTTCTTCCAAGCACTACAAGGGTCTGGGCCCACATTATGGCGGGGCTCAGAGTGCATCTACCTAGCCCCCAGGTTTGGGAGAGGAGCACCTCCAGGGCATTCGACCACCTGCTGGGGCCAGGCCAGCTCCCACAATCACAGTGTGTTCCCCTGCAAAGGGGAGGATGAAGATGCTCTGCCCTCTCTCAGTGCTGTTCTCAGCCACCCAGGACTCACAGGATAAACAAATAAACAAGGAGAGAGAGAGAGAGAGAGAGAGAGAGAGAGAGAGAGAGAGAGAGAGAGAGAGAGAGAGAGAGAGACCCTTTCTTTCTCACAAAGGTGTATGCGCCCCTCCCACGCGCCCTCCTCCAGAAGCAGCAAGCAGAGAAGACACCCACACACGGAGCAAGGAGCACTTTCCAAAGTGGAATAAAAGTAAAACCAGGACAGATCCCGAGGGAAGCAGGCCGTCCTGGCTCGGGGGAAAAGTGGAAGAGCCTGATCAGGAGTGGTCCGAGAAATGCATGGCTATCTTAGGCGTCACTAGAGCACAAGAGTTTCTTAACTAGAGAGAAAAGGAGTGTCCCCTTGATGCCTCTCTGATTCCTGGCTAAGTACTTCTAAGATGAACACAGAAGTAGCTAACTAAGACCCAAGAAGCATGCACTTGCCCGCTTGAGTAAATAAAGGTCAGCAGTCTGATCAATAAAGTGTGCGCTTCTAACCACCACATGTTTTTACTGCTGTTTCTCCTCCCTGGGGGAAGTGGGAAGGAAGAGAGAAAGACAACAAACATTTTTTTAAAAAGAGTAAACAAACACATCTGGTGTTTCGACACATCTTTTCCTCCAAGCTTAGCCTCTTTGGACGAGACAACACTCTGCATATTCAAAACTAAAAGAAAATAAATAAATAAATCACCCGGGAGCCCACAGAGAAATCTCGCTTCTGCACACTCCTTTCCCCATCACAAAGCCAAATGCAAAGAAACAACAAGTGGCGATGGTGGGTCCCAAATGCAAAGGCGACCCGACCCCACGTCGAAATCTGACACATGTCACCATGACCCCGCAGCGCGGAGCGGCGGGCGCTGGGGCGAAACTTTGCTGCTGCGACGGGAGCAGCGTGGAGCAAAGTCGCACTCCGGCCACGCGTGGCTGTGGTCGGGACAGGGTGGAGTGCGGAGTGCAGTACGTCAGAGTGAGGGCAAAGAAACTTACCTAGACCTGGGACCCTGTGGGCAGTGTCCCGAGAGGTGGCACCCGGCAGCGCGCCCTGGCAGAAACCCCCGAACAACACACCCACGCTCGAGTCCCAGCAGCCGCGGCCGCGAGTTGGGGGACGCCAAGGGAGGGGGACCCGAGGAAGCTACGACAAGAGGACACGGCCGCGGCATAAATGCCCTGGGCGGGCACGCGTGGCGCTGGGCTCCGGCCGGGACGAAGCTGGGGCCGGGGAGCTGCACGCGCTGGCGTGTCTCGCGCTTTCTCGGAGGCTCGCGCTGTCTCGCGCTGTAGCTCCCCCCAAGCCGGATCTGTGAGTGTGAGTGTGTGTGTGTATGTGTGTGTGTGTGTGTATGTGTGTGCGCGCGCATGTGTGTGTGTGTGCGTGTGCACCGGCGGGCGCGCGCACCCGGTCGCGCGCTCGTGTTGTTGGCAATGCAAACTGTACACACTGCACGGTGCCGCCTCTCCTATAAGGGGGCGGGCTGGGGGGAAGGGACATTTTGAAAGACTTTTAAGTGCTGTTGTGCCACTTGTTTTGTCTTATTTTGCGTAGTTGGGTTGTTGTTGTTGTTGTTGATTTTTTTTAAGTGGTTTAAACTCCACTACCCCTACCCGCGCCAACTTCTTCCACGTCCGGGGGTGCGGGGGTGGGGGCGATGATCGCGGGACAAAAATTTGCTGGGCTGTGCGGTGGAGCCTCCTGGATGACGTCAGGTCCACCTGCTATGTAAACAACTCGCTGGAGAACTTGTTTGTTCTGTGCCGCTTCCCCCACCCCCACCCTTCTCCCCACCTCCTGCTCCGCCTCCTCCCGCCGCCCCAGACAGCTAGTCGGGGGATGGGGGTGGGGAGGGAGGGAGGCGAGAACAAAACCTTATGCTGTATTGGCACAGCCGAGTTGTGTCTGCTGCTTCTTGGCAGTCCCCAAAGTACATCCTCTCAGCAGACGGAGCTGCTGGCAAATCAAACAGGGGATTCCACGTGAAGTGCAGAAAGCCTCGAAGGGATCCGAAGCCCTAGGTGGCAGGTAGTTAAAGCACAGAGTATCACAGAGGGAGCGGAGAGAGCACAGCAACGCTGATTGGCCTTTCTCTCCAGTGTGCGCCCCTGCGGCCTGGAAGGAGAGGTTGAACCTTTCTCACTCTTCATTGCCTTAGCTCCAGTCACACTTAGGGCAAGGACTGCTGGGGCTTCCTCGTAGTTGCGCAGCCCAGGCCACCGGAACGGGGCTTGGGAAAATGGCACCACCAAGGTGTGATTTATTTATTTATTTATTTATTTATTTATTTATTTATAAAATCTAAGGCTTTTTCTCTATCAATGACTAGTAAAAACAAAATAACAGGAATGAAAGGAAAGTAGAAATTACAGGCCAGCTCTCTCTCTCTCTCTCTCTCTCTCTCTCTCTCTCTCTCTCTCTCTCTCTCTCTCTCTGGGGGGGGGGGGGTGCTCTAGCTCTCTTTCTGCCACAATGTCCCTCCTCCTTTGCGCGTGGTGCGAACTGGACTGGCTGGCTGGCTGGCCAGAGCAGGACCTACCGCGGAAGAGATGACAGAGAAAAGGCCAGAGGAGATCAAGGCGGGCCCTGATAGGGCGCGTGACTTGAATCTGGGTGGGTGTTCCTACGAAGCCCCCTCTCCACCCTAGCTCTGAGAGGGCAGTCCCTTCCTGCGGTTTCTAGCCAGCCCCTCCCTGACCGCTGGCCCCCGCAACCCTTGCCGCTGGCGTTCGTGTGCACCGCCGCGGGAGCCTGCAGCTCAGCTGCTGAATCAGTCGCGCGCAGCGTTTCAAGAGGCGCAGAAACTTTCCACCGACTAGCTACAGCCAAGAAAACGGAGGAAGGGAGGGTGGACACGGAGTCGGGGCCCTGCTCTCTCCTAACTATTTTCCTGCGAGAAAGAGCTGAGAACTTTCACACAGCGTCAGTATAAGAGGGGATGGTGGGGTGGGGTAGCAGACAATCAGCACCAACTTGAGCCTTGTTAATCTTCCCTCTCCTCAAAGACCAGCAGCACGCCCTTTCTCTAAAGGACAGAGCAAAGTCTCTCTCTCTCTCTCTCTCTCTCTCTCTCTCTCTCTCTCTCTCTCTCTCTCTCTCTCTCTCTCTCTCACACACACACACACACACACACACACACACACACACACACCCCTCACAAATTCTTCCCTTCAGAGCCTGCAGTTTTCTGGGGGAGGAAGCGGCGGCCCTGGCACCCACATCTGTAAACATATCTCCAGGTTTGCTAGTGAAACCAACTTTTGTCAATAAGCCACCGGGCTGGTCTTGGCAGGTCCTCCTGAGTCGTGAGCACACGAAAGCCGGTCAGCTTCGGGCTTTGAATCGCAGAGCTTTCTGTGAACCTTTAAAGCTGTCCTGAGCACTCTGCTGGCTAAGGGCATTCTCACTCCCTCTCAAATGGGCTTTTGAGAAATACAGACTAAGGAGTAGACAGAGACCGAATAGTTTTTAAAGGTGGAAGTGGAAACGAAGAACAACCCTCACTAACATTAGGTAAGGATCCGAAAGGTCCTTCTGAAAGGTGGGGGTTATGTGTCTGTGCTTTACCAGCAAACCTAAATAAAATATACTCCGAATTAACTTGAAATTGTTTTGGAAAAGAGAAAAGCAGACAACCAGCATGGAAACTCTTGAAAATCCAAGGAGGTACCCTGCCCTGGGCCTGGTGAATAAAGGTGGCTGAAGCATCAAAAGGTCTTCTGTGCTTCACTGCTGTCCCTCCCCAGGCGCAAACACCCACCCCAGTTACTACCGGTTCTTGCCAGGTGTCCAGAGAAAGTGGTGGAGAAAGGTGCACTACAAAGGAGTCTGGGCCCTCCCAAGTTACATTCAAATTCCTAAAGAGAAGGGAAATGCTGCTGCTTTCTCGGGCACGGGAGAGGGACGAGGGAGCGAGCGGCTCACTCTTCCACACACAAAGACAAGTTTTGGCGAAATTTGCTGCCTCTGACGTTGCTTTCCTAGGAGTCTGAATAGCAAGCGGTTAGAGCTACCAAAGGGTGTCCATGCCTGTCCAGTACATTCTTGGCTTACTCTACCCGAGAATCTCCAGGCGATCTGAGCCAGCAGCCCTCGTGGGCCCCGCTTTTTTGAGCTCCCCACGATATTTAGTTTGCTTGCACCAGTGCCCTCAGCCACCAGCCATTCCCAGTGGAAGGACACCCAGGGAGTAGAGCAAGCCGGCCGTGCTAAGAATTGCTGCCCTCCTGGGACCCTCCACCACAACCAATGGGCTGGGCCTGGGTTCGGGAGGTGAAAGTTCAGGCCCCGGGCTCGCCCCTTAGCTCCTTTGCTCTAGTCGCCTTTCTTGCAGTTCCCCCGCCCTCAGCCCCTCTGCCGCCTCAGCCCTGGCTACCAGGGGCTGCCACGGTGGCACGTAGTTTGTTGATGGGTGGTCATAAAATATATTTATTTGCAATTCCTTGAACTCGCCCACCACCCCCGCCCCCGACATGGCCCTGAACACTGCAGGCTTTGTTCCCCTTGCCTGACTGCTGGAGCCGGCCAGGGTTTAGCGCGCGCAGTGAGAGCAGACTCCAAAAAAAAAAAAAAAAAAAAGTTGCAGTATCATAATAGGAAAACCGGGTTTCCGCAGCCTAGGGAAATGCCAAAAGGGCAAACAGCAACGAATAGTTCTCTTTTGCACCAGTCACCCGTCGGCTCACTGGATCACCTCAGTCTTTCAACCAAATGCCGTGTGCCTTGGAAAGAGGGTAAGTCAAATTATGACCCCGAAGTCGCCAAGCAGCTTCTAGCCACATGTGAGTCTGCGAAAGTCATTCAACGTACTTCCAAGGAAAAGTTGATCAGGCTTACTATGTGAATAAATGTTTTCACCAAGTGGAGCTCGAAAATTTATTTGATTTGCCATTTATTTCACAATGAAACGGCAAATCAACAAAATCTGAAAGACTGCTCTTTTGGGGTGCTAAAGAAAGATAAATTCGTTTGAAGTGGTATCTGCCAGAGTATCTAGAGCAAAATAGACCACTGTAAATGGGACTAACTGAAGCACAACGAGAAACAACGTGCGCAGACAACGCTGTAGAAGTGGTAGTTTAATGCTGGTCTTTTTTTCTGAGTGAGTCGCTTGATCTTAAGATACTTGTCATACAAATATAGTCGTTCACATACTTAGGGTTTTTTTTTTCTCTCCTTCCCAAACTTAGAGTTAAACAAGACCTAGGTTGTTGGGGTTTTTTTTTTTTTTTCTTTTACTTCTTCCTGGCTGTTTCATCCCTGTAGCTGTGACAACATAAAATTTAAACGACTACTCAGCTGGAGAATGGAGAACTGAACAGTTCAGAACCATGGTTTTCTCTTTAGATATACCACCTTCAAAGTTGTTACTCATCCAGACGCTGCTTACAACAATCTTTAAATACAAGGGGAAATATTTTCTTTTCTTTCATACAGGCAAAAAGGCAACCGTCAAAAAGGCCTGTTTTTTACATGTTAGAGTTGTGTGAACTTAAGCAAATAAAGACATTCTTTCTCTATGGTTTATGTTTCCACTCTCCTGCTAGGCACAGAGAGGGAAAAGAGAAAACTCAAGCTCCACGGGAATCAGACCAAGGATAATCTGTTACAATGTCAAAATGAATAGAGTTGTGAAATTGGTGGAGTTACACCACCATCTGTCGTTAAGCTCCGGGACTACAAAATTTGGGACATAAAATAAAACTTAATGAGCTTTCCCAATGTAATAAATAAATACATAACATTCTAGAAGGTCTATCTTTTTTTTTAAATATATAACTCACACTCCGAGGTTACGTAATACATATTTGTTCATAGCTCCATACTTCTGCCCAGGCTTTCTTTTCACAAAGTAAGTGTTCCATATCATCCACCTTCCAGAGACACTTTCTAGAGTCTGCAGGATTCTGGCCCCCACAGCACCCCTTTGCTTTTAGTAGGCTGCTGAGAAGAACTTGAAAGACTCCAGGAACTATGAATGTCTTCACTGAATTGAATTTCCTTATGAGAATCAGACTGAGTCCTTTGTGTCTTGCTATAATGGATGTAATATAGTGTATCTTTTGTATAAGGTTTACTGTGTCAAAATAACAAAATTATTTTAATGGCAGTTACTATCCACTTATGGTTTAGAGTTGTCCTTTTTTAGACAATGATCAGTTTCTCTGGTGAAGAATGTCCCACAGGCAAGGGACATTCTGTAACAAAGCAGACTTCAGCCAAAATAATGTATGAAAAAGACAACAATTTTTCTGCATTTCAACCAAAAGCCTCTAGGAAGCATTGACGTAGATTTGACGTAACACTCCAATGGTTCACTATTTGAACTACGTGTCATTTATAAAGAAGTCAAAATCTGTCACTGTTCCATCCTTTTGTTGTTAAGAAACCACTACATTTTTATCTTCTTGAATATAAAAGCAAATGTAAAGAAAATGAAATGGCTTCTTTATATTGATAAGAACACGACTAGAATTATACCAAACTGAATAATGAAAAATTGTCTAGTTAAACCAACTTAGACCCAAACAGAGGACAATTTAATATGATTTAAGTTAACAGGACCCAGGTTTCTCTGTGATAGCCTGTCTCTAAAAATCCAAAAGAGTGGAGTAAACATGGCATCCCTGATACTGCTCCTTGCTCCATTGATTCAAACACATAGAACTGCTGGACGTAAAGGCCTGTTGATATTACTAACATAAAACTAGCCTCAGGATTACTGTGAAATTTCAGCAGCTGCAGGGTATTCTGATCATGCCTTCCAATTTCAAAGATCATAACGGAAAAGCCTGGGTTAAGTTCCCACATTTACTTATCAAAACAGTGATGAATTATTTCATATCTCTAAACAGATGTCACTCTCCTCCCTCTTATACCAGAGAGAGCATTTAAACACATACCTCCTGTCTTTACATCTTTCTTAATGTACATCAAAACCGATATGACTCAATCTTTTGGATTCCATTACATACTGAAGATGGAAATGTTCATGTCATATCCACTGTAATTTGTAAGAGACAAAAGGCCTGTTGACTTGTTGCTTTAAAAGTCAATTAGTCAGAAGGCTTTATCAGTAGTAAAAGGAAGTGCATTACTATTGACTGTTGTTTCTGATAGAATACTGGTGGTGAGAAAAGCTAAAATGAACCCCAATTCTTGATGTCTTTAGGGTTCTTTAAGAGAAAACATCAGCTTCTTGTCGTTACCTTTTAAGGAATAAAGGCTAACAGGACATGGGCTATAGCATGGCTATGAATAAACAAAAGTCCCTCTGAAGTCCCTTAACAATGCAGGATTGTATTTGGTTGGATAGCCAGGTGGCTCTAATAACTGTAAGAGTTTGTCCAAATAATACACCAAAGCGGTTAATAGCAAGAATGTTATGTAAAAGTGCATTCCAATTCTGCCTTCTCTTCCCTTTCCTCTTTCCTTTTAATTCTGTTTTTATTTCTCCACTTTCCATCATTTTCTAGTCTCTGCATGGTCTTCATCATTGCTTTCATAATAGCAACTTCAAATAATGCCCCATAGATGTTTTCTACATATGCTCCAGTTCTGTTTATTCAACAGGTCTTTAAATAGCACAATTTGAATTCATACAGAGGTATCAGTTTTCCTGCCTTTTTTCTTTTCCAGCTACTTCCTACATCACCAAATTAACAGTTAATTGTACCTTAATCCACTACAGCAGCCTTAAAGCCAAACCAGTCCTGAGCCTGCATGCCATCGTCCCTGCTTCTCCATACCCAAGCAGCATCCTGCTTTGCTCATCTTCCATAGTCATCTCCCATCTATCCTGCAGTTGTTGCCTGACCATACAACCTCATAATTTTTTCCTGGATAGTAACTGACACATTCTTCCCATCTTCCATCTGTTCAGTATCTTCTTTTTCCAGTTCATCTTCATTGTTTTCCAAAAATACTATTTATTTAAAATAAAGAACAGTCTACTACAGTTGATAATGTCAAAAAAAATTTTTTTTTTTGCTTTTTTGATACAGTGTCCTGGAACTCTCTTTGTAGACCAGGCTGTCCTTGAACTCACAGAGATCCACATGCCTCTGCCTCCCAAGTGCTGGCATTAAAGGCACGCACCACCACAGCCTGGCAAAAATGTCAAATTTTAAGGTTTTAGCTGGGTGCAGTTAATCCATACAGTAAGCATATGTTTAATTTATTGAATTAATGAAAATAAGTTTCTCAAATGTATTCTAAATGTTAAATGCATCCCATTAGAATATTGTCAGATCTCTAGCTATCCAAACTTCTGGTTAAAATAGTTATGAATTAAGATTTACATTATTTTTCATATTAAAGTATTTAGCAGATATATACAAAGTATATTACATCTGCACACAAATTCTCAACTGCATCTTTTAATGGGTCAACAAATATTTATATGCCAGCCACTGTAGAAATCATTCTGAGAATTAAAGATGTATAAGATTAGGTCCCTGCACAGAACAAGTGAGAGAAATAAAACACATAAGTGGATTACTTCAATAAAACATGAATTTTAATAAACCATCATACAGAGGTGGCTCTAGTATACCGTAAAACAAGAAATCATATTTTTTAACATTGCAGTGAAAGAACACATGGCTAGTGTGTATGTGTGTGTGTGTATGTGTGTATGTGTGTGTGTGTTGATCGTTTACAATGAAACCTAAGAATATAACTTTTAAAAATGTAAAATTCAAAAAGAAATGTAAAATTTACCAAATAGCCATAACTAAATATCTGCCTCCAGAATGTGAACAAAATCATAAATTTGTGACAAAATATGATTATATCAAAGACCATAGTGTGTTTAACAACTCCGAAGCGATTTGGTCCATCACTTGAATTATCTCACGGTAGCCTTACACATAGAACACTGTTATCAAGATTGTTTCCAGCCACCATATTGCCACAGGAAATTAATTTTAAGATAGGAACTGAAAAGAAAATATGCAGAAGCAAAAGAGCCAAGGAAACAAGAACATGAATAAATAAATGTTCTGGCTGTAGGAAACAGCCACTCGGCTTCTTTCTTAGTATCTTCTCCAAGCTCCATGGGAAAATTATATTTGCCAATAGCTTCACAGTTCAGCTTCCCTGTGCCATCAAGTGTGTGCTAGTTTTTCTCTACTCTTCCCTCCCTTCCTCTCTGTTTCTTTTCTCCCCCATTCCTAACACCCTCCTTTCCTTTGTCTTTGCTTTTCTCTATACATTCCGCTCATCTTTTTCTTGGTCTTTATTTCTTTTAAGCAGTGATTTCTACAAAGCAAAGGTTGACTACGGAAAACAGTGTGGCTTTCAACTCAAGAGCCAATTTTCTTTCTTAGCCTCAAAAGTGCAAAGATATCCCCCTTTCCATCAACCTACCCTCTGTAAAGATGACTCTAGAAAATAGCTTCTGGATACCTTCTAAGTACCTAGAACCCTTCTTTTTTCATTCTTATAATTACTATTGTACTCTTCTCTTCCAGCTATACATACACACACATACACACACACAGAGAGAGAGAGAGAGAGAGAGAGAGAGAGAGAGAGAGAGGGAGGGAGAGAGGGAGGGAGAGAGAAGGGTTTAGCAAAGCTGATGAACATGAAAGTAGTATAAAGTGAAATAGAATGACACCATTAGATATAAAAACTTAAAGGTACTCCCTACCTCAAGAAGGAGCAGAGGACCTGACAATCATCAAACCCACATGAATTATTTTATAAAACTCAGTTAGGAAGTGGTTTGTAATATCAGTTAAACTTTCATAACAAATATCGTGACTAGATTATCAATGCAAATGCACGAGCTTCATGAATGGCCATCACAGACTTATTTGCAATAGCACATTAATCACAAACAATTCAAAAGATAAACAACACATAATGGAATCTAGCCATTAATATAGTACCTACATGATATTTGGTGACAAAAGGGAACCAAAAGATGACATTAAAGAAACAATTGGTTGCGATACCCATTAAGTTGATTCAACATGATTCTTCTTTCAAGAATTCAAGATCTTGCATTGTTACCAACCATATTGTTCTATGATGGCCTGTGTGACAAGCTGTGCTATTCCCATATGATAGTATGGTACTAAGTTTCCTATATAGGATGTTTATAAGTATACAGGTTTTCATCTGGGACCTCAATCTCCATTCACACACCCTGAGAAGTCGTCCTATGTGTTTAATCTTATGGAGAATCTGAAATGATGAGGAAGTGAAATGTGGCCCAAACCCAAGGAATGACTTAGACCTTCCTTCACCAGGGTTAGAAAAACAGGCTGCAGATCCTTCTGTCCCTAGTGTGTCTTTTTGAGATGACTGGAGCCTTGTGCAACAAGTTGACTGCAACTTCATGAAAGATTCTTAGAAAGGCAAACTTTTCCTGTATATGCAAATTCACAAATTATGAATTAATAAATGTCTTTTGGATTAAAATTGATATGTTGGTAAACTGTCACAAGCAATAGTTAGCTAAAGTTCAGGAGGAGTATTTAGGGTTTCCCTCACTTTTCGTAGTTTCAAATTAATACCAAGGAAGGCTTATTTTTTTCATAGAAAAAGTGATTCAGTGAATAACTATTTTCAAACTGGCCTTTGAAAGGACAGTACCTCTATGTCTTTCAGAATTATTCCTGGTAAGCATAATAACACTGGGATTCCTCCAAGCCCAGAGTGTAAGCTGAATGTAAAATTACATTTTAACTTTAACTTTTTAGTTTATTTACTAAAAAAAAAAGAGAGAGAGAAGAAATATAGATTATGTACAGAATTCTTACATAAGAGACAGACATCACAAACTAGCAGGTCATCTGAATGCCATTTCAACTGTTTCTAATTACATGAATTTCATGTTTTAGAGAACTCCCTCACATACAGTGCATTTTAACTTGACAATTTCCTATGTAAGCCTACCAAAAAAATTCATACAAGAACAGCATCATTTAATCAGTAATTCCTTTGAAGAAGATCATTGTTAAAGCATTTTCCATCTTGTTTCAGGTAAATGAAACTTCGAAAATTTAAGAAAACATAAGGCAAGCTGCTCACTTCCTTTTTAACCTTAAGAAATTCCTATTGTCTCTTGAGGATTTCCTAATTAGGTTATAGCACAGTTACAGTACTTGACTAGAGAAGGTCAGAGAAAGTACTAGATGAGTTGAGAATAAAAATCCACAAATCAATACGTGTGTTTTTACTAAAGCGCACCTAGTAGAAAAAGGAGTCACTTAATCTATTAATAATTATGCGTTTTGTCTTTAGAGTTAAAATTTTTATGCCCAGATAATTTCTTAAAAGTTGAAGTCAGAGCTGGGCATGGTGGCACACGCCTTTAATCCCAGCACTCGGGAGGCAGAGGCAGGCGGATCACTGTGAGTTCGAAGCCAGCCTGGTCTACAAAGCGAGTCCAGGACAGCCAAGGCTACACAGAGAGACCCTGTCTTAAAAAAAAAAAAGTTGAAGTCAGGAACAGCCATATCTAGATTATAATGTTGATTTTATAATTCATTTTGAAAATAACCAAAATATCTTGAGAATTTAAAGAAGCTGATATGTTAAACTTGACACATAAACAATATGGCACAATTGATATGTGTTGTATGCTAAATATTAGTTATTCTAATAACATTTTTAGAATTAATGAACCACAAACAGTACTATATGTTTTCCATAATCATAAGTAAATATGGCCTGTCATCAGGATATATAATGTGTTGGACACATAAATTTATGCGAAAGTGAGAGTTCATTTTCTTATCCAAAGATTCTAACACTTCCTGACTTATTTTTTTGAAGTTAAAAAATCTTTTCATTACTTCTATGATCCTTTGTCCATCATGTTGTTGATTCATCTTCTATAACAATTCTCTTTTCCACCTCCTCACTATATTCTGTGAATTGGGATCAAAGACAAAGATGTCTGAACTGGTGAAAGAAACGTATGATATTTTAACCAATTGAAGAAAACTCATTGATATAGTCTATGGTTTTTTTTTTCAAATAAGTAGGTCATTAAGGATCATAAATCATAAAGTGTCTTTTCAAGAAAAATGATGATATCTCAGACAAAATTCCATGCTAATTATTCTATAAGCTCATGCACAATCAAATTCAGATAATTTATTTTATAAGTGACAAAAATATTCTATGTTTAGAGATAATAATAGTAGGGGAAAGACTACTTTGGGGAAAATGGTTACTTAAAAGTAAACAACTTGAGTCAATTTGACTTCTGAAGAAAGATGAACTCTACCTCACAGATTTTAGCAAGGAAATGTGGTACACAAATGTAAGACTTTCAAAGGACAGGAAGTGAATACAGCTGTTCAAGTGTGAGAAGTAGATAAACTGCAGTCATGACATATAGACCTTTTACTTCCTGAATTCGGTTCACTTATGTTCATTTCAGAAAGTATTTATTGAGTCCACATTATTTGTCTGTCAATATTTAATATCTTAGTATCATAATCTTCTGGCTAGATGGGGGCTTAGAGGTCACTGAATCTAAGATTCTTCCCAAAGCAAGATTGAGGTATGGATTTTTATTATGAAGTGATATTTCTTGAAGTCCTCACAATATGGGGTAGTCAGGAAGCCAGAATTCTGTCATCGTTGGTTCTCCCAAGTTCTTTCCAAAAACACATAGATTTCCAAGTGAATGTCTTCAGAGCTGTCTTGACTCCATGTTGATCTGTTTGACACTGGAAGTTTGTAGCCTAAACTGTTGTGTGACATGTTGACTTCACCTGAGAGTGTCTTTCCTCTAACAAAATGAAACTTTTCTATTTATAACCCTCTGTTATTTACTGAAGGTTTATAGGGAGCTAAGTACATCCCTGTAGAAGCAGGGTTTGGAGCCAAACTTCTGCTGGGTGACCTTGCTTTTTGCACTACTTGTCATTACTGATGTTGGGTGCAGTATAGGGCTCTTTTTAAAAATATTTTTATTATATGTATTTTTTATCATATACATTTATATTATTACATGTGAGTAAAGTAAACTACTTACAGCAGGGAGAACCACGAGACAATCAGGAATTATATAAATGTTATATTCAAAGTGCTTGGCCATTTGTATTTGGTAAACTTGAAGTAAACATGTTTCCTATCTTGTTTGAGCTAAATTTCTAAATGGAGATTAATATCTATCCTATCTCATGTCTATTAACTTAAAACATCTTAACCCCTAACCTACTAAGCTTAATTGAAAGACTAAATTATCTGGTCTTCAAACCCATCAGAGACTTGAGAAGGAATAAAACTTATGGAATACTACTCAGCCTTTAAAAACAAGGAAATCTTGAAATTTGCAGGCAAATGGATAGAACTAGAGACAATCATCCTGAGTGATGTAACTCAGACCCAGACAGACACAAATGGCATATTCTCACTCATAAGTGGATGTTACCTACTTAATTCAGGTTAACTACATTACGGTACAGAGATTGATGAGCCAACCAAGGTCCATGTGGGATGTGGACGTAGACCTCCTGCTCAGGTATAGTAGATAGATGGCACAGTCTCTGTGTAGGTCCCACAATATGTGGAGTAGACACTACTTCTGACATGGATTCAGGCCTCCTAATGTTGTTCCCTTCTACCCTGGTAGGGTGGCCTTACCAGCGCCATAGAGGAAGAGGTTACAGGTAATACAGAGGACACTGGATAAGCTGAGGTCAAATGTTAGGGGAGGAGAGCACTCCCCTATTTAAGGACTAGGAGAGGGCGGGAAAGGGTATGAGGGAGGGGGCTTCAATCAGGATGTAAAGAATTCAAACTGCAGAACAAGCAGGTACTAACAGTGCTAATCCCACTGCATGGGAATAGCTCTGAGACTGGCTGAGATACGAATCTCTGTGCATAGACAAGGCTTCACGTTGGTCCCAGATTCTCTATGATTTATAATTAGAGGCCATTCTTAGTATGGCATGAAGGAAGATTTGCAGATGTCTTGCTTCTGCTCGTACAATGAGCAGAGAACCAGCATTAAATGCTCTGTACACCCTGCACACCTCTTACCATCACAATGTTAGGACTGTATAATGCTTGTGAGAAATTATGTTTTCAGAACAAAAGAATGGGACACCTATGCTGAATCGGACCTGACAGGATTCATTCTTCTCAGCATAGGGTTCTTACCTCACCCAGCAGTTACCCTTAACTGCACACTGGCTTTCTGAGTTTATGCTTTAGCTCATCCCACTGAAGTTCATCAAGAACATCAGACTTCACGTGGAGTCCTTTATTTTTACATACTGAAAACTGGAAGAAAACACATAACCATCACTTGTGTCCAAACAGCCCTGATGTTCATGGTCCCTTCTACATCACATCTTCAAGATGCGCTTCCTTAGAGCATCATGGGATGTTGCAGAGACCTGTGTGCTTTGTTTTCTTTTGCACAGGATAAATAAGTTCCCTTATGGTGAACATTCTGTAAGAAATACCTTCTCTTTTGATCACTTCCTCTGGTGGGGTGACTTTGCCAGGCCACAGAGGAAAGGGTACAGGCAGTACAGATAAGACTTTGACAGGCTGAGATCAAATTTTAGGGGAGGAGGGCTCCCCCTTTGTGAGGAACAGGGGAGGGAGGGAGGAGGCATGAGGAAGAGAAAGTGGGACCCAGAGGTGATAAGGAAGGGGGCTACAATCGAGATGTAAAGTGAACAAAAGAAATACCCTGTCCTTAGTACTCAGAAGAGGGCATGATCTTGAAGAGAATATATAACATAGTAAGGCATGTTTCTTTTATATTTGTTTAAAACCCTCTTCAGATGTTTAAAAAACATTTTATACTCTTATTTGCTTATTTATTTAGTGTGTGTGTTTGTGTGTGTGTGTGTGTGTGTGTGTGTGTGTGTGTGTGTGTGTGTGTGTCCATGTGCCATTATAAGTATCTAGAAATCAGAGAGTCTAGGTCTCAAACTCAGGTAAGTGGTCAGGCTTGAGAGCAGGCACCTTTACCCACTCAACTATCTTACTAGTCACATGTGTTTTAATTTTCCATAATTACAGTCGGTTGCCAAATATGAGAGTAAGTCTCACAGAGTTTTATGAAACATAGCTTGCATGGTGATTTGATGCAGCAGGCTAAACTTAAAGCATTTTAGGCATAATGAATCTTTACCATTTGCAGCCAGAAAAGAGACTATGTACCACTACTATTTTGACTGACGTTAAGTTACATATCTAAAATGTAGTAATAGAAGAAGAGCGATGATTAAAACACTAGTTGTGAAATTTTCGTTTCTTGATTGTTTTTCAGTAGAAGTGAAAAGACATTTCATCATAAAAAGAAACACTAATCTCCTTTAAAGTATTATTAAAGTATCATTAAATTTGCTGATTGAAGTGTTATTAAGGAATAAGTGGTTAAAGAAATTATGGCACACCTATACCATAGAATACTATCAAGAAAATCTGGAAAGCACTCCCTTGACTGTATGAACTATATTACGTTGAGCTATGAGAAGGTTACACAGTGTATATGATTTAGATAGTGTGCTCAAATAGCCCATTGTGAACATAAGGGAAAATCTAACTTTTTCAAGAATTAGACATTGATTAGATGGGTGGGCCTAACTGTAGAAGGGAAGGCAAAGCATAGTTCCTGTGATGTGAATTCTGTGTATTCATTTCTCTGATGTATTCACATCTTTACACATGTTGGCAAATGTCACAGAACTATATTACAAGGTACTAGCATGGTTTCTTGGCTTGCTTGTTATGTTAAAACAAAAGTTTGAGTGGACCTGGGTGCATTTTATACACACCCTTACCAAGTAGTTGATCTTGCTACTGTATAATTATTTAAAGGAAGAACGTTAATTTCTAAATTTATAAAATAATGAAGAAAGCCAAGGATTGGAAAAGGACAGAGGGCTGTAAAAGGACCAGGGGAGATAACTGCTTGCTGGATTCAAAGCAGGCCATTTGTTTATGACACTGGATGGTAGTTAAGACAATGTAAAACTCCTCTCATAGTCACACTAGCCTTGGCTCTACCTATTTATACATGTCTAGACATAATAATACCATTTATACTGATGAAAACAGTGACAAAAACATGGTGACACTTGCTTCATCATATGAAAATGTTTTGCTCCATCAGGCCATGAACCTAGGAGTGAATGGCTTCCTGTTTTGTGTTGAATAGACTGCACTGCACACAAGCATGTTTGTGTGTCCTAGCCTGACAGTGGCAAAATGTTCTTTCCTTTTTTTGTATCCATGGGCAAAGAAGGAATCCAATGAATTGTTTTAATTGAGTTTTAAATGCAATACAAAGAAAACATGCTCTTCAAAGACTCCCAAATCTACCCAATGGACAGGACATTCTTCACAGTTGAGTGGAGAGTGGGGTCTGACGTTCACACGAACACTGGTGCAACATCTTTGACCAAGTTCCCTGGGTAGGGAGGCCTGATGGCACTCAGAGGAAGGATAGCAGGCTACCAAGAAGAGACTTGATACCCTATGAGCATATACAGGGGGAAGAGGTCCCCCTCAGTCACAGTCATAGGGGAAGGGAGTAAGGGGAAAATGGGAGGGAGGGAGGAATGGGACGATACAAGGGATGGGATAACAATTGAGATGTCATATGAACAAATTAATAAACTATATTTTAAAAATACTCAAATGGGTAAGACTGGAAAGTCTGATAGGAATGTTATTATTGTTTATATTTCTAACTACATAAATTAATCCTTAATTATTTGCTAGGAAAAAATCATAGCAAAAGAAAATATAAAGAAACTCATTAACCTGAATTCTGTTGTCAAGGTGTTATCATTCATTGGGCTAGAAAGATGACTCAGTGGAAAAGAGTCTGGATCGCTTTTCTGGAGGCTCTAACTTTGCTCTAAGCATCGACACAGGATGTTTTACAACCACCTGTAAACTTAGCTCCAGGTGATCAAAGATCTTCTCCTAACTGCATACATGCAGACACACACACACACACACACACACACACACACACACACACACACACACACTATCATTCATTATGTCTTAGCATGTATCTTTTCCAGTTTTGTTTATATAGTACAGATGCAGGCATCCACTTGCTAACACAAGCATGCATTCTTTATTTAAATGTATCACAGGCATTTATATATGTAATTAAAGCTAGAACTCTATCAAAATTTTTACAAGCACTAACTATGACATTGTGTGATTGAACCATGATTTAATCAATCAAATATCATGTAAATTAGTTCCTGACAGAGTGTTAAAATTTCCTGCAATAATTATAAATGTGCCTACTTAACCTCATAAAGCTTACATTGCCTTATATCTTTTAGAAGTCTGCAAAATTAAATGGAAACTTTCAAGATTTCTTTTATCTTCTTGATGTGCAATTCTTTTTATTATTACAAAGTGTCTATCTCCATCCTTTTTCATGTTTTAAATTTATTTCTGAGGGTGACTTCAGCAGTTCCAATAAATATTTGGAAATGAGGTATTTTCAGTTTGATTCAAAGAACATTTTACTTTTCCTTGCATTTCTTAAAAATAAAAAAAGCCATTTGTTATGTTACTTCAGTTCTAGAAATTTGACATGTTAATACTTTTATTTTGTTTCTGATAAACTTATTGAATTTCTCTGCAGAACCTAGCTTGCTTATTATTTGTAATTTAGTAGTATCTCTCCTTTGTGCATTACCATAGGGACCCTTAAAAAACAAAATCCCTTGTGTGATTGCAGAGAAGGTTGGTATGAGGGGTGATACATGCCCACCAATTGGAGCCTGCTAATGGAACTCTTCAAATATCTGGAAGACTCACATTTTTTGATCTTTGCTTCATTTATCTGAGAAAGGCATAAATAACCTTTTCTGTATCTATTCATTATTTTACCCACCCATTCAGGATTATTGTTTTTTACACACTTGTTCCTACTCTTATCACAAGGTAACATTTCTGAATCAGAGAAACAGTATTAGCTGGAGTGATGGGTTATACCTGTATTTTCCAGCCACTAGAAATTGAAGTGCTATCTAGCTTCAGGCCAGCTAAAACAACGAGAATCTCTATCTCAAAAACATATATAAAGAGAAGAATGAAGGAAGAAAAGATGGAGGGAGGGAAGGAGGGAGGGAGCTAGAAGAAGGCTAACACCCTGCAACTGTCAGTGGATGTATTCTGGGAGACCAGTGGCTCATCGTTGAGTCTGGCGGGGTGGGGCTTGGTGCTGTGGCTCACTACAGAGTCAAAGCATTCCAAAGGGAATAAAGGACCACATATTCTGCAAGGAAGAAAGCAGTCAAAATTCCAATTTTCCAATATTCCAATCTTGGAGTTTGAGTTCTACTGAACATTAAACCATATAAACTTATTGAAACAGTTGAAATTTAGTCCTTTTGGAAAATGGTGCCAGAGCTGGGATCAGTGGATTATGCTGCAATCCTAACACTCTGGGAGGCAGAGGCAGGTGAATCACTGTGAATTTGAGGCCACAGTGGTCTACAAATTGAGCCAGGACAGACAAGGCTACACAGAGAAACTCTATCTTGAAAAACCACAATTAAAGAAAGAAAGAAAGAGGAAAGAACAAAAGAAAGAAGAAAGAAAGAAAGAAAGAAAGAAAGAAAGAAAGAAAGAAAGAAAAAGAAAATGCGTGCCTAGTTTTGCAAAGTAAACGTATTGATGTTGGTCTCTCGTCCTTTGGGATTATCTCATTTCTCTTTTGCTACTTCGAAATTTTGTGTTTTTCTTGGACTAGATATATAGCACAATTAGAAGAGTGTTTGGGGAGTGTAGAGACAGAGTTGGGATCGATCAATAGCTCCGTATAAAGCCTGGTATGACGCCGTTGATGCCTGTAATGCTGATGTGACACTCAGGAGTTGGAGAAAGGTGGAGGTGGAGAGGTGAGATGCTGAGAGCCATTCATAGCTCCATAGCAAGTCTGAGGCTAAGTTGGGCTGCTCAAAACTCTACAGAAAGAAGGAACATTTATATTGAACTTGTGCCTTTCTTTGTTAATTTCTGAAATGATAAAATACGTCCACTTATAATTCCATCCTTGCCATCCCCCTGGATGTTTTTCTTCCCAGATTCCAAAGGATGAAGATCTGAATCCATCCTCCACTTTTAAAAAATTTATTCAGATTACATCCCAATTGTTATCCCCTCACTTGTATCTCCCCGTTCCCTGCTGCCTCCCTCTTTCGACCCTTTTCCCCTCCCTTAGACCTGTGACAGAAGGGGACCTCCTCCCCCACCATAAGATCACAGCCTATCAGGTCTCATCCAGGTAGCCTGTTTCCTCTTCCTCTGAGTGCCACCAGGCCTCCCCACCAAGGGGAAGTGGTTAGATTGGGGGTCCCAGAGTTCATGTCTGAGGCAGTCCCCGCTCTCCCCACGACCGTGGAGAATGAGCTGTCCACTGGCTAGAGATGAACAAGGGGTCTAGGTTTACTGCATGCATTGTCTTTGAGTGTTTGTTTATATGTTTTCCTTGCTTCTTGTCCCTGCATTTGGGTTTATGTCTCAATACCCATGTAAATCACCACATTTTCATGTTACTACTTTTTTTGTCTGGTTTAGAATCTATTCCATACATTGACTCTTTGTATTTCAGCGGTTGCATTTTCATCCTGTAGTTTTTACAAGTTATTTTATATGTACCTGATATTTAAATCTGTGCCTGGTTGTATTTTGTAATGGGTTTCCTTTTCATATGGGTTCTTTCAAATCTGTGTCTATGATCATCCCATAACATATATTTTAGCATGTTTATCAGATTTTTTTGCAAGACTTTTATTTCATTCACATTCTACTTTTTATTTTAGTTGTTTAATTGGCTTACAATAATATAATGTAAGGGAATTCTAAGTCCTTGTCTCAGTCCCCCACCCGATGATGGCTGTGATTAATATTCTGACAAAAGGAGGAGCTTAAGGGAGAAAGGGTTCCTTTTAGCTAACAATTCGAGGTCTAGTGTGCATCAGGGAAGGAAAATCCAGTAGGAGGACCTTGAAGCAGCAGGTCCCATCCCATCCTTTTTCACTATGGAGAGCAATGGATGTGTACTGCTGCTCAGATCATTTCCTGTTTATATAGTCCAGCATCCTTTGCGGAGGGAGCAGTTGGCCACAGTCAAGATAGGTCTTCTAACCTCAATGAATGCAAATCGAAATAATTCCCCACAAGCATGCCCAGAGGCCTGTACCAGATCTGTCAAGTTGACAGCTAACACTAGCAATCACAGGTCCAATCCTGGCTTCAACCCTTTATCAGTCCTAACGGCATCATGGGAAAGGCACCATATTGTAACCAGGACAAATATATTGGATTTGCCTAATCTGAATGTGTGTAAAACTACAGCTAGACAGGTGGGTGAATCAGAGCCATATGTACACTAATCACACTTAAAATTAATAAATTAGGGTTATTTATTTCACCTGTGTGTAATATTTATAACCAGCTGCTTAGGAGTTGAGAGCCATAGGAATAATTAGATAATTATAGAATAATTAACATGAATTATAAGAATCATATCTGAGACCTGCAAATAGGGCATCAGACACAATGAAGACTCTATGATTCAGCAATGTGTATTTCCACGGGAAAGGCACATTGCCCTTGCACTCTAATAACATTAGGAACCAAGTGTCTGGTAGGAGCTGCAGTGTCTGATAAAAGCTGTTGATTAAATTGGTGATGAGCTAAGCCAGTAGTTAGCAAACTACATGCTTAGATGGTCAGTTAGTGCATATTTGGAGTCTGTAGGTCACATGTTCCCTGTTACAAAATTTAATCATGCATAAAAAATAAGATATAGAAATTAATACAGGTGCCATGTTCTAATAAAAGTTTATAAACACGGCCCGGGCAGTGGCACATGCCTGTAATCCCAATATTCGTGGAGGCCAAGGCAGACATAGCTCTGTGAGTTCAAGGCCAGCCTGATCTACAAAGGGAGTCCGGGACAGCCAAGGCTTCACAGAGAAACCCTGTCTCAAAATACCAGAAAAAAAAAAAGTTATAAACAGAAGTTTGAACTTCATGCCATTCTGTGTGTCACAAAGCATTATATTCTTTGATGCTTTCACTTACATCTAAAGCTTTAAAGATGAAAAATACTTGCAGGTGTGCATAAAGAAGAAGTAAATGATTCGTGGCGAGTCCTCATTTAGACAATCATGTCGCCCAGAAAGGGTTGAACGTACCATCCATCCCCAGCTCCGCACACCTTTGGACATTAGGGAAGTGAAGACTGAGGCTGTGTACCACGCCACAGAGAACTGTGTGTCTCCGAATGTGCATACCCAGAAGTTTTGGCCGACATAGTTCATAGATTGGCATATTTATTAATTTTCATATTCACTAATTCTGTAATAATGTGAACATTGTAAAAAGGTTTCCCCATTGTTGTATTAAATCCAGTTCAGCACATCTAGATGATTCCATGAGGATTTATAGTTTTGTTGGGATTTAATAACAGAGTTCTTAAAGTGATTTTTGGATTTTCCTTTCATCATTTGATGGAGAGTGGTGAGTTTGTTGTTGTTTCCTCATAAACCTCTTTACGCCTGGTATCCCAGGGCTCACTGTGTCCCTAACTAGCCTACTTTTGGCAGCATCCTACAATGGTGATATTTTCTCAGTGTTCTTCAGTGTATTTGCCTTTGTATTCACCCAAATGCTTGCCATAACCTTCCCCTTTGTCCTCCAGATGCCAAACCCTTGGTAACCACACCTCAACTCAACCGCAACTCAACAACTTTAGTACTTTATGAATTTATATTTTGTTTCATGAATAAACTTATCTTGTTATTTTCTAGTTTCTTATTTTTTCTCTAGAGTATTTTTCCTGGTTTCTATTTTATACTTAATTGCTTTAATGTTAAGGCAATAAAACAAACTTTACTCAAAGTATTGTATGTTTTATTACTTATTAAAATTATATATACTTATATTTGCGTATATCTCTGATAATTTTGAAAATGATTAAAATACAAATTGATTTAAGTAGAAATATTATGCAAAAGAATGTGTGAAATAAAATTTTGATTTTCTAAAAATTGCATTTTTCCGAATATCTACTTAATTTCTTTGTAAATTATGATTTATCTTCAGCAGACTAAGTTAAAGTAATTATTATTATCTTTTATTTTGATTTCCATTTTAAAATAAGATAAAATTTACATAAAATTAAGTGATGAAATTAAGCACATAATTAAAGGAGTTCTGTTAGGGCTACCCAATTAACTCATGGCCTTTATCAATAGATTTACTTTTTATTGCCACAGGATATCTCTGCTAAACTCTATAGTATACAACATTATTATGGAAACCATTACTTTGTTTTATCCTGAAGTAAAGGCTTTCATCTCTTCTAGAGCTTTATATGCATACCAAGATGGTAGCAGTTTTGAGTTTGCACCTCCCAGTACCCAAACAAGCTGGGCACAGCTGAGCATGTCTCTAACCCCAGAGCTGGGATCAGAGTGGAAACAGGTGATCTCTGAAGCTCATTGGCCAGCTAGCCTAGGCAATCAGTGATCTATGGGCTTAGAAGAAAACCGGTCTGAAAAAAAAGGCGTAGCGAGATCAAGGAAGATACTTAATGTTGAATTCTGGTCTTCCCATTCATACACACAAAAATATATATACACATGTTTACACACACACATACACACACACCACAGAGACCGATAGGTAGATTATAGAAGAAATAAATAATAATAATAATATAGTCTTCTTGCCTGGCTTTTGCTGGTGGAACTGGGGACCGTCTATCCTGGGCTGATCAATAATTTCTTTTATTTCTTAAGTAATAATTATTTGTAGAGATGTTATATGATTTCTTTAACCATTTACTTACTGCTAGTGCTTGGGTTATTTCAGATTTTGAGGTGTAAATTGTCCTGATTTTTTTTTATTATTTAACTGGTTTTTCAAATAATTTTTAATAAATTAATATACCAATATCAACATATGTAAATGAGAGGTGAAAAGGAAAGCCAGAAAACTCTGAGGTCATTTAGGTAATTCTTGGTGGTTAAACAATGAAATATTTAACTATTAATATTTAAAACAGAAAGCATTCCTAGTTCTGAAGATAAAGATACATACTTATAGGACTGGTTTGGCAGCTTAGCCATGTTATGTGTGAAACAAACAAGTTCATTTTTGTTCAATTGTCCTTGATATGTTAATTGTTCTTACATTATGAACATATGTTTGGAAAACAGCTGAAAATGCCAGGTAAAATGGAACGTAAGGATAGAATGAGATGAGCTTATTGGAAAACATTATCTTCCAGGCCTTTTATAAGAAGGAATCCTTCACTAGGCCAGAAACTTTCCTCTCATGTGTCATTGCTCTATGTATTGACAACAACTGGAAACCGAGAAAAATCAAAGATTGGTTCCTCTAGAAAAATAATATTTCATCAATTGGGGTTGAGTCAATGAAGACAGACAAATCAGGATCATCTACGCAAGGAGACTAAAGGACGCTGTGGCAAATATGAAACCAGCATTGTTTGCTCTAAGAATTTCTATTGATCTCTTTCTACTACCTGAGGTTTCTTTCTCATTTGATGTCTCTTCTTCAAAGTATTGCCACCAATACTTTTGAAGAAATGTGATTTTTTTTCCAATGCCATTAACTTGTAAGATAGAATTTACTACTCACTGTTTTACAAGTGAGCAAAGATTCTAATTTTTGAGGAAAATACAACCCCTCATTTTTTTTTCAGATCAAGGGGGTGGCTTGTTCATACGGAAGGGATACTGAGCCCAAAGCAAAAGTCTTCCTCTCAACTGTGTCAGCACACACATCCTTGGCATTCTGTTCTTTTCCGGAACTCTTAAACGCACTATCTTTGGTAGAACTCAAATATTACATCTAATATATACCAGCTGTAAAAGGGTAACCTTGAATTTAAGATATGGTGGACTAAAAAGAAAAGCTTTTATCATAACTTCCTATGTACATTTTCATCAACTCATATGGTATACATCTGGCCGGGCCTTTGATAGCTGTGTGTTAAAAAAAAATACATGAAATAGTAATAAAAAATTATTTGTTTCTCTTTCCAGTCATTTGAAAATGTAAATGTTAAATATAATCAAAAGCTATGTAGTTAAAAATTATATTCTTAGAATCTAAATTTGCTACATTAAAGCACAATTTCATAGAAAAAGAAAAAGACTGGAACTATTATTAAACAGTTAATTATTTCAAGCACATGTTCTTCCACTTATTCTTCCCAAAATATTTATTAGTAAATTTTATTTTCTATTTGGAGATGACAACTTTTGTCTCTATTAAGTCATTTTTCTTAAGTCATAAACATGTAACAAAATAGTGGTTCTCATTCAGAGATAAGATAGCAGTTCTTGTGGCTTATTATTATTTAATTTAAAGAGCAGTCAACCAACAAAAGAGAAAAATCAATATGAACACAGGTATAATCAGCAGATCCCCTTTTGAACACTGAAAAGCTGAAAAAAGAATGTATAAAGTCAAGGAAAACAACATTTAATGTATAATCTACATTTATTATTATTTTTATTATTATCATCATATATTTCATTTCATTATCATTATCACACTATTTTCATAAGTCACAAGAGGATCTTAATTCCTGCTATCTAAGATCCAGTCACTTTCTTTCCTCCAGCACAGGGATTTAGAGAATCAGAGAAGCCAGGTGAAATTGCATTAGCCTTGAAATTAGTGAAGAAGGAAAAGAAACCAAAAGCAAAATTATCACATAGTTTGAGCAAAGAAAATACTTGAAGGAGGAATCCTGAAAGAATTTAACACTAGTGAACTTTATGAGATATGGTCAGTCTAGAAGTAATTTTGAAAGAAGACCATATGACTGAAAAGAAAAACTGAGTGGTAATGAGGATGTGTTAAATATTTATATATATATATATATATATATATATATATATATATATATATGATCCAGACTGTCTGTATAACAAGAATGGAGACATTCTTCTACAAACAGCAATCAGTGGCCAGGGCGTTGCTGGCAAAAACAGGGCACTTTATGATGTAATTTTACATGCTTAATATACATATGACAAGAGACTTATAGTGGCCAGAGCAACAGAAGGACAAATACACCTTGGTAGAGTCTTTGAAGTCAAGTGTACACAGCCAAAGATGGGATGACTTCTGGGACAGGTGTATGTTTCTGTGTGTGTGTGTGTGTGTGTATGTATGTATGTATGCATGCAGTATGCATGTATGCATATATTTTGACATGGAGATGAGTGTTTGAAGGCCTGTCAGAAGCAACACATTTCATAGAACTTTTTATTGCTGGAGAGACTATTGAGATATTACTAATAATTATTGAAATTAGGATTATGATTTTCTATGCTACATTCATTAGAAAAAGAGGCATCTTACTTTTTCACCTTACAAAAGGAATTATAACATGACTATCTTTAAAAGAATCAAATATCTATATATTCAAAACAATTACCACTTTATCTAGTAATGGAAGAAATGTTCAGGTCTAGAAATTTTTATTCAATTTTTAGCCTATTGTATTTTTTTTTTTAAAGAACATGACCCTAAAGGTAACATATGATTTACAAAATACAATTCAAAACTCAAAGATGTGGCTAAAGCAAGCACAGGACATGCACCATGTGTTCTACATATATTAATATATATGTATTAGCTTTCAGTTTAGTATTTTTATGGAAATCCTGAGCATATGAATGTGTGAGTCATTTAACCTCTTTTCTTTCTGTTGGGTTGCCTTGTCCAACTCCAATGTGATGGTTTTTGTTTTATCTTATATCTTATTTTATTGTTAGTGTTTGGAACAGTGGTTCTCAACCTGTGTGTCGTGACCCTTTTGGGGTCATATATCAGATATCTTATATACCAAATATTTATATTACAATTCATAACCATAACATAATTACAGTTTTGAAAGAGCAACAAAATTAATTTTATGGTTGAGAGGGTCACTACAAAATCAAGAACTGTTTTATAGGGTCATAGCATTAGGAAGGTTGAGGAACACTGTCTTAGAAGCCTGTTTTTATTTTTTTAAGAGCATAAGAGAAAATATCTTTTAAAAATATGTTGCATTTTTTAACTTTTTAAGTTTCTTAAATTTTACATATATATTTATATTATTACACATGTGTACAATAAACTATCCACAGCAAGAACCACAAAACAATCAGGAACTATAAATGTTACATTCACAGTGTTTTGACTATTTGTATTTGGCAGCCTTGAAGAAAACTTCTTTCCTATCCTGGTGAGTCTAAAATTCTGAATGTGAATCAATATATATCATATCTCCTCATTACCAACTTAAAACATTTATCTAGACCTAAAAATGTCTTAACTCCTAAACAACTAAGCTTAATGGTAAAACTAAACTATCTGGTCTTCAATCCCATCAGAGACTTGAAAAGAAATAAAATTGATTACCTGAGTATACAGAGGTTGCCGGTTAGCAGTTTCCCAACTCCTGACAACATCCACCTTACCTCAAAGATGATGAGCATCAAAGAACTTCATTATGGAGATGTCTTGAAATGTGGTAAACAAGCCACTGCCAAAATGTCCTTGCTTCTACCACAGACAGAATTCTGCCTAAAAATGGCCAAGCTTGGATGCAGGCAGAGTTGATGGCCAAACTCTGCCAAGACAGGGTAAACAAGTCCTCAATAATTGCTGCTTCACATATATGTCTGTCATATCTATATTGGGATAGAAGGCTGAAGAGTATGTTCCAGTGTTATAGAGAGTTTTGGGTGGCTGCCGAGGTAGAAAATTGTCTCTGTCATCTCATTTTGGAAGATGCTAACCTGTACTCCCAGCATGCTCAGGTTATTAATTGTATTCCTTTTCAAGTCTCTGATGGGATTGAAGACCAGATAGTTTAGTTTTACAATTAAACTTAATTGTTTAGAGGCTAAGATTTTTTAGGTCTATATAGATGTATTAAATTGATAAGAGATATGATATATATTGATTCACATTCAGAATTTTAGACTCACCAAGGTAGGAAGGATGTTTTCAAGGCCGCCAAATACACTGTGAATGTAATATTTATATAATTCCTGATAGTTTCATGGTTTTTCTTGCTGTAGGTAATTTATTGTATATGTGTGTAATAATATAAATGTATATGTAAAAATATTTAATAAAAAGTTTAAAAAACAAAAAATGACAATCATCTAATGCAATATTTAAAATAAAGAGTGAGCAAATATTTTTAAGGAAGATTCGCTGCACACTAAAGCCACAATTCACTGCAGCTGTGCTAAGAGGAAGAGATCCGTATTATTATGAAATTTACAACATTAGAGAGTCCACAATGATCTAATGTCTTATTTAAATCCTTTGCTACACAGATTGTCCTGGATAAAGTCCATGGGTCAGAAACTACACAGAAAATATGAGTATGGGAGAAAGACTTGTAGGGAAAATAAAGAATGACAGGTGTGCCAGTGTTAGGAGATACAGTGGGGGTGAGAGGGGACAGTGCATTACATTCATGTATGAAACTGTCAACAAATTTATTTAGTTTTCAAGAGTGAATAAAACTTATCAAGTATGGATTAGTGATATGATACATTTTTTTCTTTAGAATAAGCCATAGAATATAGTACACTTGGTTCTAATCAAAACCCCTTGGGAAATGAGGACAAACAAGGTAAATTTCTCAATTAAATGTGAGTGAAGCACTGAAGGGGTTTGCAGAGAAAATCAAGTGAACATTGTGATGCCAGTTAGGGAACAATCATGTACTGGCTGTCCACTAGGGAGTCTCATCACATAAACTGCTTTGCTGTGGTAACGGAGACTCACAGCAACCATGTGGATAATTGGTAGGGCAGATGCTTACCCATTACCTGAGTAAACTAACTTTGCCCCAGAATCACCCTCATTATCAATGAGTGTTGCAGATGAATAATAAAATGAAACCTTAGGACTCCATATATTCTCTGCTATAGTTTCCATTTAAACACACACACACACACACACACACACACACACACACACACACACACACACAGACACTTCCCACAGAAATACATTTTCTGATAATTCTAGAACACGCTCTATCTGTTCTTGTCAAAGTTGAATGCTTAAGTATTATACTTAAATCTTACTGACTTAGTCATCCTAATTTGTAATCAATACTTTATGGTTTCCAGTCTATTGAGACAATTTCCTGATCCCTCATCATCTCCTTTGCCTATTCCTTCACTTTCCTCCCTCCAAACTCTTCCATATAGCCTTATCTATTCTCTTCAATTTTTTGGCCTCTTTTTTTCACTAATTGTTATTGCATGTATATACATATACATATATATGTATATGTATATACATACTATATATAATATATATTGCATGGACATGCATATGTAATACACTCCTAAATATTACTAAATATACCTCTTCAGTCTGTATATTGTTACTTGCATGTGTGTTTTCAGAGCTAACTGTTTGCTGATGGGTAACCCATGGGTGTGCTCTTCCCAGAAGAGAACAGTTCCTCGTGCATCTAATGAAGAACCCCTTTGCAGTTCCTAAGTTTCATCTGTATCAACTTTACCCATATCGTTGCACAGCTACCATTCTGTTCTGTAGACGACTCTGTGACCATTATGAACTGAACATTCATCCTCATCTACTATCACACTTCTTCCCAAACCACGTAAGTCAGTAAGTCAAGGTTGTTCTTGTGAATGCCGCTTCAGGAAAACCAACTGTAACTCCTTAGCACCAACTACATTGTCTCAGGCTACTAATCCTAATATTACTGTTACTTTTAATATAAACTGACAGTTTTCAAGCATTCCAAAGACATCCCCCAAATTGATTAGTTGCTAATAGAACCATCAAAGTAAAAATATTGATGACTATGGTTTACAGAAAGATAAAGTTGCTTGTTAAAATCAAGGTAAGAAAGGGAGTGATAAGCCAGACACCAGGAGAGTTCTAAGCATCTAGCATTATAACGTGCCCTGGAATTAGTATGTGCCGATATGACTGGAGGCTCACATGATAATCATGTGTTCAATATGTTAGCGCAGTTGTTAGGAACAGATGATTGATCTCAACCTCAAGTTGGATTCATTGTTTGACTTAAAGACTTAAAGGCATCACTGGCCTTTATGTGTGGCTAGTCACTACCCCAGGACTAGTAGATATAGGTAACCTCATACCAACATCATATGTGGCCAGTAGCTATACTAATCAAAAATAGGCTTATGAAAACTGACCTAGGTTATTATAATGAATGCAGGATCCAAGGCCAGATCTCTGTTAGAGGAAAGCCAGCTTGGTTATCACACCAGAAGCAACCAGGTTTCAGTGCTTATCTGCATTTCCTTCTTCATACGGGACCATGTTAGTCAGCTTTTCCTTAGTGAAATGAATACACAGGACAACTGACTGAGTTACAAAAGTGTAAATTTTGGCTGACAGCTTGAAAGAGTGGTTCTCAAATAAGGATCACAACCACTTTGGGGTTCAAACTGGGGGATGATGACCCTTTCATGGTGGTTGCTTAAGCCCATTGGAAAACATAGATATTTGCATTACAGTTCACAACTGCAGCAAAATTACAGTTATAAAGTAGCAACAAAAATACTTTTATGACTGGGGGGTCACAACACTAAGAACTGTACTAAAGGGCCACAGCATCAGGAAGGTTGAGAACCACTGATTTAGGAAGTTTCAGTCAGTCACCCAACAGCTTAGGACTTGGGGGCTAGTGGTCATACCAAACAGCAGAAGTGGAAATAGCTGGCAGAGCTAAGCTGTTTTCCTTATTGGTAGGAGTGTGAAACCAGAATCCTGTTAACCGCCTCGAGGACAGGTTCATAACATCCTAACACCATTCCTTTGGCTCCATCTAAAAACTCCCCAATCTCCCAGTAAGGGTTAGCAATTTAGCACAAGAAACCCTGACTGACACTGCAGATCTAAACTGTAGCAAGTGGAGTCTCTGTGTGGTCGGCTTGCATACATTCTGCGCGCTCTCTTCTGACTGATTCCAACTTACAGGTTTTGCCAATTTCCATTGTGAAGTTCACAGCAAATTTGGTTGTGTCTTGCAAAGATCAAATTCTTTTAATATTTTATTATTAGGGAAAATCTCATTACCTCAAAAAAGAAACAAACAAACAAACAAACAAAAAAGGACACCATTTTAAAGATATTTGCTACCTCGCTGTTTCACACGATGAAAATCTTCCTAATGAAATGGCATCTCCAGCCATAGATTTCACACACCAACAATTCTTTGCCTGATATTATTAGAACCATTTTGTCTGCAGATAATCTTATTCAGTGGGTCTGTGATACAAACAGAATTTACATTTCTGTCTCCTTAGTGTACAGAAGCTGCTAGTCTGTTAAATATAGGTATGGTAGTCTCAATGAAAATGGCTCCTATAGACTCATCTTGAGTGACATCATTGGGGGAGTGGCCTAGTTGAAGTAGGTGTGGCCTTGCTAGAGACAGTGCATTATGGGAGTTTGGCTTTGAGGTTTCAGAAGTTCAAGCCAGGCCTAGAAACTCGGACTCTCTTCCTGCTGCTTGTGGATTCGGATGTAGAACTCGCAACTACCTCTCCAGCATGGTTATAATGGTCTAATCTCTGAATTGTAAGTCAACCCAATTAAATGTTTTACTCTATAAGAACTGTCATGGTCATGGTGTCTCTTCATAGCAATGGAAACGCTAAGAAAACAGATGAGGAACATTGTTAGAATCACCTGCTTCCTGCCTATTCCCTGTTGCAAAGTAAGCTTTGTAACTAGGCCATAGTTTTATCTATCAGTATGTTTGCATGACCTAGTAGAGCAGTCAGTAAACAATACATAACTGTTAACGTTCTATTATGATGTTTCTAGGTTCACTCTATGTACAAGTATACTGGTGCTACTTCTAATGGTGCAATTATCCTCACAATAACATTACTTTTTCCATATGTTGTGTTAGTGTTTAAGCATGAATATAAATAAGGACAACACTGCTTTTATATTTCAATAATTTTGTCATGATACATTGCTAATAATTTTACAGGAACTTTTTATTTGCTAAAACATAATGTCTATTCAAGTGGTAGGTTTAGGACATTATTTTTCTCTTATTCTATGGTAATTGATGGTATGAAATTGTTACAAGAAATATTTGGCAGCTGTATACCTTGCAGGCAAAATTAATGAAAAAGAAAAATTTATAGAATCTAGGCTAATTTAAAAGTGTGATGAAAATGTCCTCACAAATTAAAGTTTGGAGAATGGGAGAAAGTACAAAAATGAATTGAAGGCTTTCTGAAGGTTTTCCCTCCTTCTTCTGCTCATTAATTGTTAAATTAATATTCATTTAGATTTTAGTTGACCTCTTTAATGCCCGATTTAAAACTAAAGTGGAACTAAAGGCAAACTACCTAAATTCTCTTTTTACAGCACTCAAAAATTTCTAACTAGCATTACTAATTTTATAAAATTTTAAAGAGAAAGTCATTTTAGGCAATGATTTAGTGCAATCTCATTAGCTAAATGAGGCTTAAGTTTTGTAAGCCTTATTTAAAATACATAATTAAGAGGACCAGAAAAGAGCAAAGTGTGATTAATGCTATAGTGGAACTCAGAGGTCTAATGATGTGCAATTCCCACAACTAGTATACCAGTTACTTTTATGTTGCTATGTTAAAACACCATGACTAAGGCAATTTATAGAGAAGAACAAGTTTATTTGAGCTTATGATTCAAGAGGACTCAGAATTCAATCACTGTCATGGCATGGAGCATGGCAACATGCAGGCTTGGGGGCTGGAGCAGGATGCTGAGAGATCCCATCCTTCACTATGTACCATCCATAAAGACTAAAGTATTTATTTCAACAAGGACACATCTCTTAGATCTCTCCAAACAGTGCTAAGAACTAGAAACCAAGTGTTCAAATGCCAGAGCCCATCTAAACTTACAGGGGAGGTGCTAAGTAAATATTATTAATGTTACATCAATGGACATAAACTGATTCTCATTTCTTGCATCTATCCAATAACTGGTTTCTGTATCCTCTTTCTCTCCCGTCAAGCCTTCCTATGTATCTTTTTGGTTTCTTGCTCTCTCCCAAATCCATGGCTTCTATTTCTTTAATTTTCTTATTCTGTTTGTCTCTTGGTCTGCCTCTCTATCTCTGTGTGTCTCTGTTACTCTCCTAAATATATAAATGTAACCTAACCAGTTTACTTGTCTTTATATGATTCTAAGACTGACTACTTGGCATTGGACAATTAATTGGGGGCTCTTCCCTGGGAAAGACTACTTCACCTACTCTTAGAATTCCTTATTTATTGGTACTAACATGAAAATGGGAAAGTCTCATGGAATCTCAATGGTATAGCAAGAAATTATTTTCATTTGTTTGTTTGATTGCCTTTTTGAGACAGGGATTTTCTGTGTAGCCTTGGATGTTCTAGAACACACCTCTGTAGACCAGATCAACCTTAAACTCACAGAGATGCACCTGCTTCTGCCTCTGACTGCTGGGATTAAAGGTGTGCACCATGACTGTCCAGCTAGCAAGAAGTTCTTAACTCGCAAAAATTTAGTGCTAAATTGTCATATTTTTTAAATGACTTACATAATTAACAACACACAACAAACTTAAAATGAAGATTTAAGAGGAATTCTTTACATTTGTGAACTTAAAAAGAACCACTTATTAAACTAAAGTTGTTCATTTTAAAATTATTTCCTTAATGCAGAAAAATTACTCATTGCTGGTCAATGACAACAGAGTTAGATGTGATATCTCCTCAATCTCAGAAGAGCTGGGCTTTAAAATGAAAATTATGGCAGAAGGCTTTGTCAGGGAGGTCCCAGAAGCCTCTAAGAAAGTTATTACCTCTGCTTTTGTTTACCCACCATAACCACTTGGTAAGACTTTCTTGCTGAAGATGTCACTCACGTCAGCTGCACAACATAAAGAATCCATCTTAAACCAGTCAGGAGAAATCTCTGCTCCTGATAGCTTTCATATTGTCAGCAGGTGTTATGTACTCTGTTGACAGAGAGATGGCAGTGGTCTTTCATAGCATGGGACCCTGCATGCTGCAGTGCTGCTCAGGCAGCTAAGATGTGCTCACTGGAGCAATAGTGGCATGAATGTTATGAGGTAACAACCTACTTCCTGATTGAATTTGAGGCCTGCATCATAGGGAAGCATCTATGGTTGGTACTGTAATCCTGGTCAAATATCCACAGCTAGGAAGGTCTCAGACTCTAGGATAAACCTAATTCTGTTATTTTGCTAAAACGGCTCTGCTACTAAATTATTTCTAAATATTTTTCTTTCTGTTTGGAGACCTAGGATACTATCAGCATTGATCAAGGTAGCTTCTTTTTGCAGTGGGGTGCAATCAGGGGAGAGGTGGGTATCTCATGAAGCACTAAGAACAACAGACTGATGTTCAGGCCTAAATAGGGCATCTCTGCCAGCCCCACCAAAAGCCCAGGGAAGGTCTTGATGTGGAGGCAGAAAGCATTAAGAGCCAGAGGATAGATGACTGTGGTGTGAAATGTCTTTTGTACATGGCACAGCAATTGCACTCATGAACTCATGGTAATTGTGGTTATCTGCACAAGGGCAAGTCAGTCAAAAATCACAAAATCAGTGGGGTAAATGATCCTCCGGCCTCTTCTCTTACTGAGGAAACAGTTGGTAGTTTCTCAGAGCAAGAGAATAATCCTTTTTGAGGCCATACTCACTGCGAGTTTTCCTCTTCTCCAGCAGATAGTCCCAAGCCCAGATGGGGAGCACTAACCGATTTTTGTGGGTTATCATAAATCAAACAAACAAAAACCATTACAGTTCAGTGATGGGCATACAGAGAAATATGGGGGGGGGGTTGAATGGGAAATATGAAGAAAATATGATATTTACTTATAGGCGTGTATTAAGTTCTCATAAGCAAATAAATAAATGAGACAGACATGCTCTGTGGGTCCCGTTTCAAAAAAGTGTTACAAAATTAGACATTAAGAAACTTAATTTCATGAGTTTATATTATAAAAAATAATAATCACTCATATTGGCCTTAAAATATTCAGGCTTGATTTTATTATATAGGTATAGTGGATGTAAACATGTTTTTGTTTTGATCCCAAGTGTGGGATATGAAACTGCCTTGTGTAAGGGTGTGTGATGCTTGTCCACTAGAAAGAGAACAGCTTCTTTCAGGGGCGTGGTGGTTGCCAGTTGAAAAATATCATGTACGGACTATACAAAGCTTTATAATACTCTTCCACCCCTCAAAATAAAACAAAAACAAAAAGATTGCTTTGACATCACTTCACATTCTTTCTGTGCTCATCTCTCTGCTTTGGGACATTCCTAGAGAGAAATGCCCCAGAGAACACTTAGAGGTTCCTGTTTCTGCGGTTGTGGTCACTTTTGCCTTATTGCTGGTTTGCCATTTAATGGGTCTGCTGGAATCCTGATGATGAAGGGTCGAATCACCCCCAGAAACTGAGTCTGGGAAAGTCTGATTCTCCTATGCCTGTTCACCTTCTTTCTCTCCTATCTTGGGTAGGTGGGTTGTAAGGGAGGCAGAGGCATTAAAGAATCCCAAATAAAGTAGGTTTTAAAAGATCAAAGCCTACAGATAAGCATAATTTTGGAAACTATAAACAATCATAGAATTGAGAAGGTGATTTTCCACACAGTGATCCTAGTCAAACTTGACAAGTTTCTCTTTGAGACTTCCCTTATACTGGTTCTAGATGCAAGATAGCCTGTTTCTGAGACAATGTAAAAAATAATACATCTGAAGTCCAGTTATTATGTTCAAACCCACTAAAAATTGACATGAAAATATAACAATGTGAACCCACATAAGCAAAGGCAAATAAATCAATATTCCAAAAGTAAATCATTCATACCCAGTCCAGATGGCAACAGGACAACTTAACAAACAGCTAAAAATGATAAAGTTGGAATTTCTTACCTAATACTATATAAAATTAACTCAAAATGGATTAAAGATCACATGAGTATGACTGAAAATCTAAAGCATTTAGAATCAGTCACCAATATAAGTTATTGTATATTTTAGTTTTGATAATGAATGCATCTATAAAAAAGAAAAAAAGAATTTAAATTCCAATAAAGCATTTAGTTAAAAAGTGTTCATCAAAAGATATAATAAAAAGAGTGAAGATGGGGCTGGGTTTATAGTTTCGTCAGAAAATGGGTTGCCAGGGAAACATAAGATTCTGACTTTTATGATAGCACGTGCCTGTAGTCCCAGCAGAGTAGAGACAGGTGGATCCCTGAGTTTCCCTGGCCATCCAGACTAACCAAATCTGCAAGTTTCAGGTTAGGGAAAGACCCTATCTCACTATACATGACGGATGCCAACTGAAGAATGTTCCATCTGACACTGTCGTCTGCTAATACTTACACCTGCAAACACGCATACGTACACATGCACACAATGGGAAAGCAGTTGCAAATAATCTCTCTAACAAAGGAATGTCATCAGAATGCATATTTTTAAAGCCTATTACAACTCTTGATTTAAAATGACCCAAGTTAAAATGAAACCATTACAGAAATTCATAACTGCTCAAGAGGACAAGAACATCTGACCATGGGATGCTCATCTCCAACTGATATGCCTGTAGCAGAACTTAAGCCTACACTTCAGGCTTAGAGAATATTACTTGAGAGTCAAAATAAATATTCTAATAGCCACATGACCAAGATGTCTTCCCCAAGATAGAATTTGTACAGATAGCAGAAAGCTATATCCATGAAATCATAGTGATGTGGCCTCCTAAACAAGGCCTGTACCATGATAACACCAGTTGACATGTGACACCGGTGGGGCAAATCTCAGAAGGCCTTATCCAGAGATGAAGAGCTATGGGCAATCCTGGTTTCTAAGACAGGAAGAATCAGTGTTTTTCAGGGAAAGGCCTCTATAGGCTACCTAATCCTAAGTGATCGGTTCTAAACACCTTTACAAATGAACAACAAGAGATGAACACAAAAAACTGTGGAGGACATATGACCACAGACTTGGTGGCATATACACAACAGGAACTTATTATCAGAGTCCTGAAGGCTGGAAGCCCATGTTTAGGATGCCAGTCTGACTGGTTCTCATAAAGGTTTGCTGCTCATGGTGTCCTCATGCAGGGAGCAGAAGGCAAGAAAGTCCTTTATTGTTCCCCTGAGAGCATTTATCCTCCTTAAGTAGACTCCCCCTCATATTCTAATCACCTCAGAAATGTCCCACTTCCCATGACCCTAGCGACCTCAACACTTGACTTTGTGGGATAGCCATTCAGTCCATAATACCAATACACATAAATATTTTCTCTATTTTTCATAAATATGGAAATTAAAGCAATGTAATTTTCATCAAATGAAACGTAAAAAAAAAATCTAAAAAGTAATGAACATTGCTATTTGAAAGCACAGAAAATACATAGAGTGTAAGTATTATTTTGATGAGAGTGTAAAGATAAATGTTAAAAGTCCCAAGGCTTTTTATGAAAGTACTGAGCCATATTATATATGTTATACTTCAAATCAGAAGTTCATCTTGTTTGTAGTAGATCAACAGTAATATATAGCCACTTGCTTTTATGAAATTTATATATTTAAAATTAGAGAGCATGGCGTCTTGCTCTTTTCCTCAAATATACATCAGTTCTGTTATTTTGCCACTAAGTAACTCACTACCCTGCAAGTAAAAGATGACAGGAAAAAGAAGTCTAACAAAGAGACCAATAGTACAAATTGCTTTGTTCTACAGGGTCAGTTGTTTTGAGAAGGGGTTTAAAAGTACATAGGATCAAAAGCAAAGCAGAACATAAGCAGTTTCACCTGCTGATGCTAGTCACTGCAAGCGTAGTGCTCAGGAGTACATGCTGCAGCAAGAGAGCAGCTGCTGCATGAATGGTGGCTCTGGGGAGCCCTATCTGGGTATAGGACACAAGATAAAACAACTAGTACCAATATGTGTAATACAAAGAATGACAGCAACCAGAGCAGATATATACATTTCTCAGTGTACAATAACCTAAACTACTTTTATTCATCAAGTACACTAAAGTGTGAATGGTTTTACCTGCATAGAATATATATTCAAGTTCATATTTTGGTTATCCATTTTAAAATTATAGCCTTGGCACAGATTCTCTGCATTTAAACATGCTGTTTACTGTCACTACATCTGATTAAAGGAAACAGTTTTTTATAATGAAATCAAGAAATATATGCATAGATTACTTCATTTCTTGCCTATAGCCTTTCAAGTCATATTTCGCTGTATTTTTATTGTTAGATAGAGTTTTGATTAATATCTAGAAGTGGAAAATCAGATCAGATCATCCCAAACATGTTGGCTGCTGCTGAGGAAAAACAGGATCCCTACCTTTTATTTTCAGGACATGGAGGACATTTGAGATGCACATCGGTGGAGAAACAAAAATTCAGTATGCTGTGTAAGTGGCTGGCTTTCTTTTGATACATTACCGACTGAGAAAATTACCGTCAATAGGGACACGATATGTGTCTGTTAGGTTAAGGATACTCAAGGCCGTTTATTTTCACTTATTCATGTTGTGTTTACTGCCCAAGGATGCTGATTTACTTGACATGCAGCGAAATTTGGACTCTTGAGGACAAATTTGTGTTTTCATTTCATATTCTATCAGAACAACGACATGAAGAGCTGATCAATTAATACTTTTGGTTTCTATTTGTTAGAGCTATCTTCTTCATAACTCCACAGTTTTATATAGTTTCTTGTAACATGGCACCATTTCTAGCAAAGAATCTTAATTGCAGTCAACATTCAACACAAGTTTGCTAAAAGATAATGACACTGAACTGTGATACATTGAAGCTGTGTCTTGCTAGTCTGTTATTTTCAACTATAATTTTTATATTTTATATAAGAGGTATTTGTTGCCTAAGTACTGTTTTGTCAACAGGGAAGATGGAGTGACACTTTGTTCGGCTAGACTCTGTCTCCTTTTACACACATATACACTGATCACAAAATCTAAAGTGAGGCCCAACATATTTAATGAAATTCTGTATTGTGTAGAACAAGATTTTGTTTATCAAACCAGAAATGAGACTTAGTGGTAGCTTCAAGGATCTCAAGGTTCTGAATCTATTTTGTACCAAAGAACCATCTGGCGCCGTAGCTCAAGTTCCACAGCAGAGGACGAGGACATTGGCTAACTTACTTGAAACTCCTAGGCCATGGGGAGTGTTACAACTTAAAATGAACACCGAGAATGACTGTGGGAAGTCAGAGCTCTGCGCTGATCCTCTGTATAATGTACTCTGTGTAGTTGGCATTGCTAAACAGACAAGCTGTCACATTCTGTACCTGCTGACTATTCTGGGGCTCTTTCTCTGTCAACCAAGGTAGAGGACATGGCAGTAGTCAAACCTCGAGGTGACAAAAACCTGAAGTAGTGTAGTGAGCCTTGTATTTTGGGGGGTGATTTACAAGTGTAGGTGGTGAGGTGAAGCTTGTGCACAGCACCGCTTCCATAATCTGAATGCAAGCTTGGGACAAGAACATTACTATTAAATTGAAGGCACATTCTCTCTCAGGATAAGAACTCTACACAGTGAAACCAGATCTTAAAATACAGAAAGAAAGAAAAGAAAGAAAGCTAGAAAGAGCCACCTTAACTATTTCTACACAAGAGCAAGAAAAAGTATCTATTATACTGTAACAATTTAGTGGGAGAAAAGAATGTTACATTGGCTTTATTAACAGACTGCACAAGGGCATTTCAGTTCAGCCAAAAAAACAGTATGTTTTGTTTGTGTTCAATTTTTCTCATTGTCTTTATTATTTAATACTGAAAATAAAAAATGTTTGGATTCATTTTTACAAATGTTTTGTTTATAAGCAAAGGCTAATGACAGCTTGAAATATGCATTTTTAAAAAGGGAATCTATGAATTATGGCTATTTGGTGCCACCTAGTGGTGCAGGAATTTTAAAAATCAGCATTTTCTTTAGTGACTGAAATATCAAATAAAAGAGATAAAATTAAGACAAAAACCCATTAGACACTCTCCGATGTTCAAAGGATTGTCTCCTTTGCTCCACACTGAGGTGCATCTGACTTTTGCTGTAACTATGAGTTCAAACTAAAAGGGTTGATTAGCAATTGACAAGGTTTCATTCTATGCTATTTTTATGTTTCTTCTTGGCTGCTTGGTTTCTAAAGTCAAGGCTAGAGAAAGAAGATTGCCAAAATGTTAGAAATAATATGTCCCTTCATAATAATTATTATTATTTATATGATAAAGACCATAACAATGTCATTGTGCTGGCAAGGTGAAAGTAACATAAGCATTGTAGTATAGACCTTTCTTTGTTTCTTTTCTTTTTTATAAATCCAATCTAATTTTTTTCAGAATTATAAAAGAATGGACATTTCAAATTTAGTATCCTGCTGACTGAACAGTCTTATCTCTCTAACCCTTCCTTTTCACTCCCTTTTCTCTTTCCTTCTTTTCCCTTTTCTTTCTTTCTTTCCTTGCTTCCTTCCTTCTTTCCTCCCTCCCTCTCTCTGTTCTCCTTCTCTTCGGAATCTGTCCTACTTGCCACTTTTAGAAGCAGGATATTCACAGGGGCTCTCCTTGGAATGCAGTGGATTGTACTGAAAGGATCTTCAGAGATGTGCAGTGGTCTTACCCTTCCATCATGTGTGGTGGGGTGACTCAGAGCAAATGTGCTGTGTGTTAATATGTTAGAAAGGTGTAATCCTAAGACTCGAGTTTCCACTCCATTCTCTGTGACCCGCAGTTTTACTTCTTTCTTAACTTGATACTGCTCCCAAATTACTTTAAATCTTCTTCTATCAAATGCTTCCCTCCTCTTTCCCAAAATACCTAAGAAACCTGTCATGCTGCCCCGCTGAGGTACTTATGAGGACTGTGTGAAGCATAGTAACGCATAGTAACGCACTGAAGTGAGAAGGTGTTAAGACTAAGTGATAGAAACCCATGTCTTGAAGAAATAAGCCAGGAAGGAGACTTTCTTCTGGAAAGTGCAGAAAAGAGCATCCTCAGGACAGTGGTAAGGCAGGGGAGCTAAGGCTTGTCTCCGAGAAGCACTACTGTGTGGGGAAAGTGGTGGCATGGCCCGGCTCAGGAGGAAAGAGCGGATGTTCTACATAGGTAAGGAAACACATACGAATCACAGGACCTGGCTCAGCAGTACCTCCTAAGGGGCAGCAAAGAGCTTAGAAAGTAGCAGCCAGGCACTAAGGTCTGTACTAATGTCCAAAGTCAGATGGACTCCTTTACTCAATCCTCTTCTGGGTAAAACCCACAAACTGACAACTGCACCCTGGCACATTTCAAGAAAGAGCAGAGGTTAGCATTCGAAGGTTAAGAAGAATGTGGCTTAGGAACTAGAAATGAGCTGTCACACAAACAGTGGTGTTTTTTTTTTAAGTCATCAGTGAATGGGTTTAAAGAGCATTGTGGATTGAATACACCATATATCATTGCTACTTCAATTGATCAACTTTTAAATTAATTTTTCACATTTGTTTTGGGACATCTCCTAAACATACTGATTTCACACATCTCAAACACCTAATTAAACAAAAATAGATATGCAGTTTCCTCAGAGTTGGATATTGGAGTAAGTTTTTAAAGAGAAATACCCTTTGGTCTGGTGATATCTAGTCATGTTTGAAACAATACCCTGGGGTAACCATTAAAATTATTCCATACTTCAGTCTTTCCTACTTAAACCTCTTTTGGTTATTTGTAATTTATTTACAGACCTGTTTCTATAGGAGAAAGAGAGCTATTTTCTCTAAATATACTTTAAAACCACTGTAGGAAGGTGTATGGAAACACCATTGTTAAAGAAATTAGTCATATAGAGATCAGTTCACAAAATACTTAAGGATTTCCCTGGGATAAGACAGTTTCAAACACCTGTTCATAGGAGAACAGCTGTAAGTATGGAGGTCTTACACCTCCAACCTGTGCTCAGATACTGCAGTTATCGTATCCAAGTTTTTTTTTTTTAATTGGACATGTTCTGAATTTGCTAATGGTCTGCTCCTTTCTCCTGAACACTCTGGGTTCCTAGACATTAGCATTAAAGATGCCCTCCATGGTGTCCTCGTGCTCCTTTTATAGAAACTGGCTTCAGATTGATCGGTTTCTACATTGTCTAGGTCATCTGCTAGAGCATTTAAGGTCTCTGACCAAATCATTGGCTGTACTATCACAGACTTTTTTTTGTGCCTCAGGCCTCAAAGCTTCATGAGGAAACACAAAGAAAGATGACTACTGATGGGTCAAATCGATTTAGAAACTTCTGTAAAGATCAGTAGGATCAGTGAGCACTACTAGAAAGGAAATAATTCAGGACTGCTATAACAGAAGTATGGCCGCCCCAGACAGCCCTCCCTGAGATCCATTCCATCTCTGGGGAGTTCTTATGCATTTCCTTAGGTCCCCGAGGACCCAGGAACACTTTATACAATCGCAGACAATGAAGATAAAACGTGCTTCAGGAAAAAGAATTTTAAACCCTTCTTCTATGGCTCATTGGCTATTTGTCTGTTTAGTCTTTCTGGGATTAGTATTTACCAGCCAAAAATATAATTACTTCATGATCTCATTAATATCGGGTGGGATAATGTGTCAGAGCAGGGTACCAGGAACACGGGAATTTCAGGGGCCTATTTTTGCTCTCACCATGTCTAGGCATTGATGGACAATTACGGCTCCAGATAAAAATCACACATTCTTATAATGGGGAAACATGAGAGTTAGCCTAACCTTCCTATTGAGTTCTTTTTAAAAATCCATATTAGAATGTGATTTCATAGATAACTTAAAATTGATTGGACATTATCTTTTTCTCTGTCTGTTTCTCTCTCCCCATCTCCGATGCTCTTCATTTCCTTTCTCCCATTATTCCCTTCCTTGTAACTTCCACCTTTCAAATGCCTCCCCCCCCCCAATCTCTGTAGTTCTTCCCTCCTTCCCTTCCTTTGCCCTTCCCTTGGCTTCCTCACTCCCATCATTTCTTAATAGATACTGTTTCTTTAATACACACCTCAGACAGAGTAAAAAGTTGAGCCCATTATTTTTAAATATATTTTAGAACAGCATATATTATGTAGCCATTAAACTTTTGATAGCACTTTTTAAAATTTTAAAGTTAAATTTTCAATGGGCTGGTGAGATAGTCCATGGGCAAAGACACTTACCTCACAGGTCTAAAAACATTTTTTTTTCCGTTCTGAATTCTCAGAACACAAGAAAAGTTGGAAAGAGAGAACTGCCTCCACAAAGTTGTCCTCTACAAGTGCACCCATGCCATGGCCCTTGGGCCTCCCCCTCATATCATAACACAGTAACAATAAAATAAAGCAAACAGTAAAGCTAGGTTGTCAGGTGTAATGTTATGGTTATGGTCTTGTCTTAAACAGCCTTGATGTTCCTCAACCAAAGAATGGATAAAAAAAAAAACTGAGGAAGATTTACGCAATGGAATGCTACTCAACTATTAAAAACAGGGAAATCTTGAAATTAGCAGGCAAATGGATGGAACTAGACATGATCATCCTGAGTGAGGTAACCTAGATCCAGAAAGATGCTGATGGTATATACTCACTTATAAGTGGATATTAGCTCAAGATAGATGTCCTCTGAGAGACTCCACCCAACGTGGGTTCAGGACAGATACTGGGACTTGCTGCTGGACTCCAGGTGGAGCGCTGACAGTGGTATGGAACAATGGTTGATGGAAGGACACAGTGGGTTCAGGAGCCCCAGAAGGAGATCAGGAAGGCCAGCAGATCTGGACCCAAGGGGGTCTGCTAAAAGTGATGCACCAACCAAGGACAATGCGCTCAGTAAACCTAGATCGTTTGTTCAGATCTAGCCAATGGACAGCACATTTTCCATGGTTGTGGGGAGAGTGGGTACTGCCTCTGACTTGAACTCTGGTGCTCCCTCTTTGACCACTTCCCCTTCATGGGGAGGCCTGTCAGGCACACAAAAGAAGGAGAAGAGGGCTATCCAGATGACACCTCATAGGCTGTAGTCATATGGCGGGGGAGGATGTCCCCTTCTGTCAGAGGTCTAGGCCAGGGGAACAGGGCAGAAGAGAGAGGGAGGTTGGAAACGGGAAGATACAAGTGAGGGGTCAACAACTGGGATGTAATTTGAATAAATTATGATACATTTTTAAAAAGAGTCTACACAGATACAATCTGTACATGCATGTATACAAACGCCATATGATGACCTGTGCTACTATTTCAGAAACATTTATAAAATTCCTTATAACAAACATACAGATTCACAGAAAGTCTTTCCTGGCCTTGAGTCTCATCATGTTTTAAAAATATAGTTAAGTGAGATGGTCACCTTGTATTGTGCACGAAGGCACACAGGTGCACTTTACTCCCTGCACTCCATACCCACAAACTCACAGTGCTGACACCTGCCATGAGCTATTTTCTGAGGTGGCTGAGTGTGATATAAGAAGACCACACCCTTTGTATCAGCTCTGCTGTTGTTAATGTAACTTGCACGCATCCTATCATTCAGCTCATTACGTCCTGAATGCATTCCTGTTCATTTTATCATTGAAGTGAGCTATCTGGAAGTGAGCATATTCAGGTGTAATATGAAAAACACATAATATAGTCTATCACTCTCCTTGGTTAAATCATTATACATTTATTACACCAAGACATCATACTTTTATAAAAAATGCATGCATTTCAGCTAATTTTAAAACAATATTTTATATTTCCATTCTGATTATAATATGTTCATGGCAGGATATTTGATAACTGCAGACAAAGAAGTAGAAATTATGCAGATATTGAAAAGATATCACTTACAGTTTTTTGCACCTACATAAATATTTTGAGTGCTTTCCAGGAAAGGTTAAGATCTTGTTTTATTCTTAGGCACCAGCCATGGACAAAACGGGCAGTCATCATCAAACCCCTACCCAGATCTAGCCAAGGGACAGAACATTCTCCACAGCTAAGTGGAGACTGGGGACTGACTTTCACAGGATCTCTGGTGCCCCATATTTGGCCATGTCCCTTTGTTGGGGAGGCCCAATGGCACTCGGAGGAAGGATAGCGGACTACCAAGAAGAGACTTGATACCCTAGCACCATATTCACGGGGAGGAGGTACCCCTCAGTCACAGTCATAGGGAAGGGGGATTGGGGTGAAAGTGGGAGGGAGGGAGGAATGGGAGGATGCATGGGATGGGATAGAAAATGAGATGTAATAGGAATTATTTTTAATTTTCAATAAAAATGTGTTATTATTTAAAAAAAACAAATAATCTGTGATAACTTTACACGTTCAAAAAAAAAAGATTTTGTTTTATTCTTATTTTCAATATTCACTTCATGACTCGCCATACTAATAAGACTTAATTAAAATGTAGTAGAGTGGTTTCATAGCACATCATTCTGCATGTATGTACGGTTTTTAGTACACAGTGGAGTCTGTAAACATTGTATTCTGGTGTTTTTGGAGTCTGTGGTGGTTTGAATGAGGTGTCCCCCACAGGCTCAGAAACTTGCACACATGGCCACCTGTTGGTTGTGTTGTGTTTGTAGGCTTAGGTGTTGTGTTTTTGTGGCAGGAAGTATGCTACTTGGAGTGGGATTTGCGTATTTATAGTTTCATTCCAATTGCAGTTAGTGCTTTCTACTTCATTTTTCCATTTGAAGATGTTGCAGTGTCCTGCTTGCGCAGCCATGCTGCTTTTCCCTACTGTGACTTCCAGCTGTAATGGACTCTAAACTCCCTGAGAAAGTAAGCCCAAATGAAATCTTCCTGTTTTGAGTCACTTCAGCCATGATTTTTTTTATACAGCAACAGAAAATTAAGTAATATTCTGTCAATATGAATTATTGCTAGCATTTTAAAGCATATTTTAAGTTATATGTCATCTGAAATATATAATACCCTATTGAGTGAGCACATTAGTCTGTTTTTGTATAGTTAGCATACTTTTGCATTTTATGTAATAAAAATAGTGCTATTGCAAACATCACTTGTGTATATTTCTATAAACCACTAAGACTACAAAAAAGTAAGAATAAAAAAATTTATAGATTCTATTATGTACTAAAATCCATACAAACAGGCATAGTCAAGTGTTTCATTCAACCACTGAAATATATTTTAATTAAGTTTTACTATTTTGGAAAATAAATGTTGTGGATACTTCTGAAATGAAACTAAAGTTTAATGATGTGAACAGTGTAACACAAACATCTCTTCCCTGAGTTGAGCTTCTGTAGAGTTTTAATACATACTTAGTTTTTGATGTTGTATTACTCAACTCCTAGCTACTCTTTACTTTAAAATAAAAATCTACATTTGCAATAGCAAGCCTTAAGTATACTGCACATGTAGTACAGGGTCCTGTAATGCACCGTATTTACTCTAGTACCTTTTCTTTTAGAGTACCAAATGTTTATCTCTTTCTGGTCAGATTAAGTGGTGGCTCCACTTTTCTCCTGCTATTTTCCTGTGGGATGAAATTGTCAGCAAAACAAGTATTTATCTGATGCTCAGCTCTGCACTATATTGAGATTGGTAACTGTTGTATTTATAGTGAAAGTGTTCTTCTGTGGACTGTTCACTAGTCCTAATCAACATTATCACTATTTACCTCTCTGCCCCTTCTTGACCTACTTTCTTTAGCTATTTCCTAGATAAAGTTTGCAGGGATGCTTTAGCTTTTAACATGAAGGTGTACCGGAAATAACATACGCTCCATGAGAAAGTTTATTTTTATAAACTATCACTGTGTTCTGTTTTCCCCACTGCTGTAGAGAGGTCTGACTAGTTGCTGTTTGTATTTTCCCTCTGCAAACAAGCTCAGAACCTGTAATTTTCCCAAATATTATAAAATCACATTATTGATTTTACTGTAAGCCTACTTTATATTAGCAGCTGCATTTTCTAGCCCCATAATGTTTCCATAAAGTAAACTTGTATTTTACTGTTTGCAGAAGTAAAGCTGATCTTATTGAAGACACAACCAGAGCTTTGGAAGGGGGTTCGCATTTTTTCATTCATCTGACTGTCTGTTCAATCATTAATTGTTCTATACATTTGATAAACACTTACTAAACATATACTAATTATGTACCAAGAATATTAATTTCCATGACCAGAGAAGGCTCAGTGGTTAAGAACATTTGCTGCCATCACAGAAGACTTGGGTTTTATTCCCAAAACCCACATGGAATTATCAAAAATAACAAGGAAATTTACGTAACTTCTTATAAGTGCAACTATGAATGCTGGTTTTTTTACTTATAAATTTTAAGTTTACTTATAAATTTAAATATGGCATAATTGTAATGATTTTATAAGACATATATTATCTAAAATATTAGTAAATAAACTTTAGTAAGATTTCTTTTATAGAGAAAATATAAGCAAGTCATTAATTTATTTGTTTGTCTGTGTGTTTTCATTTTCAACAAAGTATTTCTTTGTGGCTTCAGACTCACTAAGCAGCTTCCGATTGGCCTCAAATTACTCCTACCTCAGCCTCCCAAACCTTGAGTTTATAGACATGCACCACTATGGTAACTTTATGGAATGTTCATATTTTTCTAATTTCAGCAATTTATTTTGTCAGTAACAACAGGGAGCACTGTATTCTCAGGCATCAACAGCATCAGCTCTGCCCTTATAATGTCCTATGTTCCTATGCCTGAAATTAGAACCCACGTTTCTGCAGTAAGTTCTGTTGGGGTTTTGTTTTGCTTTTTAGCCTGATTCTTTCCCCCTTGCACTTTTCATTGTTTAAAAAAAATTTAGATATTAATCACTGGTTCTTATTGTATTTGTTTTCTTTTCCTTTACTACAGTCATTTTAAACGATGCATTTTGAGCAAAAGTCTATGATAATAAACACACAAAAAGGAGCCTGAGGTGCGATGATGCCTACTTATTGTGACTCTGTGTGATATTTATGAAGTACGATCTTTGTTCTTGGGTAAGATCACACTGCTTTATGCATTGCATATATTATATTTTTAAATTACATACAATACTGTGTACAGTATGGTGTTTATTTTACTTAACGGTCCTCCTCAAAAGTAGTAAACCTTTCTTGATCCAGAACAAGTTCTCTTCTGTGCACCAGTGTTACAGTAATACATGAGCTCTACTTCTAGAAATTCACACTTTTTACCCATAGGAAGTTTCCCATAAGAAGTGGATGACTATGAAAAAACTGAAGCAAATTCAGGGTGTTTCAGTTCATTTAACAATTACTCAGTGCATTTATTAGTAATAGCTTATTTACAGTTTATGACACAGTGATTCTTTTTAAAGAAAATACATTTTATATATTAAGTGTTATAAACCACAATTAAAAATGGCACATTCCCATTTCTTGATTTCTGCAGACATAGTATAGGTGATCAAAATATAGGTATAATTAATATCTGGTACCCATCAGAGACATGAGAAGGGATAAAACTTAAATACCTGAGTGCAACCATAATGCAGGTTAGCAGCTTCCAAAATGGAAAAATGAATGAGACTGTTTTCTATCTGAATAGGCACCCATAATTCTCTATAATGTTGAAGCATCATCTTCAGCCTTCTGGCCCAATATATCTGACAGACATATTTTTAAGGTAGGAACTACTGAGGACTTGCTTACCATGTCTTGGCAGAATTTGGCCATCGACTCTGCCTGCATCTACGCAGAATTCTGTCTGTGTCAGAAATGAGGGCATTTTGCCAAGTGGCTTCTTTGCCACATTTGAAGCCAACTCCATAAGGAGGTTCTTTGATGCTCATCTTCTTCGAGGCAGGCTGGGTGTCGCCAGGAGTTAACTTGTATTGTTGTCAAAGAATCTTTAGAATAATTAAAACATCTTTAAATACAATGATGCTGGAACACTTTACTCTGTAAGATCCAGTTTTAATATGAACAATAAATATTAAATACTGGGTTTGCCAATCTCTATGTGATGCTTCCACTACACCTTTACCTGAGAGATAAAGCCTAAAATGGGTGTGTTACCTGATGTGACGGTGGCCATTGCTTCATGCTCTGGTTATGTACCATTATGTATCAAACTGCTCCCAAACTCACTGTTTTTCCATGTAAATAATTGCCGGTAGTTGTTCCTGTTGACTGAGATCATCTGTATGTTTCTCATTTAGTACTCTTTAGGGAGCTCTTAGTCAGTAGCAGTGGCAGGAGTCAGTGAAATTTCTTCTGCATAGACAGTTCGCCCACACGCTGGCAGATGTTGCTGCCTGTCAACTGTAAGCAGAACATCTTGACATAAATGCTCTCAACTTGGCTCTTCACGTGAGTTAGCCTTTTCCCATCATGATGTGGATTTCTAACGCAGATTACCCTATGAATGAAAGTTCCAACAGGCAGAAAACAGAGTCTTGGAGTACTTTTAAATCCTGGTGTGAATTTCTAAGAATATTTTGCTGCTTGTTTGGTTGACCAATGCAGTCATAGTGCCTACTCACTTTTCATGATAAAGAATATTATTCATCCATTGATGGGAGAGTGGGAATGTTATACTTTAAACCAGCAAGACATGATATATATTACATACGTTTCTGTTACTGTGCCAAAGGGTCACAGAGTAAGAAATCGAGAAAGAAAAGAAATTTATACCTCCCAGTGCTGGAGGTGAATACTTATCTGGTGAGGACTTTGGGCTGCATCATAGCATGGCAGAAAAATCACAGTGTGAGAGATTTTATGAATGATGGGCAAGTCTTATGTGCCCTCATTCTCATAACAGAATTCTTCTTTCAACTAACTTCTTCCTTGAGGAGCACATTAGTATAATCACAATGGTAGGTTCCCCATGTTTTAACTGTCTTTTCAGGGTCTGCCTGGCAATACTGTGAGGGCGCAGTTGAAGTGCAAAAATGAATATATATATATATATATCCAAACTATAGCAAGAAATAGTTATTATCAATATGGGAAATATAATCGAGTATACAACAACAGATTTAAAATCTGTATTTTCATTGATTCCTATGATACTATCTAGACAAATGTAACTCTTTAGTCATTCTCTTTAACTGAAGAAATTCACTAAGCTCTTGAGTTGCTTGTAAATTATGAGCTCCTCACTAACCCGCATTCTATTAGGTAATCAGAAATAAGAGCTAGTTTTCAGAGTTGTATCTTGAGATCAGTTTGTTTTCTCATATGGCTTCCAAACAAATGCTTTATTAATTGATACATTTGAATAATTAATTTGTATCAATCAAAGTAGTAGAAAGGCATATTTGTTATTAAGCTTTAAATATTCATTAAAGTTAGTAAATTATGATGAACCAACTGTTCTTGCACTTGCAGAGAGATATCTGGAAAGTTTGTACATTGTTTACTGTAATACCTTATAATAGTAATTAAAATTAATATATGTCTATATCTTTATGATTTGATACACTGAAGCGATGGATGATTGGCACTCTTTTGGATACAATATAGAATTATATTCTTAATATGTAAATAATAAATGTTAGATTTATTAGACCAGTTACTACTCCTGGTCAACTGACTAAGGCTTTGCTATTTTTAAAATTGATTAGAAGCTATAAAATTCCCATGTAATTCTGTTATGATAAGAGTGTCTAATGAAATATGTAATTGTTGGATGGACATTCTCACTTGTCAAGCAGAATAAAATAGTGTTAACTGAACTATATGCTCACTTTTTTTTGGTTTTTTGAGACACTTTTTCCACACTATCTCTATGTTTTTAAATCCCTTTACCATCTGAAAATATTATTTTAGAGTGTGAAGGGCTGAGAACAGTATTTTGGCTATGAATGTGTCAAAATGATTCAGATTTGAAAATGGCATTCGTGAGAAAAAGGTTTTTCCCCAGCGTAGTATTTAGAATAATCTTGGAATTAAGACTGTACAGGTCAAAAAGTTTTTCAATGTATGACAAAGAGAAGGCCATTTTGAGAAATAAATTGATGTGTGAGGTCTATGAGGCTACTGTAGGCATAAGGAAGCACAATCATAAAATCATGAAATAAATATTTTGGCATTCACATTGTTTTTATTCAACAGGTATATTATTTATCCTACAGATCAGCTTCCTAATTTTACAAAGTGCTTTTGTTGGTAATTCACAGACTTTCATCACTTTCTGCACCATTTGGAAACTTAAAATTAAAGGTTGCATATAGATGAATGAATATGAAGCTGCCATTACTTCTACCTGTTTTTTTTTTTTTTGAGAAGACAACCCAGCAATATCAAGCATGAGTCGCTAGTAAGAAAAGAAACATAATACTAAAATTTGATTAAACTGTCAATGAATTGGCAGAGATGAACATTTCTCAATCAATATGAATTGGTTGAAAAGATAGTATGAGTTAGGGGATAAAATCTGAATGTTTTCTTAGCATTTATGAGTGCCTAGCATGATCTCCCAACACCACATCCACATAGGTAATTAGATTGATAGATAGATAGATAAACAGACAACAGATAGATAGATAGATGATAGGTACATAGGCATATAGATATGTTGATAGATAATACATAGTAGCTATAGATAGATACATATATACATTAAAGATACATATAGATAGATAGGTAGGTAGGTAGGTAGGTAGACCCACAGATGATATAGATAGAAGGTAGAGAGATAAGTATTAAAATGAATTTGTGCCCTCTAATGTTCAAATGTGTTTGACTATACTGAAAACATTTTAGAATTATTTGCTTTATTTTTTATATGTATGACTTCTCTCTCTCTCTCTCTCTCTCTCTCTCTCTCTCTCTCTCTCTCTCTCTCTCTCTCATGTGTGTGTGTGTTTGTGTGTGTGTGTGTTTGTCTCTGTTTGTGTGTGTTGTGTGCCACATAAATGTGCACAGAGGTCAGAAAAGGGTTTCAGGTTCCCTAGACTTGGAATTAGAATTAGTTCTGAGTTCCAGTGTGATTGCTGAGAACAGCGTCCAAGTCTTCTTCAAGAACAAGTGCTCTTAACTGATAGTCATCTTTCAGCTGCTATTTCTTAATTATAAAATTTCAATAATAGTTTATAGAGACTCATCAAGATTACTAAGCTTAAATTATGCATCCAAAGAGATACACTTTTCTTTCCCTTCCAAGAGGTTGGATTTTAGGTGTGCACAACCATGCCTCTCCAAAATTAGCTTCTTAAATTTGAATAGTAAAGAATAATGAAAAATGCATTCAAAAGTGTTATTCAACGCACTCCAAACACTTCCCTTCTCTGCCTCCATTCCAGGTGACCAGGGATGGTCACATCCGTGCACGATATCTATGTGGATCCTCTTGGGAGTGTCACTCTAAACTCACCTGATTGTTCACCTAAAACCATTGTGTACTAGTTATGACCCATTGTAGTTGAAGCTCACATGTCACTTCCTACCATGTGTACTGACTTCCTCATTGTCTTTCTGGGTTAGTGGCTAAGACCTACTAGATTTTTGCCTCTTTGATTTTCTGAGTCTTAGAGCCTAAACCATCTCTCATTGAATCCTAGGAAAAGAAACAATCTTCCTACTTTGTAATGTAATATAATTTAAACTCTTTCTATGACTCAAATTTCTCATAATGGGACACTGACTGAAATGAGAAGTTCAAACTACAGTTAGTGTGACAACATTAATTACCATAAATGAAGTTCTGTATTTATTTAAAAAAATTTGAACACATTATACATTTTTATGTGTATACATATACACACAAGCACATATGTACATATGTGTGTCTATTTTGCCTTACTGAGCAGCATTTACCTTAATCAGTTTGCTAGGCTGTATAGTACAGCACTGTATAAAGTTATATGATATTAATTCATACATATTTGGTTATTAAGATATTCAAACAATGAACTATTTTATCTGTACACATATTAAGTTTTTAAAGAATATATTTGTGTGTATCTTTGAAAACTAATGAGCTTTTGTACTATATCTATTAGGTCAGTGAAAGTATGTTTGAAATTTTAATACCTTTGGCTAACCTGTCTCTCATTTACCTTGACAGTAGCTCTAACACCTGAGAGAAGAAGTGATGTTTGGCACGAACACTCCTGACGTGACAGAAAGATATAAATCTCTTCTGCTTGGGAGAGCAGTGTATTGATTAAAACTCATAGTGAATGGATTAATTTTGATTTAATGATTTGGCATATCAAAAGAAGAAAATCCTACAGCACTTTCTACACTATTCCAATACTTTCTATGTGTCTGGGCCTCTCAAGAGAAAATAGAATGTCACTGTCAGGAAGTGGTTGATAAATGCTATTAAAATAAAGGGTGATTTGGGCTTAACTGATGGCATTGGAATTAAAGCAGCCTTATTTTCCTTTATGGGTTTTTTATATAGGTTACTTATCATTTACAAAACTTATTGTTAAATTCGTTTTTCTTGTTTTTAGTAGCTCTCTAAAAATGCAGAGAATGACAGAGGATTTAGCTGACATAGATATCTGTACATTTATACTGCAGCAGATTCATCAAGCTGACTGCTGAATTATTTCATGATAAGATAATTTTCCTTCAAGTCTTAATACTGTGGAGGTCACATGGTTTGGTGATATTCATGAGGAAGCTGTCACTTTCAGGCTTCTAATATCAGTCACTCTCTCATCTATATTTGGTTTATGGATTCAGGAAAGTGTGATAGCAGTTATTAGCTGCTCTCAGAAAATCCTCTTACAAGATAGATTTATTTCCTGATTAATGATGGAAATGATCCAGTATTAATTTCAGTTTTTGATATCAACAGTTTTGTGTTAACATCAGTCTTGCTGTGTTCACCTTTCAAATTACTATGATCATTCTAATTATTAAAAAGCAATTGTTTCATGTAGGCACACTGTGTAATTATAGACAGAGCATTTCTGACATTTCTAACTAAATTTGGGTACACGAGGTCATATCTCCTGGGCCAACAAAATGTTTTCCTATAGAAGATTTTTTTTGTTATATGAATCCATGCAAGTTTAAAGCATAAAGAAACAGGGGAATTATATTTTTCATAAGTTCTGACATACTAAATATTTCCTTCAATATGTCCTTTGGATTTAAAAAAATGTGTATTACCTTGAAATTAGATATTTTATTTAATCTCTTGTTTGAACTATCATATATTTCTCAACTTTTATTTCATAGTAAGAATACATTGTTTTTTCTATTCTTATAGATTTTCTGGAGTTTTATTTTTCTTGATGGTTTTTTATTTTGTTTGTTGCTTTATATACGTGAGTTCCTACATTCCTGTCAACCAGGAACTTCCTATATAATCCAGACTTGCCCCCAACTCATGAAAACCTTTCTCCTGCCTGTGCACTGGAGTTAAGGTATGAGATATCTCATTCATTTTATTTCCCTATTTCTAAGTATTTTCTTAGATTATATGAACTCTTTTCATTGTGCTCTTGGTTAACGAGAATGGAGGCTTTTAATTGCAGCATAATAAAGTAAAGTTCTCTAAGTCAGTAACCACCAAAAGTAATTATTATCATAATGTTTCCTACTTCCATGTTCTGATGAAGTGATTCAAAGAGGACAGCAAATAAGGTATCACCAAATGTTAAAATGACACTGTGGGACTTATTATTTAACACCTATTGATCCTTGGTTTTTCCGATTTGAGCACTATATGACAAAATAAAGATTATTCAAGTGTACAGTGTTGAGTGTGATCATGGGTACTTGTACACACATGGAAAGATTGTCACCATCAAGTTCATGAACACAGCCATTAGCTTTCAGTTATCATGCTTTACGTGGTGTCTCAGTTAGGGTTTCTGTTACCATGTGTGGTAAAATATCATGATCAAAAGCAACCTGAAGAGGAAATAATTTATTTTGCTGATTCTTCCAGATAATGTTCCTTACTGAGGGAAGTCAGGGCAGGAACTAAAACAGGAGTCTGGAGGGAGGAATTGAAGCAAAGTCCATGGCAGGAGGCTGCGTATTCACTTGCTGCCCATAATTTTTGTTCAGCTTTTTATGGTACCCAGATCCACCTACCCAGAAGTGACACTTCTCACAGTGAGTTGAACCATCCCACATCGAAAACAATCAAGAAAATGCACCACAGGCTCTAATGTGGCACTGTGTAATTAATCTTCCCACTTCCAAAATGACTCTAGCTTGTGTCAAGTTGAGATAAATTGAGTCAGTGGAATGATAAGACTATTTAAAATATTAGCAAATCTCAAATTTACAGCACTACTAAGTACGTAGTTACCACACTACATGAGCTTTCCCAAATATGTGTTTTGTATTTAAAAGTGAGCCTTTTCACAATCTCTACCTAATTCCTTGGATTAAAGGGATGACTGTTATTCTCTGAGTATGAATTTCTACACTTAGATATTGAAGTAAGGTTGAACATTGAGACTCCCCAAGACCAGCTCCAAGAACACTGCTTGGCTACAAAATACACTCAGATGAAGACTTGTCTGTATGTCACTTCACCTTATTCTGGTCACCAATGCTCCAAGAACTCCTGATCCCAAGGACCTATCCCTGACTGAGCTAGTGGTCCATGGAACAACAAAAAAAATCAATCAATTTTCAAGCAATGGTCAGCATAACATGATTATTACTTCTCATACAATTCTCAGTGAAGTTTAATCATGAATTTCCCCAGGTTACAGCCAATGTGTCTACAAGATGGTCATAGCAGCATAGCTTGAGCAAAATGTTCTTTAATAGAGAAAATTCCAGTCCCAAACCAACAAGTGTGCTATCCAAGCCTAGGCTAACTGCCAAAGGGTCCTCTATTATAAAATATCTGTAAAGCATGATGTTCCAAGCCCATCTTCTATTGCTCTCAAAGAAGACTCTAAGGAAATGTTTCTACAGGTAGTACTATGTAGCCACGTACTGTTTTATCAAGTTCTTAACTTTTTTTTCATGCAGTTTCTGCTTGGGTGCTCAGTCAGAGCAAAAAACTTTATTGTCTCAAGCCTTTGTCCAGATGCCCTCTTTCTTTTCTTTTCTTTTTTTTTTTTTGTATTTTTTAAATTAATGTATTCATATTACATCTAAATTGTTATCTCACCCCCTGTTTTCTCCCATTCCTCCCTCCCACTTTCACTCTATTTCCCTCCCATATGTCTGTGACTGAGGGGGACCTCCTCCCCCTCTATATAATCATAAGGTATCAAGTCTCTTGATGATGGCCTGTTATCTTTCCTCAGTCTGAATGCCACCGAGTCTCCCCATGAAGGGGAGGTGGTCAAATATGGGGCACCTGAGTTAGTGTGAAAGTCAGTCTCCACTCAGCTGTGGAAAATGTCCTGTCCATTGGTTAGATCTGAGTAGGGGTTCAATGTTTACTGCATGTATTGTCATTGGTTGGTGGCAAAGTTTGAGCAGAACCCCTTGACTCAGATCCGCCCATCATAATGTTTTTCTTATAGGTTTCTAGAACCTTCTAGATCCTTCTATTTCCCCATTCTCCCATGTCTCTCTCACCTAGAGTCCCAAGAGGATGTCCCCCATTCTGTCCCACTTTCCTGGTATGTGAAGACTTTCATGGGACGTGCCCCTGGGGCTAGCTAGTGTCCAGTTATAAGTGAATATATACCATTTGAGTCTTTCTGCTTCTGGGTTAACTCACTCGTTATGATCATTGCTAATTCAGTCCATTTGTAGACATATTTTGGGAATTCCTTGTTTTTAATAACTGAGTAATATTCCATAGTGTAAATGTACCACAGTTTCTTTATCCATTCTTCTACTGAGGGACACTTAGGCTGTTCCCATGTTCTGGCTATTATGAATAAGGCCACTACGAACATGGTTGAGCATATATCTTTGTTGTGTGCTGGAGCATCTTCTGGGTATATTCCAAGGAGTGGAATAGCTGGAAAACTGGGAAGCCAGTTTTCTGAGATAGCACGAGATAGATTTCCAAAGTGGTAGTACAAGTTTGCATTCCCACCAGCAATGAAAGAGTGTTCTTCTTCCTCCACATCCTAGCCAACATGTGGTGCCACTTGAATTTTTGATCTTAGCCATTCTGATGTGTGTAAGATGGAATCTCAGAATTGTTTTGATTTGCATTTCCCTGATGACTAAGAACATTGAGCATTTTTAAAAAGTGTTTCTCAGCCATTCGATACTCTTCTTTGTCAAAAATCAAGTGACCCTATGTGTGTGGATTCATTTCTAGGTCTTTGATTCGATTCTATTGATCAACCAGGCTATTGCTGTGCCAGTGCCATGCTGTTTGAATTACTGTTGTTCTATAGTACAGCTTGAGATCAGGTATGGAGACTCTTCGAGATGATCTTTTATTGTATTAGATTGTTTTAACTATTCTGGCTTTTTTGTTTTTCCATATGAAGCTGAGAATTGAACTTTCAATGTCTTTTAAAAAGTTGTGTGGGTATTTTTATAGGGATTGCAGTGAATCTGTAATTTGATTTTGGTAAGATGGCCATTTTTACTATGTTAATTCTCTGGATCCATGAACAAGGGAGATCCCTCCATCTTCTGATGTCATCTTCAATCTCTTTCTTCGGAGTTTTGAACTTTTTTCAAACAAGTCCTTGACTTGCTTGATTAGTGTAACTTCTAGATATTTTATATTGCTTGTGGCTAACGTGAAGGGTGTAGCTTTCCTAATTTCTTCCTCTGCATGATATTCTTCTTCTCTTTCTTCTCTAATAACCCACTAAGATAATGTGGCCATATATGCATGCATGTAGCATGACCCACTGAAGCATGGGCAACGTACTAGGGACCACACTCCTGAAAACACCTTCCGTTTTCATTCTCTAACAGCCAGCAGTTGTCAATCACTCTTTAGACAGGTTTAAGGTCTAACGAACCCCTCCTATATCCATACTGGAATGTTGACTGACTTGATCTGTTGTGTAGGGTTTGTAGAAAAAAGCCACATCTATTCTGAGGTCATAGGTACAATCATTCTTCTCCATATTTTGTTTCTTTTAGTAATACTTTCTCTCTTCCTCCTTTTCCTCTTCCTTTTTGTTTCTTTCACACAGGGTTTCTCTATGTAGCCTTGGCTTTCTTGGAACTCCATTCTCTTCTAGTCTCTTCTATAATACCTTAGCAATGCAATAAAGAGTGTGACATTGATACCACATTTAGGGCTAAGAACTCCACCATCACGTATTCTCTGCACACTGAGGAGTTATTTATAATCTGTTATAAATAATCAATTATTTACTAACTGATGTAAAGAGTTAGTGATTTGACAAGAAATGAGAGTTGCACTAATCTATGGGTATAAGGATGTGCATCTAAAAGGCAGTTTTATGCTATGTCACCTTGTCAGTAGGAGGTTCTCTCCTAGGGTCTCTGATGGTCCCAGTTGTGAGTCCTTGCCATGATTTCTCTCCTGTAAAGCATGCCTTAAATCCAACCAGAGAGCTTTTGTTTCCATGCCACTCTTTTACCAGTGGGCATATCCTCTCATGTTAGTCAGTATTTATAGTGCTCATATTTCACATATTCGTAAAGCTGTTGATGTTTTTCCATATAAACAGTTTGCATAGCACATCTAGCACAGTGGAAGCTGACTGACAAGGAGGAAGTATCCAGATTAGTAACTGTTTGATTTCTCCCTGTCCTATGATCAAAGTGTGCAATGTCTTCAGCATAAGGCTTTACCATATAGCTCTAGTGGTTAATTAAAAGAAGCATTAATGTTCTATATTCTTTTAGAGGTCTCTGGAACTCTAGTGACCAACAACTTAGAGTAAAAAATCCCATGTCAGGGCACTCTCTTCGATAATCTATGACTTTACAGAGAAATATTATTCCTCTGTCTAAAGTAGCACCGATTAAAATTGTGTGTGCGTATGTGTGTGTGTGTGTGTGTGTGTGTGTGTGTGTGTGTGTGTATAAGGGAGAGAGAGTGAGAGAGAGAGAGAGAGAGAGAGAGAGAGAGAGAGAGAGAGAGAGAGAGAAGGGGGATGAGTAGGTTAGAGGGCTATGGAGTTAGGATTTGCATTACAGCTAGGGTTAGGGTAATATATATGAGTTAAATTAAACTAATATATAATAATAACATAATATAATATATAGATTTTCATATGGCTTTGTAAATATCCTTAATGTTAGTTATCCCATCTCTTCACCAGCTCTGATTTAGTCTTATGTCTCCTTTCCCACTTAAAGACCATGGCCATTATTCTCTTTTCTACTTCTTGCTATCTGTGTGCTATTAGTCCCCACTTCCACATCTCTTTTCAATTTTCCTGGATTATATAGGCACTCCAGGTTAAATACACAAATTTGAGACTAAGAGCCATGTGGGAGAGAACATGCATTCATCTTTCCTGATCTGGAAGACACATGCATGTAAGTGCCTTAGTGTTTCCCGGGATAGACAAGGCTAATTGCAGACCATAATAAAAGCTCAGTTTTGGAAACCAGACACTTTAGGATTCATGGTTAGAAATGAGACCTGTGGATCTTTAACCCAAGTCATTGTGAGTTATGCATTCTCTCAAGTATGTTGGTGATAGACAGTGCTGATGTAAGAACCAAGGCCAAAGAACACTCACTGCACATTTGCAGGGATATGGGATTCTTTCCAGGACTGTAGCTGGGTAGTAGTTTTCAGGTCTGTGATTTCAAAATGTCCCTCCATGGTCCTCTTCTATCCAGATCCCCCCCTCTCCCACACACAATTTTTCATTGATAACCCCATCTGATAATGTACAAGCGTTCAAGCAGGACACCACCTGTGCTACCATGACACTAAAGTATCTTGCCCCCTCTGTATTTGGATGTGTGTGTATACAATCTAGAATGACACAAGGCTGAAGGAGAACATACAGACAACATTTCCAATCTACTTTGCTTGGTGAAAATCTATAATTAGCAGTAGGTAATTCTTATATTGGATTACTGAAGCACCTGTGGTTCAAAGTCTAAACTCATTCATTTTATAGTGTTATAGAATAGTCTCCATTAAAGAATCTCTATTCTATTAGCAATATTGGTGAGTCTAATTAAAAATTTAATGACATATGAGTATCTTTTAGTTGTTTTTGTTTGTTTGTTTTATTAATTATTCACCTTACATCTCAACCGTAGACCTTCATCTCCTTCCTCCCTCTTCCCAATATTCCCATCCCCTAGTCCTCAAAAAAGGGGAGTGCTCCTCTATTTCCAACTGATCCTGAACTATCAAGTCTCTTCAAGACTGCCTGCATCCTCTTTCCCTGTGGTCTGGCAAGCCTGCCTCACCTTGGGAATTGATCGAAGTGCAGGCAATAGAGTTCATGTTGGAGACAGCCCCTGGTCCCCTTACCAGGTGACCTACATAGAGACTAAATTTCCTATAGGCTACCTTTGAGCAGGGGCCATAGGTCCTCTCCATACCTCTCCTTGGTTGGAATATCAGTCTCTGCAGGCCCCCCTGGGCCCAGATTAGTTGGTCCTGATGATCTTCTTCTGTAGCTCCTGGAGTATCTTAATTCGGGTTTTATTGATGTGATGAGACACTGTAAAAACAGCAACTCTTATGAAGGAAACCATTTAATTGGGGTTGGCTAATATCTCAAAGGTTTAGTCCATTATCATCATGGTGGGAAGCATAACAGCATGCAAGCAGATAGGATGCTAGAGAGGGACATGAGAGTTCTACATATGGATTGGCAGACATCAGAAAGAGAGAGTGACACTGGGCCTGGCTTGAACATCTGAAACCTTGAAGCTCAATCTCAGGGATACACTTATTCCAGCAAGGACATGCTTACCTGCTAATTGTGTTATTTCCTACAAGCCTGTGAGGGTCATTTCATTCAAACTACCACATGGAGTTTGTTCTTACTACAAAAGTCTGAGGACTTCCTGTTGTAATATTTATTAGTGATTTCATCATTTGCACTGTCATTGTTTTGAATTAGTTATTGAATTTTGAATTAATTATTTCTTCGCTACCTCATATTCTACTTGAAGTTTATCAGATATGTCTTCATTGAATCATTCTGGAATATCCAGATGGATTTAAATTTTATTCTTATTTACATATTGGATTACCATCAAATTGTGAAGGTGAAGGTTAATTAGTCAAGTTCTTGTGTGGCCAGAGTCATGAGATGTGATGCCCTTAACGAAGGAAGTAGGAGAAGAATTATGACACTCTTCCATGGGGTAGATCTTGGGTTGGCCAAGGCATTGGTTAAACATTCCCTAAATCTCTGCTCTACCTGTTCTATCTTTATCCCTGCATGTCTTGTACACAGGGTGATTTTTGAATCAAAGTTTTTTTTGGCAGGTTGGTGTTCTACCCTCTCCACTAGGAGTCTTGTCTACTTAGAACCAACTCCTGACACTATTAATGGTACTCTGCTTTGCTTGCAGACAGGAGGATAGGAGACTTATCCTCTGAGGGTCTCCATGCAGCAACATTTGAAACAGATGCTAAGACTCACAGCCAAACATTGGGCAAAGCATAGGTAGTCTATTGAAAAAGTGGGGGAAAGGATAAAAGGACCGAAAGGTGACAAGAGCTATACAAAAAGACCAATAGAGCCAACTAACCAGGGCCCACAGGGGCCTGTAGAGTCTGAAATACCAACCAAGGATTATGCATGGACTGGACCTAGGTCCTCTACATAGATGTAGCCTATGGGCAGCTCAGGTTTCAAGTGGATCCACTACTCAAGGGAGCAAGAACTGTCTCTGATATTGACTTTGTTGCCTGCTGTTGTTCACTACCTTGCCAGGCCACATGGGAAGAGGACAAAGTCAATCCTGATGTAACTTGCTGAGCTGGGGTTCGGGGCCCTCCCCTTTTCTGAAGAGAAGGGGAGAGGGGATGGCAGAGGGAAGATGGGGCTGAGAAAAGAGGAAGGAAGGGGGCTACGAATGGAATATAAAGTGAATAAATAAATTAATAAATTAATAAATTAAAAAAAGAATTATGACACTTGAATCTAGGTGCATAAAACATACATTGTTCAGAAAGCTGGTTAATTTTAGTGTTTCTGCATGCTGGCGAATGAGTGTGACATCAACATATATCTTTGGTTTTACACAAAAAGATTAGTACAACTGGTTCATAATCCCTGAAAAGCTTCCTCAATATTACCAAAGGACATAATTTCTTAGATAGAAACTAGTCCCTGTACTAGATCAATAAGCCTTTATTTTTTAAAATTAAGGGTATTATAAAGAGAAATTTCTATTCAAAAGCAATAAAGGAAAGGTCAAATTTATACTCTTTCTTATTTGAATATATTTTTAATCCTCATGTCGATATAAAAGAAAGTGAAAATAGCAATGCAGATCACACCAGAGAGAACAATTTGGGCCAAAAATGCTTATTTAGTAAAGGCATCATTTAATATTCAGAACTCTTTTTAGAGTCGATTGATTTCTAAATTTCAAACTCAGAAGACAATATCCATCCTCTTACATTACACACAGTTTATTGGCTCCACAAATGGAATTGGAAATGATTGCAAAAGGTTCATAAACTTTAATAGATGACAAGCTGGGTTAGCTACTTAGTGTTAGAAGCAAGTAAGAGAATCAGTTTCCAGGTTCTTAGTCAAGTGTTCTGTTATAAAAAATGCTCCTTTGACTTCAAAACCATCGCTCACATAAACCCTCTCTGCTTGTTTAATGCAGAATCCTGAACTTTCTTCAATTGTGCTTCCTGGTTGTTATAATCTGCTGTCAACAATTGCACTTAACTTTACATTCTCATGATGTAGTGCACATTGTTTAATTATATATTTTATAAATATTGATATTAGTAGAGCATTTTCTTTTTCTAATCTAAATAACATCCTAATTTTTCTGATGCTGAATGTGTGCCACATTGCTTTGTAAGCTTCTGTGATCAATACAGGAACATTACTGTGAAAATTTAAAGTGCAGAATCACTATTCTTTCTTTTTCTGTCTTTGCAAAATATGTATAGGGTAATGAGCAATTTAGAACATAATTTTAGATATACTGTATTTTATATAATCACCATCTCCTATGCTCATTTGAAGTTTCTTTTTTCTTTGTTTTTTTTTTTAATTTGTATATTTTGAGACATTGTTGCACATCAGGCTAGATTGAGGAGAATGGGGCAGATAGGTTAGGCAGGATCATTGTTGAGTATAGGAGAAATAGCCTCCTCCAGAGATGGTTTTCAGTGAGATAGCTTTCTTTATTGGGGGTGAATAAAAGCTATATAAACCCTAGGAAGTGAGTAAGAGTATTTGAGATGAGTGTGCATCATTGGCTGGGGCTACATTACTGGCAATACTGCATTTGCATAAAGAAGAATTCCAGGGCTAGGTGGACAAGTCCTTATAAAAAGAGAGGAAATTTATCCTGAAACCTGGCTGCCAGGCTACTTGACCACCTCAAGGATGGCAGAGGTGGGGTTGTAAAGGCAGCATGCACAGGACGTGTAGACCCAGAGCACGGAGGAAGCCGACCTACTCCTGTCCAGTCTCAGGCCATGATTTTGGGGGTTTGTACAACATATCTCAACTTCATTCTTCCTCCTGAACAGCTCTCCTAATTGCACAGCTTTCTGGCCCCACACTCAACTTACATTGTCAATACCTGTAGCTTCGCTTTGGGCAGTATGGACAGTACCAGAGGTGGGAGATGTTTTGTGAAAAATTCCACTCAGAGGAAGGACAGCAGGTTACCGAGAAGAGACTTGTTACCCTATGAGCATATACAGGGGGAGGTAATCCCCCTCAGGAACAGTCATAGGGGAGGGGAATAAGGGGAAAATAGGAGAGAGGGAAGAATGGGAGGATACAAGGGATGGGATAACCATTGAGATGTAACAAGAATAAATTAATAAAAAAAGAAAAAAGAAAAAAATTCCGTTCTAAAAGAGCAGAAAATAAGACAAAAAGAGCCTCTATATGTCCACCTCTGATGTATGTTCTTTTAAACAGATCTGCTGAATTCTGATAAAATATTAGAAACAGGAGAGTATGTCCCATTTTTATTTTCAGAAAAGAGGGAAGAAATTAAAAGCAAATACAAAAGTACAAAAGAAGCACCACACTAACTTTTGTGTACAGTTAGAAACTAATAGTTTACAGGAGCACTCCGGAAGGGCTTTACTTCATTTTTAGTTGCAATATATAGTAACTGATGACTGTAACTAAATACAAAAGAAAAAGAAAGAGAGAGAGAGAGAGAGAGAGAGAGAGAGAGAGAGAGAGAGAATGTCAATACTATAAGGACAGTAACACAATAGACTGATTGAAGGACTTCCTTAAAGTTTAGAAAATGAGGCAGAGTTACCAAAATAAAAGAGCAGCTATGGAGGGCTCTGGGGACAAGGATGAACTGGGCCATACTAGGCAATGCTACAAGTTTGAACCTTAAGGACAGCATACAGGCTGGAAGAAGCCAAATAGAAATTTGTTTATTTTATCTTTTTTTTTAATGACAAATGCTCATCATACATACGTACACAGACAGAAAGATTAATAATTGACAAGGGCTTAGGAGAGAAGAGAGGGTAAGATAACTGCACAGAGATTCCCTTCGATATCACGAAATGTCTTGAAGCAAAAAAGAAGCAGTAGGGTGCAATGCGTGTGCTAGACTCCATGGAGTTAGATGGGCCATTGGAAACCGTTAAGTTTATGCTAATATTATAAAATTTAACCTCAGTTAAAAAATAGATAAGTTTGATTCGTTGAAGGAGGCCTGAACTTTCTCATTTTCTTCCACCCCTGCCTCGCCTCCTCTTCCTCCTCGTGTTCACTTTCCTTGCCCACAAATACAAGTTTTCCGTTTGGCTAAATTTGTCATGTTTCCTTTTATTGTGTGAGAGTAGTTAAATTAATTATTCTCCCATGAGGTTTTTAGTGGGCAATAAGCCATAGGATTTTGTGGATCACTAAAATTATGGAGAAAACAAGGAAAAATTACAACAACAACAATGTGTTTAGTGATGTATAATGGTTATGGAAGTGTTACTCTAAATATCCCAGGGAAAAAGCAAAAAGCAAACAACCAAACTATCAAAATGCATGTAAAAATATCAAGGTCTAATAAAACACAGAAAAAAGAAAGAAACTTTAAAACTAATTATTACAATTGCTAGAGAATAGACCTTTTAAAATAATTAAATTTACCATAGTAAAATATGATAAACAAAGCTAATATATAAAAAACTGAAAAAAAATAATAAACAGAAGAATAAGAACTAAGGAGAAGGCACAGGATAAACTGTAAATTCTCAAAACAATATGCATGTTGCTTTGTATAAATGCTTTAGAAACTCAGGTATTTAAATTTAATTCTCTATTATTTTATCAACTATTGAAACACACACTGTCATGGCATACAGTATCTCAGACTATAACATACATTTTGAAAATAATATGGGAAAAAGGGTCATAACATTTGTTTCTCTACCTTTCAATAGTTGAAGTTTTTGAGAGTCCATTATTGTATGTGTGGTATTGTTTGGGTTAAAAGCTAGGCATTTGGATGGGTTTTTATTAAGGTGTTTGATTTGCCTGCAGGGTCCTATTGATACACAAATAGTTTTTTTAGGACATAAAGGACATAAGGAATTTAGCTGCAGTGTGCAGCTGCTTTTCGTCTTATCCTCAATAGGAAGTGTGGAATGGTACGTTTTTGTCCCAGACAACTGAGAACATTGCAACAGACAGAGCACTTATACGCTATACACATTTGAATGTAACAGATTTATGCATTTAACATATCCAGGGAAGAGCCTGATTGGGTGCCATTCACTGAAGTGCACAGTTAGTTGAAATGCAAATGACCTACATCATGCTCTTGGTACTATTGTAAGATGTCAGGCAGATTTTGGCCCAAAGAGGACTTAGGAGAGAAGAACATTAATTATCAACTTTCTAATTCACCATACAATTATTTTCTTCCTACAAATACACGGGTTGGGAATATATAAACAAAAAGATATCGATACAGATGTAACAGCACAGTACTTTCATTAGGTGTGAACTCTAATGGCCTGTGCTTGGGTACTGAGTGCTTCTCAATGTGTTTACAAACCCAGGCAAGTCATCTAGAGTCCGTATAACTTAGTTTCCTGCCATACAAGAATGTCACAGGCAGTGATGTATAGTGACATCCTCTTTTATGATGCACTTATTTTTAGTTAAGTGAATCATCTTGGAGTGATAGTTCCATTGTTTTCAAAATGTTGTGATCATAATGCTATTGGATGAATAATGAGTTAGAAGAATGTTAATGCTGTGAGAAGTCTTACTCTGAAGACTGTGTTGTCACTGACACAAATATCACATTGACTACCAGGATGAGTAACTGTGAGCCCACCACGAGTAGGTTCTGATCATGTCTGGCCTTCACTAGCCACAGTCATGTCTCACTATTTCTTCATCAATTCCTCTTGCTCAAGAGATTCATTTCCCACTGCTTATGGTTCCCATTTATTGATTTTTTCATAAAACAATTTCCAGTATTAAAACAAGTCAAAAGACAAATCTGGTGTGGAATATGTATTAAAGAACAAGAGTAAAAAATGTGGGGCCATTAGTGTGAAATAAGCACCGTGGGAAGCATGATGAGCATTCACGTGTGGCATGAGAGGATGAAAATGGGGTGGGAAATGCAAATGTTTGGTAAAGGAGAAAGAAACAACTAGTGACTGGGCTGGGTGAGAGCTAGGAGGACAAACTTTCAATATTCAAGCTCAATTGTTTGTGCTTAGATTCTATTTTAAGCTATGTCAAATAACACTTTTACCCACCTAGCTATTGGGAGCTGACATTTAATTAGTGAATGACAAGCAAGGAATAGCAAGGCAACATGAGGAGCTTTGGAATGAAGCAGATTTTTTTTTTCTCTGCAGCTTGTGCTTGCATGAGTTTTGTTCTGCCTTTTATTAAGCCTTCACATCACTCTTAGGAGGAGGATGGATAATAAGAACTGGTTTTTCCCCCCTGGTGGCCTAACCAGTGGCAATTGGTTTATCATAAACTAAACATTTCTTGCATAAAGTCCAAACCTATGCTGACATATACTCTCTAAAGGAACTGCTTTTACATTTACTCATCTTTATTTTTACAATGAGCCAGCTATAAGATGGCCTAAGAGTGATACAGAAAGAAAATCTTTCTGTGATGTCTGGTTAGCTCTCTCTTGTCTCCAGTTTTCTTCCAAATTACTGCCACATTTCTTGATTTTTTTCTATATTATTCATTCTTTGAGATGAGTCACTGAAGGGACACTGGGAAATGGTGTATGGATTTCACCTATATTAACACTGAACTGTCCACATTTACACACACACACACACACACACACACACACACATTATATATATATATATATATATATATATATATATATATATATATATATATAGAGAGAGAGAGAGAGAGAGAGAGAGAGAGAGAGAGAGAATTTTCAAGGTAGTAGAAAATCAAACCACAAGTTATATAAGGAAAGATTACTTGATGAGATTTCCTAGTGGTGGTTTCTGAGCATAACATTCTCCCATGCAAGTGCTAACTTTTTGAGATGGCAATTGAATGACTGAACCATTGAATGAAACAGAATTAAACCCAGATAATAGACTAGGCATTGTCCTTGGCCCTAGATATCAGGAAATACTGAAACAAATGAACCTACCTATCTTCATGGTGAGAAAATTCCAATGGGAAAAATAGACAGTGGTGATAATAAGATACATGTTATGTAGACGATTGACATATTCCTAGGAGGACAACAAAGCATAACATGGGTTATAAAGTACGCCTGTGATTCCCAGACAGGAAGATTATCTTGTGGTATACATTATATAAAACAAGGACATGAGTCTTCTGGGAGAAGATAATTCAGGTGCCAAATGCCTTCAAAGGCACAGGTAAGCTCTGGAGGATAAAAGGAAAGGCAGTTCAGAACAAATGATGGCCTGAAATGGCTTCTTCACCAACTTTGTTGTCATATGACTTGCTCATCTCCCTCGGTTCATCATTCTGTTTTTGACTCCTTATCTCCAGAAATAGAGTCCTTTGTCAGTTTTGGTGAGTCGACCGCTTTATGCCAGTAACCTCAATTTTCAGGCTTCTTACTGTCTGGTAAATTCTGCCAGGCTGTAATGGGTCTCTTCATCCTTACCTTGGATTGGGTGTTTTTAGTCCTCTAGATGACAACAATGAGTTTTCTTGGTCAGTTTCTATTCCCACCTTAACCCGGTGTCTCCTCAAGTCTCTGTATGCCATCATTGGGTTCTATAGATCTGCATAATAGCTGTCCTTGTTTTATGGGGGAAAGCATGCACAGGACACTGGTATTCTTCCTTGCTGCCATTCAGTGCTACTCAATATATGACTTTCGAACTGGTTCCTTTCCTTGTTGCTGTGACAAAATGATGGCCAAGTAGCAACTTTGTTTTGGTTTATGTATTGGTGGGATGCAGTCTGTAGGAGTGGAGAAGGCATGGCCAGTCAGGAACAGCTCCCCAATGTGGTGACAGAAACATAAGGTTCCTTTGTTTATATTTCCAGGAACCAGAAAGCAGAGAAAAGATAGGAAGTGGGCTAGGTTATAGCGTCGTCTGTCCCCCAATTTTCCTGTTCAACATCAATCTCCTGATTGTTCCACAAGCTCTGAAATAGTACTCCAAGCGGGAGGCCAAATGTTAAAACTCATATACAAATAGAAACATTTTATACCTGTACCATAACATTCTTTTTGGACTGACACTCAGGCCCAGTGCAAATATGTGCCAGCTGTCCAGATGACTGCTCAACTTCACAATGTGAGAACAATCTCATTCTGCTTCAGAAGTTTCGTAGCCTTTTATTATTGTAGCTTTGGTATTCCTGGAATGCTAGCTGATCTCAATAGTGTAGGTGAGTTCTGTTGCCATAGAGACATGTATTTGAATACAAGATTGTTGGGTGGTGATAATTTTTACTTTTACACCTTTCACCTTTTTCCCTATACATATGTGACTTGCATGCTTTTGTGAAAAGCTTCTCTAAGAAACTATATGTCTTCTAAAAGGGATTCTAGGTACATTAGATGCCTTGTTTAAAAATGCAATATATTTTTCTTCTTGTGGCTGGTCATCACAGTACGTTCCTGTAATCCCAGAATTTGAGAGCCAGAGGGGACAGGATTACTAGATTGAGGCTAACCTGGGCTACATAGTGAGTAACAGGTAAGGGAGGACAAAATAAGAAGAAAACCAAGTACGTGTGTGTGTGTGTGTGTGTGTGTGTGTGTGTGTGTGTGTGTGTGTGTGTTTGCTTTTGTCTTTGAAAGACTTTTAGAAGACACTGTAAGACTTTCAGTTGACACCAACTTTGTCATACATATATTGTATCTGCTAGAATACTGAACCTCACAACCATTGGAAAGAAAAAGAGAAAATGAAGAATGGAGGGCTGGAGTGTAAGAGAACCTGCAGCTCTTGCAGAGGACCCAGGCTTCATTCCTAGTATCCACATGGTGGCTCGCAATTGTCTGTAAGTCCAGGACCAGGGTATCTAACATCTTCTTCTGGATTCCCCTAGCAACAAGCATACTAGACATCTGCTTTCATGGACCCAAATACTTGTATACATAAATGAAAAATTTACAAATATTTGAAAAAGTACAAAAAGAAGTAACCTAAGTTCTTAAGAAGTGTGTATTCCAGACATGAAAACTAGGGTTATGCTTATTTTAACAAGAGGGGAACTGCTCAAGATCTCTCTGGATTCTCTTTACTCCAGGTTCTCAGTCACTTACTGAGAACATTGCTGGCTAAGGAGCTAAATGAACATTACTTGTTAAGTTTCTAATTTGCAAAAATCTGTAAAACACTATTGAAGTTGAGACTTAGAAGTGAAAATTTAAAGTAAGTTTTGGAAATTTTCTCTGATGTTAAGTAAACATCACAACGTCATCTCTACAGCAATGAGAAAGATGAGACCGCTTTGTTGGAAGAAACTGGTCCCAGTTAAAAATTATTTTACTTCTAGTATCTCACAAAGTGGGCACATTAGTAACAAAATTTATTCTCTAAGTGCTTATCATGTGCTTAAATTTTTTTCCAAGAACTCGCAGAATTACTTAACTGTTTAAACTGTCCTGTGGTATAAATGGTATGATTATTTTGATTCTTCAGATGAAACTCAGAGTAGATTCCTTTTCCATGATCATATATTACAGGGTACAGATTGAAAAAGAACCTAAGGAGCTTAGTGTCATAGTTTATTCATGAAGGGTTTACTAACAGATAGGTTCTGCTATTCTGCGTATTGCTCTATGATGTTGACATTCTTGCTTGTTGTTGACATTCTTGCGTGTAAAAATGAAAAGATATCTCTTTAATCCTGCCTCTGTTATTTTATTTTTATATTATTTACACTTATGAGATCCTGTGCTTATAGACAAACAATATATTAATTTCTGGGCTCCAATGCTGTAAACATACTTGAGTTGAATTGGACATAATTTCCTAAGAAGATGTTGAAATATTTTTCACACTGTTGGGCAGTTTCTATAAGTCATAAAGAAACGATGGAGTGTCATCATAAAATTTGCTAAACTCCTTCATTGCTGGTGGGAATACAAACTAGTACAACCACTTTGGAAATCTATCTGGCACTATCTCAGAAAACTGGGCATAAGGCTTCCTCAAGACCCAGCTATTCTACTCCTTGGAATATACCCAGAAGATGCTCCGGCACACGACAAGAAAATTTGCTCAACCATGTTCATAGCAGCCTTATTCATAATAGCCAGAACATGGAAACAGCCTAAGTGTACATCAGTAGAAGAATGGATAAAGAAACTGTGGTACATTTACACTATGGAATACTACTCAGCTATTAAAAACAAGGAATTCCTGAAATTTGTGGACAAATGGTTTGAACTAGAAATGATCATGAGTGAGTTAACTCAGATGCAGAAAGATTCAAATGGTATATACTCACTTATATCTGGACACTAGCCCCAGGGGCATGTCGCATGAAAGTCTTCACTTACCAGGAAAGTGGGCCAGAGGGGAGGACATCCTATTGGGACTCTAGGTGAGAGAAGCATGGGAGATAGGGACTAGAAGGATCCAGAGGGTCCTAGAAACCTACAAAAAGAACATTATGATGGGCAGATCTGGGTCCAGGGGTCCTGCTCAAACTATGGCATTTAATATGAATAAATTAAAATGTATTTTAAAAAGTCAAAAATAATTTGTGCTAAAAAAAATGGACACAAGGTATGTGTTTCTGATCATGATAATAGTAGGAAAACTTGTATTTTCTGTTGTGGCAATTGTAATATTCCAGTGATCAATGAATAAAAGGCACTGTTTATTTTATATATTTTTATTAATTTATTCATATTACATCTCAATTGTTATTCCTTCCCTTGTATCTTCCCATTTCTCCATCCATCCCACTTTCCCCCTACTCTCCTCTCCTATAACTGTGACTGAGGGGCCCCTCTTCCCCCTGTATATGTTTGTAGGGTATCAAGTCTCTTCATGGTAGCCTGCTATCCTTCTCCTGAGTGCCACCAGGCCTCCCCATCCATGGGATGTGGTCAAATATGGGGCACTAGAGTTCATGTGAAAGTCTGTCCCCACTCTCCACTCAATTGTGGAGAATGACCTGTCCATTAGTTAGATCTGGGTAGGGGTTCAAAGTTTACTGTATATATTGTCCTTGCCTTGTGCCATAGTTTGAGCAGGACCCCTGGACCCAGATCCACCTGTCAGAATGTTCTTCTTGTAGGTTTCTAGGACCCTCTGGATCTTTCTATTTCCCTATTCTCCCATGCTTCTCTCACCTAGAGTCCCAATAGGATGTCCTCCCTTTGGTCCACTTTCCTGGTAAGTAAAGACTTTCATGCGACATGCCCCTGGGGCTAGTGTCCAGATATAAGTGAGTATATACCATTTGAATCTATCTGCATCTGAGTTAACTCACTCATTATGATCATTTCTAGTTCAAACCATTTGTCCATAAACTTCAGGAATTCCTTGTTTTTAATAGATGAGTAGTATTCCATAATGTATATGTACCACAGTTTCTTTATCCATTCTTCTACTGAGAGGAGGGAGACTTAGGCTGTTTCCATGTTCTTGCTATTATGAATCAGGCTGCTATGAACATGGTTGAGCAAATGTTGTTGTTATGTACTGGGAACATCTTCTGGGTATATTCCAAGGAGTAGAATAGCTGGGTCTTGAGGAAGCTTTATTCCCAGTTTTCTGAGATAGCACGAGATTAATTTCCAAAGTAGTTGTACTAGTTTGCATTCCCATCAGCAATGAAAGAGTGTTCCTCTTTCTCCACATCCTCACTATCATGTGGTGACACTTGATATTTTGATTTTAGCCATTCTGATGGAATCTCATAGTTGTTTTGATTTGCATTTCCCTGATGACTAAGGAGGTTGAGCATTTCTTTAAATGTTTCTCAGCCATTTGATATTCATCTGTTGAGAATTCTCTGTTTAGTTCTGAGCCCCATTTCTCAATTGGGTTATTTGGTTTGGTGTTATTTAATTTATTGAGTTATTTATATATTTTGGATAGTAGACCTTTGCAGATGGATGTAGTGTTGGTGAAAATCTTTTCCCAGTCTGTAGACTGTTGCTTTATTCTCTTGACAGTGTCTCCTGCCTTAGAGAAGCTTCTCAGCCTCACGATGTCCCATTTATTAATTGTTGACCTTAAGGCCTGGGCTGTTGGTGTTCTGTTCAGGAAGTTGTCTCCTGTGCCAATGTGTTCCAGGCTCTTCCCCACTTTTTCTTCTAACTGACTTGGTGTCTCTGGTTTTATGTTGAGGTCTTTGATCTGCTTGGACTTGAGTTTTGTGCATGGTGAGAAATATGGGTCTAATTGCATTTTTTACATATAGACCTTCAGTTAGACCAGCACCATTTGTTGAAGATGCTATTCTTTTTCTGTTGAATATATTTGGCTTCTTTGTCAAAAATCAAGTGACCATATGTGTCTGGATTCATTTCTGGGTCTTCGATTCGATTCCATTGATCAGCCAGCCTGTTGCTGTGCCAGTATCATGCTGTTTTAATTACTGTTGCTTTATAGTACAGCTTGAGATCAGGTATGGAGATTCCTCTGGATGACCTTTTATTGTACTAGAATGTTTTAGCTATACTGGTTTTTTTGTGTTTATATTTATTAATGATACCTTTACCATAAAATTTCTGTATTGGTCTACTACTTTCATGTACTACTTCACAGTCCAACAGAATGGATTTGTATGTGTGTTTGTGTGTATATGAGTGCACATGTGCATGTTGGTCTGTGCGAGTGCAGGTCTCCACTTACCACAGTGTAAGTGTAGAGCTTCCAGAACAACCTCAGGTGTTGATCCAAGCTTTCCACTTTGCTTGGAGTCAGGATCTGTCTTCTGCTGTTCGCTATTGCATATGGCAGCTAAGCTGGCATATGGACTTCTGGGGAATTGTTCTTTCTCTTCTCCCCAAAACTTCCATAGGAGCACAGGGATTGCAGGTGTGCATTACTGAACCCAGATTAAGTGGATTGTGTGGATTTGCACTCAGATCCTTATGCTTATTGAAAAGACTCATTGAGCCAGCACCTCATCCTTAAATGAATTTTACATAAAAGTTAACCTTAGGGGCCAAGCGGGAGAGCTGGCCCTGGTAGCACCCGTGCAGGAGAGCAGATGGGCTGAATAATACAGCCACCACCCAGGCCCAGATCTAAGGGCTTTGAGTTGGACAAGCCCAACATCTACCCAACTTATAAATTGCTGGAGCATGTGAAATGGCTGCCCTGCAGAACCCAAACTGAAGGATCTGCATGCCACAAAGTAACAACAGGATATTTGAGAGGAGTCCCTGTGCAGATCCAGTATTGATAGTGTGTCAGAACCCTGAGACTTCTAACCAGACCAATGACTCATATCCCCAATGACATAAGATATAGGGTGTGGCCCAGCATCACACACCACAGCTTCCACTGTGAGATGCTTTTTGTTTTTTTCTTTTATTTACTTTGTTGCAGTTTTTGTTTTATATCGTTTTCTTTTGGTTGCAAGGGTAGAGGTTGGGTATGCAGGGATGGGGAGATAACTGGGATTGTGGTGCATGATATGAAGTTCACAGTGAATCAATAAAAAGTTAAAAAAGAAGTTAAAGAAAGAAATTGAACTCATTATTGTCATTATTACATATATAGAGAACGATGATTAAGAAATGATTTCAGAAATGTAGTTTTAGAACTTTTTTAAGAGTGGCATGAAATTGAAGAATGATGAATATATAAACCAATTTTTTTTGAGACAGGGTCTCTCTGTGTAGTCTTGGCTCTCCTGGACTCACGTTGTAGACCAGACTGGCCTCCAACCCTGTGTCTGCCTCTTAGAGTGCTGGGATTACAGGCATGTGCATTACACCCAGTTTAAGCCAGTTTCTTATTTAACTAATATTATATGATACAGAAATTCTTTGTTATTTTTGGAAACTTAATTTAAGTGATAACATTTGCCAATTTTATTATAATTTATTTGTATGAATGTTTTGCCTGCATGTATGTGCATACACCGTGTTCATGCCTTGTGCCTGTAATTGTCAGAAGAGGACATTGGATACCCAGAAGCATGAGATACAGATGGACCTGACAGGATGCATTCCTCTCAGCATGCTGGATACTGACATCCTTCATCCTTCATGTTCCCCATCCAAACAGGACAGCGCCCAGGACAGCTTCGAAGAAAGCTTCCAATCCCAATTGGTCCACCATTTCAGATTGTCCCTTTTATTAAGCCTGGAATTCTCAACATATAGAAACTGGACCACAAGGAGGGAAGGAGGAATGGGAGGAAACAAGGGATGGTATAACAATTGGGATCTAATATAAATAAATTAATAAAGGAAAAAAAAAAAGAAAGAAACTGGACCACAAATGTTATTCCTAGCTTATGTAACCATTTCCCCAATTTTATTTGGGCCCCTACAAAGGTATTATTCATCTCAATTCAGCCAGAAGAAACTTTAAGAGAACGACACTCCATTTCCCTTAAATAAAAGGGGTCAGGCAGGTTTTTGGTTCCTTTCTTGAGCTATAGATGTTTATTTTCATCAGTAGTTGGTTATAAGTTACTGTTGGTTTTATTCAGTAAGAAAACAAGGTTGGACTCCGGGATGTCTCTTTTCCTTTATCTTTCTTTCTTAGGTTTGGAGATAGGAGTTGACAAGAAAGAAAGGGGAATAATGAAATATAGAGGGATGATAGGACAAAAAGTAGATTGTTGAATCTATGTCTCAGCTTAAAGCCTTAATAGTTACTCACAAGGTTATTTTTCATGCTTTAGTACAGAATTTTGTATATTGATGCAAAATAAGTTTAATTTTGATTCATTGGTATAGAATTTAAATTTAAGATTATTCTTCATACATTGTAAATATTTCTACTCTAATATGAGTTATTGTACCCATACAACTCAATTATAAAACAAAATTTACCTCCAATACTTTGAAAGTGCTATAGCAGACTGTTTAGGATAAGTAAATTGTACAAGTTAATTGTTAGTTGATCAAATTACGGTCATATCAATTACTAGTGTATTACAAGAATATGCATCCTACCTTTAACATGTAGATATGTTTCTGTATATAGATAAAGTAAAATAGATAAGGTCTTCAAAAACCTTAGAGACCTACAAGATATGTCATTTAAAGATGTTTTTATTATTTTAAAGATTCATTGACAAAAAGACAGGTTAACTCCTGGCAACACTCAGCCTGCCTCAAAGAAGATGATGAGCAGCAAAGAACCTCCTTATGGAGATGGCTTCAAATGTGGCAAACAAGCCACTGGGCAAATTGTCCTCATTTTGGCCACAGATAGAATCCTGCGATAGAATCCTGCTTAAGATTTGGCAAGCTTGGATGCAGGCAGAGTTGATTGCCAAACTCTGCCAAGACAGGGTAAGCAAGAACTCAATAGTTCCTGCCTCATAAATATGTTGATCAGATATACTGGACCAGACGACTGAAGATGATGCTTCAACATTATAGTGAGTTTTGGGTGATTTCAGACATCAAACTGTCTCTGTCATTTTGTTTCACTTTGGAAGCTATTAACCCGCACTTCCTGTTTACTCAGGTAATTAATTTTACTCCTTCTCAAGTTCTGATGGAATTGAATACCAGATAGTTTAGCTTTAAAACTAAGCTTAGTCTTTTAGGGGTTAACATGTTTTTAGGTCTACATGATGTTTTAAGTTGATAGAAATGAGATATGATAGATATTGATTTACATTCAGAATTTTAGACTCACCAAGATAGGAAGGGTTTTCTTCAAGGTTGCCAAATACAAATAGCCAGAAAACTATGAGTGTAACAATATAATTTCTGATTGTTTCGTGTTTCTTCTTGTTGTATGTAGTTTATTATATATGTGTGTGTGTGTGTAATAATATAAATGTATATGTAAAATAAAGAACAAATTAAAAATTAAAACAGAGGGGTACATTGGACACAGTCACCTCGGTATGTTTAGATCATCATTTCCAAGTGTATTCGAAACACCATCTGCAACTTTCTGTTTGTCATTGATGAGGTTTTAAATCTGTGCCTACACCTTGGCGATGAGAAAATGATGAGTATTGGAAAGGACCCTCTAGGACCGGATGTTCACAGATGGTCAATGTGATGATGACTGGCTGTACCTTAGAAGGATTGTCTCCACCTTAGGTATCTCTTGGTGGAAAGAGGAGGAGGAAGTGATGGAGGATGAGTCCCCAGTCTCTTCTTTTGTTCCTGCCTTTGTTATCCCTCTTAGGTCATTATGTAAAGCCTCATTTTCATCTGAGATGTTGCAGCGCGCTGTCACCAACTTGCTTGCATCTAGACTTCACTAAAACCCAAAAGTGTAGGGCCACACCTGTGAGGGATTTTGCTTAATTGTCTCTTCTGAAGTCGGAAGACCCACTTGTATTGTGGATCACTCAGAGTGGACCAAACGTTTAATCCAGATCTTTGAGAAGACACACCTTTAATCTGGGCCACAACTTCGAAAGAAGTCTGTATAAAGGGCATGAAAGAAGGAAATCTCTGTCTTTGCCTGCATGATCTCCCATTGCTAACAAGTCTCTTCCTTCCCTGGCATTGGAGCTTGTTTGTTCGGTATCCAGCATAGACTGAAGGGCACCCAGACTTGTGGGGAGCGGGAAGGGGGAACTCCCGCCTTCTTGGACCTCTGCTCAAAAGCAGCCAGCCACTGCTCCATTCGCTGGATCACAGCCTGGAAGAGGGAAGGCTTGTCCATTCAACCTGAGCATAGAATCAAGATCCCTCCCCCTGGACCTTTCCTGTCAACCACTGCACCAGCCTACCAGTCAACAGAGCACCTGTGACAAAAGGACATCAGCACAAACGATGGAAAAGCCCAGGAAGAGGAAACACTGTTCTAAGGACTCCCATTAGGTTAGGACAGGAAATGAGGGCAATTCCTAGATGAAAAAGAGACAAAAGACCTTGGTAGGGAAGGCTGAGCAGAAAGCCAATGGCTACCAAGGTGGTTTAGCCTGCGGTCCAGAACCTCGGCACACAGCCTCATCACCACTGCGCAAGAGCCTGGCGACCTCTCTGCAAGCCAAGTCTGAGGAAATTTGTGGAGACTTAGTCCAGATGCAGGCCCAGCTCTATGGTTCTCTGCTCACCCAGGAGCAGCTCTCTCAGCTCACACAGCTCTCAGAGTCTCTGAAAGGCATGGTGCAGACTCTTCACACCTTGGCCACTCAGGCAGGCCTTGTCTTCCCTGCTGAGGGCTGCCTTGTCCCGGCCCCCATGTATGGCCCACTGGGAGTTTTCTGAGAAGGAATTTCACAATCCTTCCTTGGAGCGAGGAGAGAAGATCACAGACCCTGCCGGACAAGTCCTGAGCCATGGCCAGGAGATCCTCCTAAGCACGGGACAAGAAAACGCTACTCCATCTCCCTGTCTATCACAGCCTGGAGTTTTCACACATTCTTTGTAAACATGGGACAAACACAGTGGTGACAAGGGGAACTTGATTAATTTACTCGGGATCATGAACTGTGTTTCCCTGGGATCTAGGACTCCAGTGCTAAACACACAGTGGACACTTCTCTTCTCTAGATACTGTGCTCAAGTGTGTGTTTGATTTGTGTACTTGCCTTGATTTGCCAGGAAAAAAAAGGATAACTTTTATAGCAATATGAATGGGTCACTAATGTGGGATTGGTCCTGAGTTTTCAAAAAAAAAAACTGACCTTCATGATTTAAAATATTAATTTTATAATTTTTTGTGATTTCATCTTTTCTTTTCTTCTAAACCATCCATATCTTGATGCAAAATAAGCATATTCAATTGCGTGTTTGTGGGTTGCTAGGCAGTCGCAAATATGTCTTCTCATTTATATGTAGTACTCTTTGATGGAAGAGTTTTGATATCTTATACTGATTGGATATGATTAATATTTCTCAAGTTCTCTTGTTGCCAGGGAATTTTATACCTTGATGATTTAAAAAAAATGTGTATGCCTAGTTTAAAAAGGAAACACCGGTCCTACAGTTGAAAATTGAATGACTCCTAGAAAGATTTTGTAAGAAATATCCCATTCTTCTTTGTAGATTCAGCTTGAATGTGACTTTTCTCACTATAGGGCAGGAGTTAGTCATTGAGCCTATGTATTGAGCAAGCTGAAGCATCTGTGTGTAGTAGCACAGTACTAATGTGGTAGTCATAGTTGCCTTTCTAAACCGTAGCCTATTAGAGAGATCCCATGTTTCAATGTATAGTGGAATTTCTTCCAAAATGAATGAAAATAAATGAGCAGTAAGAATTAGCATTCTGAGACAGAATTTCCAGCAAGGCAATGGACTGGCCTCAGTGACAATGAACTGTGCTTTGCAGACTTCATGTTGCTCATTATTAACGTAGACTTAGAGTCTAGTTCACAGAGTTTTATGTTAGAGTTCTAGACAGGAAAAGACTGTGAGAGAAGCCTGTTTTCTTTCTAGTCCTGGAAATATGTGGCAAGGGGGAAAGAAAAAGGAGACAGGAAAGCATTGGGCGGATGCTTCCTTTCCATAAGAAAAGACATCACTGGAAACAGTGAGAGGCAATATCCTACACGTGGTGCTCTCATTAGAGACTCTACATGCAGATAGGGCCTTCCCCCCTACCCCCACCCCGGCCCCCGGCATCCACTAGTACAGTAATTTTAAAGGCATACCCTGACATTTTATTTTCCCACCTCACTCTTACCCTTTCCTGTGTATTACAGGTCCCAGAATAGCTGAGTCTGACTGGCAACTTGCCAACAGGAGGAAACGATGTGTTTCTGCGGTGGACCACCTAGGCTGGTACAAAGCTTAGTGTTTATTGCAGCAATCTGAGCACAAGTGAGCCTGAACCTGCTGGGGTGAGACACTGGCACATTGTAGAAGACAACGTAGCTCTTCATCAGGTTCTGGCTTAGACTGGATTGTTGAGGACCATAAAGCATCCAGGATCCATAATTATAGTTTCAGTAGGCACTGGCAAGTCCAGATGCCTGCATATAGGGAACTTGCAGCCCAGCAACATCCTCTCTTATTCTCCTGCCCAACTGAGAGGAATATGTGGTGGAAGAGTTATGCAAAAGAGTGACAAACAAGAGATACAAGATAGATATCTATAACTAATGAATGTTGCCTATCATTTTTGTTTCCATGTAATTTAAAACTAGATTAGGCAAACTTCTCTAATAAACACTAGCTTGGGGAAGGCACAATGATGAAACAGAAGTACAGAAAAAAATAAAGAAATTGATGGCCTTGCTTCTTTCATCCATTGGTTCTTCTCATATTAGTTTGTAGCAAGTGGAATGTGTATCTAACTCTGCACTCATCTTCTAGGTCAGTCATACAACATGCCACAACTTTTGTGGCTTAAGTTAATTTTCTCATCTTATTCCATGCTGAGGAGCAAGATTTAAGGGCTGGTTAGGATGGTGATAATTGATGATTCCCTACTTGTTGTGTAATGGTCCTTATAATTGTGTTTTCACATGGCTCTTCATAGGTGTAGATAGCTTGGCTACCATCCTCAACTATATACAAGGCCTATTCAACTGAAACCTTGTTTAATATCAATTGTGCCCTCAAGAGTTCTTGTCACCAAATATAGTCATATTGATTAGGGTTTTGATAAATGAACTTTGGTAACTATAGAATTCAGTCAGTCATGTGTGCATAATTATGCTAGCTATATAAAGATGAGACTCTAGTCTATTCTATCTAGCCTGGTGATTGGTAGAAACTAGATGTTTAGTAAATTACTAGATACCAAAGAAAGCAATATAATTATAAACTATAAGCAATTAAAGGCACATATTTTGATATATTGGTTTAAAGACCTGTTACACCTATTGTACAATCCTAGTTTCCATATCTATAAGTCAGTGTAATAATAATGCCACCCTTTTGAAATTTTAAAAGATTAAATGTGTCTGACAAGTGATTAACTGTGTATAAATGTTACTTCTGAGCAATGTTTAACCATGCTATGTTCTTTTAGCCTACTTTTGTTTGCCTAAGAGCCAAAGCCCCGCCTTTCCTGTGTGATAAGCAGGACAAGAGCATGCTGGGAAAGTATTCTCTTGGGTTTGTTTCTGTGCGCTTGATGGTGATATTTTGGCCCTCGTGATAGTAATATTTTTAGTGTTTTCAGGAAAAGTTAGGCTAAATTAATTTTAGAACTGACCCACTTACATATTGTTTCCTTTTCTTTAGAATACAGCAGCTTAGCAGCTAAGTTAGACAATTTACAAACTTTATTATGGCTTATGTGGGGCAAACTACTCTAGAAATAGGACCAAGTGGCCCAAGATTCTGAGTGAGTCGCTGCTTGATAGATTCAAAATATCAGCCTGTTCTTAACTCTTGTTTTTCTGTGGTGTGTGTGTGTGTGTGTGTGTGTGTGTGTGTGTGTGTGTGTGTGTTAGAGAGAGAGAATATAAACCAAATAGTCAATTAAATAAACAGAAATTAGAGCAAACTTCAATTACGCTGAATTATTTTCAGTTGCTACAGTTAGATTATTAAACTTTGATTCATTTACAAGCTCTTGCAAGAATTCATTATTAGAGATGGAGAGATGCTCAGTGGGTCAGTGTGCTTGCTGCTTTTGTGGAGAACTGAGGTCTTCTTCCACACAGTGATATGCCAGTTTACACCCATCTGTGACTCCAGTTCCAGGAGATCTGTCAGATGCTCTCCTCTGGCTTCCACAGGCACCAGGCACCCATGTGGAACACATTTGTACTTTCATGCAACGCAAGAATAAATAATTCATTATAAGTTAAATTATTAACCTAAGCAACATTATTTGTAAAGTATCTTACCGTCTCCACAAGATTAAAAAATATACTTTGAACTAGAATAATATTTTCTTCTCAACTCCAAGGAACATGTTTTTGGACGCTTCGTGTGTCTTTTTTTTTTTTTAATCACTCAGTACATTATAGTTTATTTGCTTAGAGCATCCTCACCTTGCTGTCATTTTTGGACTTAAAGCCATCTTATCTCGCTATTTCTGGCAATTTTGCATACAGAGCTACATAGTAGATGCCAGAAAAACACCTATTAAATATACTGAACTATTATTTGTGAAGATTTAATCATCTCTATTCTTTTTAATTTGTCTGTATTATCAGTAGGCCTAGCTAGCTATCAATCAAGACACTGACACTTGGTGTATTTTAAAATAGCCTTGGTTAACCTGGGGGCAGGGCAGATAGCAATCCTCTAAACTACCTCCCATAGTGGGGCAGGCATGGGATCTCTGCCTCAATCCCATGCCATCTGCTTCTAATAACTTCTATCAAGTTACCTCCCATCCATAATCCCAAATACTTGCGAATGTTCTTCATCTGGGCCAGATTCTCCATCCACGGTGGTCATGTGCTTCTCCTCCATCGAATCCATGGCAGCCTTCCTCTCCTCCCTTCAGGTCTCTCTCCTTCCTCCTTGTGGCAGTCTTTCTTCTTCCTAGAATTCCTCTCTCTCTCTCTCTCTCTCTCTCTCTCTCCCTCTCTCTCTCTCTAAGCCCCACCTATCTCCTCTGCCCTGCCCAGGTGGGTTGGCTTTTTATTAAGCTAAAGGTAGGTCACAGAGACAGCAAGCAGTAATTAGCATCAAAATACATCAGACCATACCCCAAGAATCACTATTTTGCTTTTATGTAAGATTCTCGCATTACATGGTTTTCTATTGAGATGGACTCCCGATTAAAATTTCTCAACTAGTGTCTAGGGAGCTCTGTCTGTCAGTTGTAGTTGGCATAACAAGAAAATCTACTTGACATTCTGGCTTTTACCCTCTAGACAGACTTAAAGAAAAGTACTAGTCATTTGTCTGAGCAGTTGTTAATGATATAATGTGAAATATTTTCAGGCAGAAAACCAAATAAATTAAAATCAAACAACCAAATGCTATTCTGGAATGTATGCTCACACCTGAAGACTTGGAGCCAGGAGTCTTGGATGAAGGAGAACATGATATATTTGTCTTCTGGGTCAAGGTTACCTCATTCAATACGTTCTCTGTTCGTTTTATTTGCTCACCCACAAAGTTCATTATTTCATTAGTATTTACATGTGAATAGTAATTCATAGCATATATGCACCACATTTTTACTATGCATTTGTCAGCAGAAGAATGTTGAGCTTGTTTCCATTTCCTCGCTATTATGACTAGAGAAGCAAAGAACATGGCTGAGCAAGGTTCTGCAGAGTAGGATGTTGAGTTCTTGGGAATATGCCAAGGAGTGGTCACAGCTGGGAAATATATTGTACTTAGTTTCAGCTTTTGAGAACTCTCCACACTGACTTCCATGGTGGCTGCACCAGTTTGAAACCCTCCCTCCAGTGCATAAAAAAAAAATCACTTTTCCCTTCTAGAAATTGTTGTAGGTTGTTTTATTAGTCTTTGTCATTCTGACTCATGCATGATGAACTCTTAATTTTTTTAAATTTTCAGTTTCTCTAATTTCTAATGACAATGAATATTTTTGAGATATTCCTTAGTCGTTTTGTTGTTTTTTTGTTTTGAGAAATCTCCATTCAGACCCATTTTTGTTTTGCGTGTGCCATTTGCCTTTTTGACCTTTTTTGAGTTCTTTGTATATGCTGGATAATAAGTCTCTGTTAGATGCATAGAAATACAAGAGTGCTGTACATTTGCTACCTTCTTATCTGGCAATTCTTCTTTCTTAGAGTCAACCAAACAAAGTATTTACCAACTAAATTGTCATCCACACTAATCAGGTACAGAATTGTTGTTCTTTATTGTTGTTATTACTTAAACACCATAGCATAACTGTTATTTATATTACCTGTACATAATATTACATGTGTTAAGTAAATGGAGCTATATATATGTATACATACACACACACATATATATATATGTATATCCAATATATATTTGGATATATGTTATATATATAATACACTACCTGGATAAGCTATATATAAACACCAAATCTGCTGATTTTGACATCTAGAAGATCCATGAAGCCAATACCCTTATATTGTTTAAATACCAGCTATGCTATTTTAATGTAGGAAGAACAGGTCGTTCCTGTCAATATTTGATAAAACAAAATGAATGTAGTACTATACTATAAATATTATAAAGTATTATGCGTTCATAATTATGTCAATCTTAAATTACCAAATATAAGACACTACCCTTGTTTTTGGTGAATTTATTCCATGTAGTATCCAATAATCTTAAAAGGTTAGTTCACCAAACTTTCTGTAGAATTTAGTTGGACTGCTATATTAAGGATTATAGAGTTCTCCCTATTTTTCATTTATTTAAACTTATTTAAAATGTATTTGATAAGATTATAATAGCCTTAAAGGTTGTTTTAGAGTTTTACTTCAACATAAATTTGCTGGTTTTGAAAGTTGGACAAACTTAGTTTTGATGTTTATTTTTATGTATATAGAAATTGGTATCTCTTTCTATACTTCGGGGAAAAATTTGAGGCTGAGGCTGCTTGGCCATGAACATATTGATTACCCTCAAGAAAACACAAAAAAGGACATCCTTCTTGTAGTAGACTTAGCATCCTTCCTGAATCAGTTATAACAGCCTACACTAGAACTATCAGTCATAGTGTGGGAGTGGATTGAGTGAATTTGTCATCCTTTTACCTTTATGGAAAAGTCCACAGGGACAACGGGCTACTTTCTTGAGCAAGTGGTCTCTATACATGTTACCCTACTAATGGCTGTTAGAAAGTTAAAGGTAATAGAATATTTCACAGCAATTGAACCAACAAAGAAAGTGACTAAACATTTAAGAATTATTTATTGGCAAATAATTTTTTATGTTGAAATGTTATAAGGATCTGATTTTTCTAAAATTCATAAATATATAAAATCAATGATCAATTAGGGATTAATTTTTTTGTTTAAACTTCCTTTATATAAAGTAATATTATTTCACTTGGCCATTTATTGAGTGAAAAACAATGCTGTCATCTATTAATATGGAATTGGTGTTTCTGGACATACCTTGACCTTGTTTTTTTTTCTTCTAAATTGAGGAAACATTGTATGTGGCACTACTTAGGTTGAGTTTAGTTTTAAAATTAATTTATAATATTTTCTACTTAACTAACAGCAAATTACAAAAGAGACATTCAGGTCTCTAACTTTTGCTTAACTGCAGTCAGAACATTTGAAATTATACAGACATTTATACTTAGTAATAGTGTTGAATTCATGTATATGATGTCATCTTTAACAATAGTAGGTCTAATGCAAAGAGAATGCTTTAAGCATGTGTGCATCGTTATTTGAATTTAATGGCTATTTGTAATCTGTATTATGTGAAAAATATTCCCCACTTACTTTTTCCTATAGGCTGAAATATTTAGCAATAATGATGGTAAAATGTTGAGAAGACTACATTTCAACACAAAATAATAATTCTATGATTCAAAAATAGACATATAAGTGGTATTCAAAATTAAAATGACCCAAAATCTACAAACCTACTTGTTGATGCAAGATGGGAGGAGGTCCCCTTCTGTCACAGGTCGAGGGGAGAGAATAGAGTGAGGGAGGGAGGGGGACAGGAAGATATAAGTGAGGGGATAACAATAGGGACATAATATGAGTAAATTATTTTAAAAATAAAAAATTTAAAAATAAAAAAAGTAGATGAAAAATCAGAATACAACAACTCACTTCTCTAGCATAGAATTAGGGTCTCAGCCCTTATCGCCCTCAGAATAATAAGGGCATGTAATTTCTCAATTTCATGTCTTTATACCTCTTTTTTTTTCTTCTTCTGTCTTTCATTCTTTCTTTTTTTTTTTTTTTTTTTTGATTTCTATTTTTTTTTTTATTAATTTATTCTTGTTACATCTCGATGGTTATCCCTTCCCTTGTATCCTCCCGTTCTTCCCTCCCTCCCATTTTCCCCTTACTCCCCTCCCCTATGACTGTTCCTGAGGGGGATTACCTCCCCCTCTATATGTTCATAGGGTATCAAGTCTCTTCTTGGTAACCTGCTGTCCTTCCTCTGAGTGCCATCAGGTCTCCCCCTCCAGGGGACATGGTCAAAGGTGAGGCACCAGAGTATGTGAGAAAGTAATATCCCACTCTCCACTCTACTGTGGAGAGTGTTCCGTCCATTGGCTAGATCTGGGTAGGGGTTTAAGGTTTACCGCCTGTATTGTCCTTGGCTGGTGCCTTAGTTTGAGCGGGACTCCTGTGCCCAAATCTGCCTATCATAATGTTCTACTTGTAGGCTTCTAGGACCCTCTGGGTCCTTCTACTTTGCCTTTCTCCCATGATTCTCTCATCTAGAATCCCACTAGAATGTCCTCTCCTCTGTCTCAGTTTCCTGGTAAGTGAAGGCTTTCGTGGGACATGCCCCTTGGGCTAATATGCAGATATAAGTGAGTATATACCATTTGAGTCTTGGGCATGGAACTAAACAGAGAATTCTCAACAGAGGAATATCAAAGGGCTGAGAAACACTTAAAGAAATGCTCAACCTCCTTAGTCATCAGGGAAATGCAAATCAAAACAACTCTGAGATTCCATCTTACACCCATCAGAATGGCTAAGATCAAAAATTCAAGCGACACCACATGCTGGCGAGGATGTGGGGAGAGAGGAACACTCCTTCATTGCTGGTGGGAATGCAAACTAGTACAACCACTTTGGAAATCTATCTGGTGCTATCTCAGAAAAATGGGAATAGGGCTTCCTCAAGACCCAGCTATTCCACTCCTTGGAATATATCCAGAAGATGCTCCAGCACACAACAAGAAAATTTGCTCAACCATGTTCATAGCAGCCTTATTCATAATAGCCAGAACATGGAAACAGCCGAAGTGTCCCTCAATAGAAGAATGGATAAAGAAACTGTGGTACATATACACTATGGAATACTATTCAGCTATTAAAAACAAGGACTTCCCGAAATTTGTGGATAAATGGATTGAGCTAGAAATGATCATAATGAGTGAGTTAACCCAGAAGCAGAAAGACTCAAATGGTCTTTATACCTCTTTAAAGCATAAAACTGGGCTGGACAGATCTCTTAGCTGGCTAAATCTTTTTGCTGTTAGGCCTGATGATTGAGTCCAGCCTGGAATCCACGTGGTGAAAGTTGTCCTTTGATCTACTTACTTGTGCCCTTCCACCCAACGCTGGTGAGTATGCACACACATAGTAAAACAAAAATAACATGAAATGTAAAAGAAAACCATTCCTTATTTTAGAATTCTAATGTAACTTATTAACATTGTGTGTCTGATGTGTGTGCATGAGAGTGCATACTCTTATGCTAAAGCAAGCTGGCTGGGCAAGTGCTTTCCAACTGAGCAGTCTCACTACCATTATACTAGCTATAAATTTCTGTTTGTTTTTCTTAATTGTTCAAAAGCTTTTTCAGGTAGGTGAACTAAATGTTTTAAAGAGTGAATGATACCTCCGGCCTCTTGATTCCCAGTGTCGACTTTGCCCTGCATTTAGGCCTGCCTTTCTTTTAGTCATTCTATTTCTGTCTTGTCTTTATTCTTATAAGGAATTTAGACCTCTATGTGGAGAGCTTACAGGGAATCCATGCAAGGAGCATGCCTGCCACATGCTGGGCAGATAGACCCCACTCTAATTATCCCTATTGTATAAAGGATGAAACTGAGATGCAGAAAGGTTAAGCCATTTGTAAGAAGCCACATCTAAGCAAGCATACTCTGAGATGGAGATAGAAACCTTTAATCAAGAAGAGGTTAAAATGTCAGGATTCCAGATCTGAAATAGATGGTCTGAAATGGAAGATTCTCAAGGGAGAATAATTAAAGGAGTTGATGCCTCATTGTCTTTAACGATATTCTTCACTGTTCCATCAAACCATTGAATAGATAAGAGGTGAGCAATACGTTTCAAGCTGATCTTTTATGTGGCAAGATAATTTAGACACAAAACTCACAGGGGTGATGTGTAAAGAAAATTCACCTGCCTCGCAGCTACTTTTCAGGTTTTAACATCAGGTGCGCAGATGACACTCACATATATGAAACAAAACATGATGTCTGTGGCATGATTTCCTCTTTGGAATTTGCCGTGTGGAACCACAGACCTTCTGTGTCATTTGCTGTGTGCGTTTGAATCTTGGAAATAGAGACTCATATGTTGCTTCTGAATTTTAGAGTAGGTAAACAAACTATTTCCATTGTATTTGTCAAGTCACCAGTTCTCAGAAAACTTAACACATAAAGTCATAAGGTGGGTAATACTGTGTTTAAAGGGTGGAAGAAAATAGGACAAATAGCCTAAGGTAACAAAAAATATTAGATAATTACCACCAAATCGGGGAAATTCTGGATGGCAAAATTTACACAGCTTCTTTCCTTCACTAATTCAGTTCTATCAGCCTCCTGGGGAAAGGAAGTATGTCATTTCCAAATTTGAAATCTTCACAACTTAATAGAAGCAGCGGCAGTATTTACTATCACATCCGTTTAAATGGTTCGAATTCCGAGAAACCAATTTTAAGGAATCATTTATCTTATAACTTCATATTTTAATTAAAAATATTCCAGAAAAATATGTAATGTTTGTCCAGTTGGGTGTGGATTTTACTATTATCTTTCCCTTTAATTTTTTTTTTTTGAAATGTTGATACAGAGCAATGCACCTGTATCCCATAGGGATCCTCACTTGAAACATGTGCCTCATTTCTTGGGAATTTTGAATGATGGCTGTGTAGTACATTAAAGCTTTGCTACTGTTCTTGGCTAAGCTCCAGAACTTGGCACTTAGACTCTTTTGCTAAACACACCACATGTTTGAGTCAAAGAACATGGAGAAATCAAGCTGATCCTATCAAGGAAGCTCCCTCCTTACTAGTTCAAATAGTGCTGGGACAAATTTTGCAAGCTAATATATTTCAAAAGAGAGGTAGTCAACACTCTTACAGAGCTGTTTACTCTGTAAACTACAGTAGTAAGGATCCTGGCAAGATATGCCTACTGGTACAATAGTTGCAGCAAAGTCCTGGGAGCAATCAACCACTTTGATTGACTTTAGGACCCACTGTGCTAAACGAAATACATACCTGACCTGTAGTTGGGTAGATCGCAGGCCCAGGGAGAGATACTACTACTATTATTTTGCTAATTTGACATACTTAAAGCAATTCCTACTTATCTGTAATGATACCCATAGATTAAGAAGCTTTTGTTTATAGTAAATGCTGACTAATATTAAAGGAACAGAAAATAAGGGACTGCAAAATATCCATCCCTAAATGGACTATATAGACTCCCAAACAGATAACCTTTACCCTCTCAGGAATAATTGCACAAGAGGAGTTAGAAATAATGGAAGAGCCAGAGGTGGTAGATCACTACAAGGAAACATATATACACATAGCAGTGTAGGTGCACATATGAAGTCATCATGATTGATTGTGACATCATACATAGGACCTATACAAGCCTAAACCAGACCGAATACCAGAACAGAGGAAGGGACTGGCCATGAAGTTTCATCTCTAGTGAAGGAGTTATTAGAAATACTTAGCTCCTGGGAATAAGAGAGTCAGTTTTCTCTAAAAGGTAGCCTCTGATAGTTCAGCCAAGCTCCAGCGGAAGGCCATACATCCTAAAGAATATTTGGGAAGGGCAAATTGTCACTGGTGGGAAAAGAAGGGAAAAAGATACAAAGTTGAGTGAGAAGGAAAGTAAAGTGAGTCTGGAAGGAGTTAATTGAGGGATGGTGAATATCATTAAAACACATATTAGGAAATGTAAATGATTATATGTATATATGTATATATATTATTTTTTAGTGCTTACTTTTGTAATTTATTTTTAAAGTATAAAGTAATATGGAGTTTTTCATTTTGAGTACTTTTTATTGATTCTTTCAAATTTTCATATATGTGTATGATATACCTTGTTAATATCAAACCAAAATATCACCTACACCCCATCTCTGTCAGTACTTCTCCTTTCCTATGTTCAGCATCTCCTCCTTTTCTTTATAACCTATTGAGTCCAATTTATGCTATTTGTATGTGCCTGGATATGGAACCACTGGAGAATAATGATGTTTTCTTTGATTAGGAATGTTACAATAATTTTGTCATTGATATATCAAGTAATTAGTTTAATTAATCCATATTAATTAATATATAGCATAAGAAAGAGGTATCCTTAATGTATGGACCATACTTATTTCAGACAAAATTTACTGTCAAATAAAAATCTTAGGACTGAACATTAGATACCTTTCAATGGACTCTTGGCAAGGAAGGCCCCAAAGTCCCCCAAAATAACACAGGCTATTTGTATTACTTTTTGTTGTTCTCCTAGGTAGATGTTAATATCTTTTTCTCCAAGTTTTCAGGATTTGGGTGTTTGTTTTTGTTTTTGTTTTTAAGACAAGGTTTCTTTGTGTAGCCCTGGCTATCCTGGACTCGCTTTGTAGACCAGCCTGGCCTTACACTCACAGAGATCTGCCTGCCTCCTCCTCTGCAAGTGCCAGGATTACAGGTGTGAGCCACTTTGTCTGGCTGATAGTAATATCATATCGCTGAGGTTACAACATAAATTTCAGAACATAAGCTGTATCTGACCTGGAAACTTCTTCTTTGCTGATTAGCTTTCATATTGTTAGAAGGTGCTGTGCAGGCCACTAGAAGAGAAAAGTCAACAACTGGACTTACCCAGCAATGCACCCTGTGTGGTCAACACTAACTTGCTGAACAAGATATTCCTACTGATGCAGTTATGGCATGATTGCTGTTGAGATAACCAATCACTTTCTGATTGTATTTGAGCCTTCACTACAGGAAGGAATCCATGTTGGGTATTGCGAACTGGTAAACATCCATGTCAAGAGAGCTCATAGGTTCTATATTGGAAACTACGATTGTTTTATTTTCAAATTACCTTCAAAATACCAATCCAATGTTTATATCCATAGATTAGTGCTTCTCTCCACCTTAGTCAGGGAATCTTCTTTTTGCAATGTGCAACAGTCAATGCAAAGACTCATAAGTGGCCAAACTGCTAATAACAAGTGACAGCTGAGTGCTCATCCGCAAAGAAGATGTTTATATTACCCCTGCCCCCAACAAGGTTCATAGAATATCATACAAGAAGTTACAAGAAGAGGCAGAAAACATGTAATAGTGAGGTGGTAAGGCAAGTGCTATGAGCTGTTACCTTCTGACCTCACAGGGACGTTTTTATATCCACAACCTCAGCAACTATGTTACCTACACAGGCCATGGACATTGTTAACTGAGGAGCTGTTTGACAACTGAAAACAACTGGGTCAGAGAGAGGCATCTTGCTTTAGGAGTAGGTCTGCTGGTAGGTTCTGTGCTCCTGCGCATGGTCCCGCATCCATACACATACAAGTAGCACGATTTGGACTCGATGGGTTATTTAATAAGAAAAAGAGGAGGAAATAATGAAGGTAGGATGAGGGAAGTATTGGAAGAGTTCAGGTTGTAGGTGGGATTTCAGTTGCATATGATCAAGATATTTCATAAGCGTATATGAAATTTTCAAATACTAAAAAAAATTTTCAAATGTAGAAAGGAAACACCACTTTAAAATCTATTGCTTGTAAGCTATTCTGAAAATAATTTAATTAAACAGTAAACATAAAAATAAAACAAACCCCAGAAACCTACAAGTAGAACATTATGATAGGCAGATTTGGGCCCAGGGGTCCCGCTCAAACTAAGGCACCAGCCAAGGACAATACAGGTGGTAAACTTTAAACCTCTACCCAGATCTAGCAAATGGTCAGAATATTCTCCACAGTTGAGTGGAGAGTGGGATATGACTTTCTCATGTACTCTGGTGCCTCACATTTGACCATGTCCCCTGGAGGGGGAGACCTGGTGGCACTCAGAGGAAGGACAGCAGGTTACCAAGAAGAGACTTGATACCCTATGAGCACATACAGGGGGAGGAAATCCCCCTCAGGAACAGTCATAGGGGAGAGGAATAAGGGGAAAATAGGAGGGAGGGAAGAATGGGAGGATACAAGGGATGGGATAACCATTGAGATGTAACAAGAATAAATTAATAATAAAAATATTTTAAAAAAACAAAAAATAAAACAAACCCTGTTTACCTATTATTTCAATATAAAAATATAAGAAAAGTACTTTTAAAAATCATTTACTTATTCACTTTACATCCTTATGAAGCCCCCTCTCCTTCTCACCCCCCCTCTTACATGCTCCCCTCATTCTCCCTTCTCCTTCTCCTCAGAGGAGGGGAGGTCCCTCATGGATAGCAATCCACCCTGGCACATTAAGAACTAGGTGCATCCTCTCTCACTGAGGCCTGAGAAGACAGATTAGTCAGGGGAACAGGATCCAAAGGCAGACATTGGAGTCAGGGAGGACCCTACTCCAGTTGTCGGGGGGATCTACATGAAGACCAAGCTATTCGTCTGCTACCATGTGCAGGGGTCTATGACCACTCCATGCATACTATTTGGTTGGTGGTGCAATCTCTGTGAGCCCCAGGGTCCCAGGTTAGTTGACTCTCTATCTCTTTATGTGAATCAGCAGTACAATAATGGCATTAATGACGTTGTAGGGTTCGTTGTTCCATCTGGGGAATCACTGAGCATTCTCCTTAACAAGGAATCTATGAGAACCACTTTGTAGTTGCTGAGATGGAAGGCCTGACTCCTTCAGTCTACTTGCTTGGCTCTCAGAGTTTCATTTCATTGGTCACATAAGCTCTATATGTGACTATGATAAAAAAAAATCTAACAGAGAAGGGTTTAATTGCTAGAAGACATCATTGGGAATGGAATAGGAAAATATTTCAATGCCCTTTCATTCCTCCACCAGTAACAATTGAAGAAAAGAAACTACTGGGTTTTGAGACAGTTTACTAGTAGCTGGCTTTGCCTATACTGCCATCATACTGCTGAAAAAAAAAAGAATAAAAGAAAGGACGGAAGGAAGAACCCACCTCCTTTCTTATTCAAAAGCCTTTTTTTTTCACAGTAAAATAAGATGGGTGATTTGAAAATTCCCTAGCTTTTTGTACGTTCTACTACACAACTTAAACTGTAGGCCAAGCCTTCATATGGGTGAATGTGGGAGTTATGAAATACTTGGCAACAGAAAAAGATTTCTGAAGTTCTATGACCAAAAAATAAATCAAAGTCAATCATACAATAAACCTGAGGTGCTTCTAACAGAGCCTAACCTTGTTGAGTACCACAGCATCTCTGCTCTCACACTGAATATTCATGAGTCCTACCTAAAACATTTCATTAAGAATCAAGATGGTGGCCGGATGGTGGCACATGCCTTTAATGCCAGCACTGGGAAGACAGAGGCAGGTGGATCTCTGAGTCCAAGGCCAGCCTGGTCTACAAAGAGAGTTCCAGGATAGCCAGGGGAGAAACCCTGTCTCAAAAAACCAAAACCAAAACAAAGCAGAATCAAGATGATTGCATGTTGTGGGCTTCACTGTTTTACGATATATAATCTAGGTTGTTTGTTTGTTTGTTTGTTTTGCCTCAAAGGAGAATAATTAATAGTTTAATTTTGCAAAATAAAGATATTTAGTATCTTCTTGCTGCATTTCTGAGCAAGTAGCAACAGATTAGTTTATCTTCACTCTGGTTGTATAATGTTAAAAATGCTTATTTTAGAATTCAGTGTTTGAGTTACTGGCTAAAGTTTCATAGAAATGTTAAGTGAAGTTTGGTTTGAGATGAGGAAAGAATTTCCAATCGCCTCTAAAACAGCTCTAAACATATTTCTCCCTCTTTGAAATGTGAACTCATCCAAAGCACACACAGTACTAGTAGTTCTAAGATCCAGTTTCTCCCCAGTTTGATGTTGCTGCTCAGCATCCTACAATGTCAATTAGTATATATGTATAAAAAAAAACAAAACAAAACTATTCTGCGGTCGCATTTCCTGATGACTTATCATCCATCTATTTAGAAACATATATTGAAGGTCATCTAAAAACTGTTGAGGTGGGGAGGCTTTGTTCAAGTAGACCACATCGGCTGTGCTTGGAATTGTGGGAGGTACCATATCAATATCCAGCCATGTAAGAGCCAAGTCTCATGCCATTGTGTCTGAAAGCAAAAGATAAAATTAAATCAAAACTTCGAGTAAATTCTATGTCATTATGAAAGCATCAACAAGACTTTGTTAGTACTGGCTATCTGACCTGATGAGTGTTTTGATACTATCATTACTGCCTATTTCATTGTAATACAGAATGCATGGTAAGAGCAAAACCAGGTTTGCCATAGCAGTCCAGTGCAGGCCGATCCGATGCATTTTTGATGTATGCAAATGACCTAAATTGCATAGGCAAAGCAATAAAGGAAATTAAAAAAAAAAAAAAAGAGCCTTCCAGTAAGAAAGACAGAGTAGCAAGAGTTATTTACATTTCACTGTGTTTCCTGTGATCGGCTGTAATCTCCTCAGGCTAGGGAGATTTTTCAGTCATCTGTTATCTGTGACATTTCACATAAGATAAAAGTACCAGATTGCATTCTAACATTTCCTAAAATGGAGGCCTGGGAAATGGACAATATTACCTGGGCCAAAATGTCCATATGCATGCATGCTGAAAAAGTAGGCACAATTTCAAATCCAGCTTCTTCAGTAATCATGTAATAAACTTTGTGGGGCATGGAGTCAGAATTACAAAATGAAACAGGACCTCAGAGGTATCTATTTTATAAAATGAAATTCTGTTATAATGAGAGAACACATGTAGAAATCACATACTCATTCTGTAGGAGATGTGTTATGGAAGAGTTCGTGTTTAACCTTTCAGAGGGAATTATCAAATCAAATAAATTTATATTCCAGAAATGTCGAAAGGGGAACATTGGAACATTCTCTCCTGCAGCCCCTTGCCCTTTAGACGCTTGGGCACTGATTGGGTTTGTAGGGTTGTTTTGATATGGGGTGGGAATTTAGCTAACTTTTTCAGGATGACCTGGCAGTTTTCAGGGAGGATGGGAACTGAAATTTTAGAATTGGTGGACGTGACTAGAATACACTTTACTGAGAAGTGATTATTGAGAATTATCTCCCTATATTTTTTTCAAATATAAATGAGCATGCTTGCCAGGCATCCTTTAAAAGAAAGCTGCAAAGCAAACAAAACAACAACAACAAAGCAAAGCTGCAGACAGAAATTGAAGAAAAAGGCATGTGAAAGCAATAACAAATATTGCATATTTGAATTTGTGATATTTTACACACGCTTAAGGCAATAATTGACCTTATAATTAACTTCAGTATACTCTGATACTAACTCATATTTTGTGGTGTGTTAGCTACTTGGCTTAGATTTTTAAAGTGTTATCACTTATTCCAAGTAGCACTGTCATCATTTGTGTTGCCCATCTACACAAAGAAAATGAGCATCCTTCAGGAAACTCCAACACTTGTTAGATCTTTTCAAAATCCCCAGTAGATTTGCATTCACTGGAATTTTTGGGTAAGGATGAGTAATAGCTATGGGGCCCATGTTGTCCTTTCACTGACTAGAAGGAATAACCTCAGGTATTCAAATGAGTGGCTAAAGATGTTTATTGTTCTACAGTAACACTTTATTGTTTTAAGATTATTTCCATGCAAACATGTATAAAATGATCCCCTTTTTAGTATCTGAATGAGTCTTTCTAATCACCACTTTACTGTAGAGGGTCTGTTCTTGGTGCTCAGTCTCGTAGAATAGCCTGTACAGTCATAGGGAGTTTATATCTTCTGAAACAGTGAGAGTATTCAGAAATAACTTGAGTAGGAAATCTCCTATATTGTCAGGAGCACTATTAGTGATGAAGCTGAGGTTTCCTGACAATCCAGAGAATAGCATCCGACTAAAGGAATAGACAGGAGGAGAAAGAAAGTACTTGTGGGAAGGTAGAGGAAGATCTGGAAGAAGTTGGGAGAGGGAAATGTGTTCAAATACTTCATATGAAAAAATATTTTTGAAATATTTTACTAATTTACTCATATTACATCTCAGTTGTTAACCCATCCCTTGTATCCTCCCATTCTTCCCTCCCTCCTATTTTCCCCTTATTCCCCTCCCCTATGACTGTGACTGAGGGGGACTTCCTCCCCCTGTATATGACCATAGGGTATCAAGTCTCTTCTTGGTAGCCTGCTATCATTCCTGTGAGTGCCACCAGGCCTCCCCATCAAGAGGATGTGGTAAAAAATGGGGCACCAGAGTTCCTGTGAAAGTCAGACCCCACTCTCCACTAACTGTGGAGAATGTCCTGTTCATTGGTTAGATCTGAGTTCAAAGTTTACTGGATGTATAGTCCTTGCCTGGTGCCATAGTTTGAGGAGGACCATGGGCCCAGATCCACCTGTCATAATGTTTTTCTTGTAGGTTTCTAGGACCCTCTAGATCCTTCAGTTTACACATTCTCTCATGCTTCTCTCACATAAACTCACAATAGGCTGTCCTCCCCTCTGACCCACTTTCCTGGTAAGTGAAGATTTTCATGGGACATGCCCCTTGGGCTAGTGTCCAGATATAAGTGAGTATAAACCATTTGACTCATTTTGCTTCTGGGTGAAATCACTCATTATGATAATTTCTAGTTCAATCCATTTGTCCACAAATTCCTTGTTTTTAATAGCTGAGTAGTATTAGAACAGTAACTTAATTATATAAGGTTAGCTTACATAAATGCGAAGTTGATGAAATGTGTCAAATTTACTCATTGAATTAAGTTTTCTGCTATGATGCCATGTCTGGGGGCTTATGAACCTGCTAATAAAACAGAAAAAGATACTAAAAGAGTTATCAGGCATGAATCTATTTTTATTTGAAATAAAGTCACCCTGTGTATTTCTGGCCTGCTTTGAAGTGATCTACCTGCTTCTGAATGCTATGTGCTGACTTTCCAACTTCAACAACACTAGTTATTGTCTCTTCTTGTAGGCACTACCATCAGTGAGAAATGGAAGCTCTCTGTGGTTTGGATTCAGTTTTCCTTAGTTATTAATCAGATCAAATATATACTTGTATTCATTAGTAATTCACAAATTTTCCTCTCAGAAATATTTGATTAAATATGAGTTTTCCATTGGGCCATTTCTCTTTTGATTGAGGGCTCCTAAGCTCTCTTTATAGATTATAAGTTCAGACATGTAATGTGGTTGCAATCTATTGTTCTGTAAATGGCATTTTAGGTTCTCTTATAATGTACTGTATAGCATGATAGCTTTTATATTTGATGAAGTCCATTTTATTTATTTATTTATTTGGCCATTTGTGGTTTGAGTGTCATAACTATGAAAGCACTGCAGTATTGAATGTCTCTTCCTATCTAAAAGTTTTTATTCTTGCTTTTCCACTGTGCATCTTAGGTGTCATTTTGAATTTATGATAGGAGGTAGTAAAAAGATTTCTTTAAGCAAAACATCATAGTTTATGAAAAACAACACTTTTTATCTGTTAACAAAACCACAGCATGCCAGTCACAGATAGGGCTAGTAAATATACTACTGAAATCCTTTGCCTATGCAATAAAGCAAGAAAAAAAACCTAGAGAGATAAAGATGAAAAACTAACAAGTAAACACTTAGCATTCAGAGATGACAGTGTGATAACACACACACAAAAATAGATTGGAGAAGAGCTACTGGGTCATGAGATATATAAAGCTCACTCTACATAAGATCAATTAAAATACAACCAAAACCAAATTAAAGAGCAGTAAGTTGTTTACATGATCCCAACCAGTGTTACATATCAAAAACCAAGAAATCAATCTAACAGTACATTGAGTGTCCTTCATCACAAACTACCAAATATTATTGAAAAAATTATAAGCTAGAATATGGAGAACTATGTAATATTTACAGGTTGGGAAGCATAGTAAGAAAACAAGCCAATTTTACGAAAAGAGCACTCTCATCCAATTCTTCCTAAAAAAAACCGGTGTGCAGACCTAAATCTTAAGTAGTAGTTTTGTTAAAATGATAAAATATTATAAAACAAATTGAATTACAAAGAGGCAAGGATAAATTGAAGGGTATACTTCAGTCTTTCCCTACAGAATATGAAGACATTATAAAATTTCAATAATTATAATTTTATACTTAAGAAAAACACTGTAATATAATATAGTGGCTTGAATAAGAATGGTCCCCATTAGCTCATAAATTTGAATGCTTAGTCATCAGGGAGTGGAACTTGTTGACAGGATTAGAAGGATTTGGCCTGTTCTTGTTGTGCTGGTTGTGGCCTTTAGGAAATGTATCAGTTGGGTTGGGCTTTGGAGTTTCGCTTTATTTGTGGGTGAGATGAAACTCTCATCTACTTTTCCACTATCACTCCTGTATGTTGCTATATTTCTTGCCGTGATCATCATGGACTAAGCCTCTGAAACTGTAAACAAGCCCCAAATAAAATGCTTTCTTTTTATAAGAGTACATAAGAACTGCCTTGGTCATGGTGTCTCTTCATAGCTATGGAATAGTGACTAAGATATAGAGCAACTGTCCAGATTAGAAAAATGATGTCTGAGTCTACTGCGAAACTCTGCCAAGAAAGGGTAGGCAAGTCCTCAATAGTTTCTGTCTGGCAAACATGTCTGTCAGATATATTGGGCAAGAAGGCCGAAAATGATGCTCCAATGTTATAGAGAATGTTGCGTGACTGTTCAGGCAGCAAACTATCTCTGTCATTTTTTCACTTTGGAAGCTGCTAACCTGCACTACTGGTTCACTCAGGTATTTACGTTTTATTCCTTCTCATGTTTCTGATGGGGTTGAAGACCAGATAGATTAATCTTACAATTAAGCTTAGTTGGTTGGGGTTAAGATATTTTTAGATCAAGATAGATGTTTTAAGTTAATAGAGAAGAGATACGATAGATATTGATTTTCATTAAGAAATTTAGACACAGAAACATAGGAAAGATGTTTACTTCAAGTTTGCCAAATGCAAATAGCCAAATCACTATGAATGTAACATTTATATAATTTCTGATTGTCTCGTGGTTCTTCTTGCTATATGTAGTTTATTTTATTCATGTGTAATAAGGTAAATGTATGTTAAAAAAATAACAAAAAAGAATAAAAAAACTTGCTAAAAATGATGTCCAACACACATAGAAATGAATACTATGCAAAGGAGTATGCTGTAGTGTTACTGAAAGTGAGCTTTTCAACAAATAATGTTGGTTGATTCAATATTTTATGCAGTAAAACGAATCTTCTTTCTCCTTTTGGGCACACTCTCATGTCAACTCCAGATTGATTGTAGATTTGCATATAAAAAGGAAATTAGGAGAATCTGCTCAAAGGCAGGCAAATCAGCTGTATTTAAAATAATTCCATATATCAAAAGAGACCACAGTGAAAAGATAAGTCATATGATGCGAGTGCATATACACAGTGAGGCATATGTTTATGATAAAGGAACCATCTCTGTGTATATTTATTTTCATTTGGCTGAACATCTAGTTCATAAGTAATCATCTAAAGGCCAACGAAAGAGCATAAGGTACCACTCTGCACAAGCCAGTGACAAATGAACCGAAGCACAACACTAAGTGCTAAAATACCCAGGAAGCAGCTGTCCTTCATGCGATTCTGTTAAGTGTGTAAGTGTATCAGTTTACTTCAGAAAACTAGTAGAGTTCACTAGCATTGGATATATGCATTCCTATGACCCAGTGAAATTATTCCTCAGCAAAATCCTAAGAGATATTCATATATCTGTGTACCAAATATAACATCAAGAATGCCCAGAGCAGAATTGTCTTTAGTGTTTCAATCTTAGCAAAATGTGACTAGTAACCACAAAATTACTTATATGTGCTGCATATAATACTATATAGCAAGAAGGAATTAGTCTCTTCGATCATATAGTATGGAAAGAAATCTAGATACTACAGACAGAGTTTTAATCTTTTTTTAAATGGAAACTCATCAAAACAGTATTTTAAATATTCCCCAATGATCATTATCAAAATAATGGTAATTTACATAGAACATATTGGTCCCTGTACTATTAGTAATAAATGTCTTGAACTGCTTAGAGTTATATAGCTAAATTCACAATGACAATATTTCACGGAATTGTTATCAGTAGATTATATGTCAGTTGATAACTTTTTATAAAGATGTTGGTTCATACAATTGATTATTCAAGGACTGAATTTATTCTTGTAGAACAAAATAAAATGCAAACAATTTTAAGATGCAGTGTAGCAATAAACAAGACACTTTTATCCATTCGATATAAATGAAATGAACTGAATTGAAAAGAAGAGCTGTTATAAATGGTCACTGGACAAATGTACACTGATTACAGAAGTGTCTTAGTAATAACCCTCTCGAGGGAACTATCTTCCCAAACAGGTGCTGGACTAAGTGATTTCTAAGCAATGTTCATGGTAAAGTATAATTTTATGTCTTCTAATGCTGTGTAACATTGGGTGCTACCACATGATTTGACAGATACTGTCATCAGTCATTTCTGTGTGTGAAGAAATTTTTTAAACTTCCATAGTGGCTCTATCTGAGGAGCATATATCTTCACTCTTATTTTTCAGCCAATTATTGTACAATTACATACATAGCTATATTTATACATATGACCGAGTCATTGAGTGTAAACAAGAGATTATATCTGTACTTAAAACTTTTTTTCTGTTCTTAAGAAAACATCCAAAATAATCCTAAGGTAGTTGACTGTAAAGGCTGATTTGCCACTGTAAAATTTAGAATGATGCTAAATATATCTAACCACTGTGGGAGAAAAAATGTTATGAAAAGTGAAGCAAGTCCTATTTATTTCTTCCACAAATATTCAGATTAGCTACACATAATGCATACACGCATTCATATAGACACTATCATGTATTTTTAATATTACATAGAAAAGAATATTTTCACATAATATGTATTCAGTTTGAGCTGAAGAGTAACTTTATGGTCCCCAAAACAGACTTCCTTTCTTTTACTTTTTACTCATATGATTATCTTCTTTTAATTATTAAATGCTGTCTTATAGATATAATAATAATAATAATAATAATAATAATAATAATAATAATAATAATAACTTGTAGATTTTTATATGTCAGAAACCTGAAATTAAACTTCTGTACTTTCTAGCAGAATGAAATGTAAATTTGCACAAATTTACCGTATCATTACAGTATATTTTAAACCCTGTATTTTCTATTCATGAACCCTTTTGATAATATACTCCAATACCAGGGTACAGTTTATCTCCTGGAAAATGAATATAATAAGTATTTTAGATAATTAAATAATACTAGTGATGCTTCTGGCTTGTAACACTATTAGGCTTCCTGTCTTGCATAATAAACTCAGTTGATTCAGTAAGTTTTGTAGCACTCTCAAGTCTTATTACCACTCACACTGCGCCAAGCATTGCTGGCATACTTTTGGAGACGCTCGTAGTTCCTGCTGAATATTTTTCCCTTACTAAGTAAGCCAAGTAGCAGAACATCATTGAAATATAAGCGACATATCTTGATCCTACTACCTTATAAACCGACTGGAAAAAAAGTAATTTCTTATATGTTGAATTATACAAGCTCTCACAATCATCTTAACTGTAGTTTATTTCCTTCTGGATTAAGTTTTTAAAATCCATCTCTAAGCAATTTTTAACTCAATGACATAAACAAAAGATTAATGAAGAAGGAAAATAATAACAATCTTCTAGTATTCATAGTTAATTGTACAGTAAAAAGAAAATGAACAAAAGAGAATCCTATTGCAAGAGTCCTTTCTTTCACTCTTCCTTGCACATAATTGAGGGTCACCAGTAGCATAGATCACTCTGTGCACTGCTTAAGTTATGTGGCCCAAAGCAAGAACACAGATTTTTGAATATTTGATTTGTATTCCTTGATTTGTTTACTGTTTTGTCGTTTCTGTTGTTTGGTTTTGGTTTTTTGAGACAGGGTCTCACAGTAGCCAAAGCAGGCCTTAAATTCACTATTCTTCTGCATTTGCTTGAGTACTGAAATTATACCACCATGCCCAGCACAGAGTTTTAGGATTCATAATATATTTCAGGACATAGAGACTTGCCTCATATACCAGGCATGTATACATTTAGTATTAAACAATTAATAAAAACTTAGGATCTTATGAGTATTGATTTGTCTATATGATAGAAGTAACTATAAATGCTATGATGAATACAATTATAAGAGTTTTTAATTTATATATTCTTCTTTATTTATATATACAAATTGTATCTAACTATCAGACCATCCATCCATCCAATCATCCAATCATGAAATAACAATTTGTATAGTATGGGGCACATATGGCTACAACTGTTAACAAAAATATTTACTCTCTGGAAACTTTCCTAATAAATGTTTCAAAACTACACAATAGCAACAATAGAATGTGTGTGTGTGTGTGTGTGTGTGTGTGTGTGTGTGTGTGTGTGTGTGTGTGTGTTTGAATCCATGAGTTTTACTGACAGGAGCATGGGCAACTCAAACATAGATGTTACATTCAAATCTCATCCAGTACGGGGAACAGCTTACAAAACTGGAACCATGGAGCACACTACATCACTTATAGGAGGCCCAACAAATGAGTGTCTCCTCTTCTTAGCAGTCTTGCTGCTCATATAAGCATGGTGGTGGATGGGCCATGTGAATCTGGTACATTTCAGAGACTTCTGGAGATATGAGAGTTATTCACCTCCTGAGTGCCCTCCTCATTGAAAATAGTTTTTTCTTACTTAATAAATCATGATTATAGTATCCACTCTGTCTGCTCCTCCCTCTTCTTCTCCACCTCCCTTCATATCTGAGTCAACTCCCTTTCTGTCTCTCATTTGAAAAAATGAACAAGCTTCTATGGGATAAAATATAATAGAATATATTAGAATATAATATCATAAGATGAAACAAAACAATTGCACTGGAATTGAAGAGCAAGAAAAGTCCAAGAGAAAGCACAAGAAACAGGGCCCACTCCTTCACACACTCAGGAACAGTATACGCACACTAAGCTGGAAAACAACATATAAGCAAAGGACTGATGCAGACCTGAGTAGGTACTTTGCTTGGTGTCTCAGTCTCTGTGAATTCATATAAGCTTTGATCAGGTTGACTTACAGGGCCTTGTTTCTTGGTGTTCTCCATCCATTTTGGACCTTACACTATTTATGCCTTTTCTGCAGGTTCCCTGAGCACTGTGGAGAGAGGTTAATGGAGACATTTCATTTAGTTAGGGCTGAGTGTTCTAAGGTCTTTCACTCTCTACACAATGTCTGGTTGCACATCTCTGCATCTCTTGCCACCTGGTGCAGGAAGAAACTTCTCTAATGATGGCTGAACAAGACTCTAACCTATGAGTGTAACAGAATGTCACTAGGAGCCATTTTATTGCTTTAAAATTTTTAGAACAGTAGTATTTGATTTTACCCTAAGTTTCTGGACTATTTAGTTTCAGGTTCTTAGTCACCTAAGCTGTCAGAGATGAGTTCGATCTCATGAAGTCAAATCAGATGTAGATTGGTTACTCCAAGTTTTGTTTCACCATTGCCCTAGCATTTATCTTGAAGGCAAGACACTATTGTAGATAAAGGTGTTATGGCTGGGTTGGTATTTATGTTTCACCTTTAAAAAACTTCAGAGTAAGTACCTTTCTGTATTAAAGATTGTAAAACTAAAACATATGGGTGAAGGCTCTATGTGGGCATTATCTGAACTTCTCCATTTTGAATAAGTTGTGTGGATTTTGTTTTAAGCATTGGGACTTTGCCATCAGTGTGTGGAGAGAAACTTATTTTCTTGGAAACAGCCTGGGTTGTTTGGTGATTGCCATGGGACCCATTTGGCTAAAACTCATAAGATGTAAACTAATCCCACTATTGGAAGCTTCACTTGGTGACAAAAGATGGTCAGTGGGGGCTTTGTCTTTTTCATTATTTGGCAGTTTCATTTAGATCACTTTCATATATCTATGTATTTTAGGATGTTTTTACTTCATTGTTTCCATATTACCCCTAAAATTACCCCTTAATTTTGTTTGTCTCTCCCTGTATTTCCTTTCTTGTTTCTTGCCTTTTGTAAGTGTGAGAAAAGCTCCAGGAAAAGAAAAGATAGAGAGAACTTTGCTCCCTGGAATGTTCTTGGATGTGATGTTGTGTTTCCTGTGTTAAACATTTACATTCAATGTATAAGATGTGTTTAGTCTCGTTGGGTTTCAGAAGATCGGTATAGAACCCAATCTGGTGGAAGTACCCTGATTCTGGACATGTATTCTGCCTTGCTTTCATATTTCCCCAGATATAATCTATACTATATGTTAAACAATTGTGTTTAAATTAGTCTATTCTGAGAAAGTTCTGGGAGAAGGCTGCTCTGTTAATATTTAGTATGTGCTTACTGGTGTTTATTTACATATGTTTCCGATCATGTTTTTCTGACCATGCTTTTCTGAACTATAAGAACCTTTCTTGGATTATTACTATCTTTGTTACAATTATGTATAAAAATACACTAAATCTAAAATAAATATGTTCTACAGTAGTAGACTGTGGACTGCCTCATTACTTCAGGTCCTCAGATCATAAGTCTTGAGGGCAAGATTTGCACACATTGGCTAAAAAGTTGACAGATATCATTAACTTAACAGCTAATACCAACATACAGGCAAACACAGACTGTATATGGCTTTCTGTGTCTAGGATAACTCACTCAGGGTGATTTTTTTTCTAGTTCCATCTACTTACCTGCAAATTTCATGACTTCTTTTTGTGGTTGCTGTGTGTCTGTTTTGCTTTGTTTTTAATGACTCAATAATGCTCCATTATGTAAATTTCCATGTTTTCTTTATCCATTTTTATATTGAGGGGCATTAAGGGTGCTTCCAATTTTGACTATTAAGAATAGAACAGCTGGGAAAAAGCATGTACTCCCTGGAGAACAGAGGGTCTAAGGCAGCTGCAGTGACAGCAGACAGCAAAGCACAGCAAAGCAAAACAAGTGAGAATACTGGCTACTATCCAAAACCTAATCTTTCGGACTTCTCAGACAAAACAAGTGGGGAAGATAAAAAGAAGTGGCCCTCCACTGCGGCTATATTTCCCCCAGGGTGAAGAACCACAAGTTCTAAGCACACTACACTCTTTTGAGTACTGCATCAAGGTAGTCCTCCTGTGGAACAAAGGATCAACACAGTGAGACAACAGCATTCTAGCATCTAAGCCAGTGCTCTACTCTGTGGCTGATTCCTCTGAGGAGAACAAGTAGCCAGAGGATCTCTATGAAATCATGGATCCTCGGTGGCAGAGCTCAGATGTATCTATATCCAGGAGGACAGTCTGCCAATCCAGTATATGAAGCAGCTGCCTTTCGATGGTACTCACACCCTTGATTACCAACTTAGAAATTCCAAGCCTCTCAACAGATGCCTAAAGAAAAGGGTAAGAAGACAAACAACAAAAACCAGGACAGCATGGCTCCATCCAAAAGCCCAGACATCAACAGATACTCTAAAGCAGCTGAATCTCAGGAAAATGACCTTACTACTATGCTTATACAGTTATTTGAGAACTATAAAGAGGAAATGAATAGATTCTTTCAAGAATTTCAGGAAAATACAAACAATTAGCGTACATCGAGAAGAAACAAGAAACCACAATCAGGTGAAAAAATGAGTAAAACAGTTCAAGACATGAAAACATAATTAAACACCATTTTAAAAACTCAAATTGAGAAAATGCTCAAAATGGAACAATTAATAAAGAAAGCCGGAATTGAACAGACAAGTATAACCAACAGAATCCATCATATGGAGGAAAGAATCTCGGGGGCTGAAGATACAATAGAAGAAATAAATATATCTCTCAAAGAAAATATTAAAACAGAAAAATTTGTGACACAAAGCATCCAAGAAAACATGGTCACCATGAAAAGGTTTATCATCAGGATTATAGGAGTAGATAAAAAAGAGGATGCAAAGTTCCAAGGACCAGAAACTGTTTTCAAGGAAATTGTAGAAGAAAATTTCCCCAACCTAAATAAAGAGATACATTACACATGCAAGAGGCCTACAGAACACCAAATAGGCTAGATCAGAAAAGAAATTCCTCTAGCAACATAATAATCAATATCTTCAAAAAAAAAGAAAAGTTATTAAAAGCAGCAAGAGGAAAATGCCAAGTCACATATGAAGGCAGATCCATTAGAATTACACCTGACTTCTCAACAAAGACCAATGAAAATCCAGAAGGTTTTGGACTGAGGTCATCAAGACACTAAGAGACCACAGATGCCAACCCAAACTTCTATATCCACCAAAATTTCAATTACTGTATATGGAGAAAACAAGACATGCCATGACAAATCAAATTTAAACAATATCTAAACACCAACCGAGCTCTACAAAAGATAGTAGAAGGAAAACTCCATCACAATGAGGTCAACCACACCCAAGAAAAAACAGTATATAGATAATCTCACAACAGCAAAACCAAAACAGGCACAGCCACACACAATCACCATCAATTCCACAATAAAATGACTCAACGATCATTGGTCACTATTTCTCTCAGCATCAATGGCTGTAACTCCCCAGTAAAAAAACACAGCTTAACAAAATGGATACAGAAACAAGATCCACCATTCTGTTGCATTCAAGAAACACATCTCAGCAACGAAGATAGACATTACCTGAGCATAACAGGCTGGAAAAAGGTCCTCCAAGCAAATGCACCCAGGAAGAAAGAGGAAGTAGACATTATTATCCTGAATATCTATGCCCCAAATACAAGGGCATCTGCATTCATAAAAGAAATGCTTTTAAAGTTTAAATCACACATTGATCCCACAACAATAATAGTGGGAGACCTCAAAACACCATTCTCACCTATAGACATATCTAGGAAGAAAGTAAATACAGAAATAATCAAGCTAACAGAGGTCATGATTCAAATGGACCTAACAGATATGCACAAAGCTTTTCACCCAAACAGAAAAGAATAGACCTTCTTCTCTGCATCACAAGGAAACTTCTCCAAAGTTGACCATATAATCAGTTACAAAACAAACTTCTGCAGATTAAAAAAAAAGATGAAATAACCCCTTCATTTTATCAGGCCATCATGCTCTAAAACTGAATATCAACAATAGAATTAACAAAAAGTATATAAACACATGAAAACTGAACAAAGTTTTACTCAATGACAACTGACTCAGGAATGAAATAAAGAAATCAAAGACTTCCTAGATTTAAATGAAAAGGAAGGCACAACATAGCCAAATCTTTGGGATACAATGAAAGCAGGCTGAGTTTATAGCACTAAGTACCTTCATAAAGAAATTAGAGACATCGCATACATCTGAAAACTCTAGAAAAAAAAAAAGCAGACACACCCAAGAGGAGGAGATGGCTGGCAATAATCAAACTCAGATCTGAAATCAACAAATTAGAAACAAAGAAAACAATTCAAAGAATGAATGAAGCCAAGAGCTGGTTCTTTGGGAAAACCGACAAGACAGACAAACCCTTAGCTAAACTAACTAAAAGGCAAAGGGAGAGTACCTAAATTAACAAAATCAGAAATGAAAAGGGAGACATAACAATGGATACTAAGGAAACCCAAAGAATCATTAGGTCTTACTACAAAAGCCTATATGCCACAATATTTGAAAATCTAAATGATATGGACAAATTCCTTGATAAATTCCACTTACCAAAGTCAAATCAAGATCAGGCCAACAAATTAAATAGTTGTATATCCCCTAAGGAAACAGAAGTAGTCATCAAAAGTCTCCCAACCAAAAAAAGCCTCAGGCCAGGTGGATTCAGTGCAGAATTCTACCAGACCTTCAAAGAACTAATACCAGTACTCCTCAAATTATTCCACAAAATAGAAAGAGAAGGATTACTACCAAACTCATTCTGTGAAGCCAAGGTCACGTTAATACCTAAGCCACACAATGACCAAGAAAGAAAGAGCATTTCTGACCAATTTCCCTTATGAACATGGATGTAAAAATACTCAAGAAAATTCTGGCAAACCAAATCCAAGATCACATCAAAAATCTCATCTTTTACGACCCAGTAGGCTTCATATGAGGCATGCAGGGGTGGTTCAATATATGGAAATCCATCAATATAATTAACAATATAAACAAACTCATGGCCATTTGTTTAGATGATGAAAAAGCATTTAACAAAATTCAACACTCTTTCATGTTAAAAGTCTTAGAGAGATCGGGCATACAAGGCACATATCTAAACACAGTAAAGGCAATATACAGCAAGCCTGTAGCCAACATCAAACAAATTGGAGAGAAACTTAAATCAATTTCACCGAAATCAGGGACAAGGCTGTCCACTCTCTCTATTTCTCTTCAACTTAGTACTTGAAGTCCTAGCTAGACAGCTAAAGTAGATCAAGAGTATACAAAAAGGAAAGGAAGAAGTTAAAATATCACTATTTGCAGATGATATGAGAGTGTATATCAATGACATTCAAAATTCTACCCAGGAACTCCTACAGTTGATAAATAATTTCAGAAAAGTGTCAGGAATTAACTTTTAAAAAGCCCTCCTGTATACTAATGAAAAATGAGCTGAGAAAGAAATTAGGAAAACCACACCCTTCACAATAGCCACAAATAGGCAAGACATGGTGGTGGACACCTTTAATCTCAGCACACAGGAGGCAGAGGCAAGTGAATCACTGTGAATTTGAGGGCAGCCTGGTCTACAACGTGAGGTCCAGGATAACCAATGCTACACCGCAGAGAAAACCTGTCTCAAAAACAACAACAAAAACAAACAAACAAACAAAAACAAAAAACAAAAAAGACCCCCCAAACAAACAAGCAAACAAACAAAAAACCCAATAGCCACAAATAATATAAAGTATCATGGTGTAACTCTAACAAGTGAAAGACTAATATGAAAAAAAACTTTCAATTCTCTGCAGAAAAAATTGAAGAAGATATCAGAAAATCGAAAGACCTTCCATGCTCATGGATTGGAAAGGTCAACATAGTAAAAATGGCCATCCTACAAAAAGCAATCTACAGATCCAATGCAATCCCTATCAAAACACCAACACAATATTTTACATAAGTGGAAAGATCAGTTCTCAACTTAATGTGGAAAAAAACCCAGAATAGCTAAAACAATCTTGTACAAATAAAAGATCTTCCAGAAGAATCTCCATCCCTGATCTCAATCCCTGTACCATAGAACAACTGTAATAAAAACAGCATGGTACTGGCATAGAAATAGGCCAGTTGACCAATGGAATTGAATTAAAGATCCAGAAATAAATCCACACAGCAATGGTCATTATATTTTTTTTATAAAGAAGCCAAAACCATATAATGGAAAAAAGCATCTTCAACAAATGTTGTTGATCTAACTGGATTTCTACTTGCAAAAGAATGCAAATATTTCCATATTTATCGCCCTGTACAAAACTAAAGTCCAAGTGGATTGAAGGCCTCAACATAAAACCAGACATACTAAATCTGTTAGAAGAAAAAGTGGGAAAGAGCCTAGAACTCATTAGCATAGGAGACAACTTCCTAAACAGAACACCAACAGCTCAGGCTTTAAGATCAACATAATACATCAGACCTCAAAAGCTCAAAAGATTCTGTAAGGCAAAAGACATTATCAACAGAACAAAGCGAGAGCCTACAGATTGGGAAAATATCTTTACCAATCCTACATCTGACAAATGGCTAATATCTAAAATATATAAAGAATCAAGAAATTAGACACCACCAAACAATATAATCCAATTTAAAAATGGAGTACAGACCTAAACAGAGCATTCTCAACAGAGGAATATTGAGTGCCTGAGAAACACTTAAAAAAATATTTAACATCCTTAGTCATCAGAGAAATGCAAATCAAAACGACATTGAGATTCCACCTTACACCTCTCCAAATGGAGAAGATTAATAACTCAAGTGACCACACATCCTGGCTAGGATGTGGAGAAAGGGGAACACTCCTCTACTGCTGGTGGGAGTGTAAACTTGTACAATCACTTTGGAAATCAATCTGGCACTTTCCCAGAAAATTGGAAATAGTTCTACCCAAGATCCAGCTATACCACTCCTGGGCATATACCTGAAAGATGCTCCACCATGCAACAATGACATTTGCTCAACTATGTTCATATCAGCTTTATTCACAATAGCCAGACTCTTGAAACAACCTAGATGTCCCTAAACTGAAAAATGAATAAAGAAACTGTGGTATATATACACACAATGGAATACTCCTCACCTATTAAAAACAAGGAACTCTTGATATTTGCAGGCAAAAACATGCATGGTATCTTAGCCCAACATAGATGTCCTCTGAGAGACTCCAGCCAGTGGGGTATAGTGACAGTTACTGAGACTCTAAGCTGGACACTGGGCAGAACACTGAGAGTTGTAAAAGAGTTGGGAATGGAAGATCTGGGAGGGAGCAGGAGCTCACAGGGAGACTATCAAAGCCTGTGTATTGAGGGACAGGGACATCTCCACAAACTGATCTCGAGTCAAGGACAATGCATTCAAAAAAACCAAGACCCCTTTTTCAGATGTAGCCAATGAACTGCAGATTCTCCACCTGGGGGGAAAGTGGGTACTGCTGCTAAACCTCTGGCATGAACTTAGGGGCACACTACTTGGCCACTGCACCTTGGCAAGATGGCCTAGTGGGCACACAGTGGAAGAGGCTGCAGATTACTCTGAGGATACGCTGCTGTTCCCAGAGGTCTTTTAGGGAGGGGAATAAGCAGAAGAGTGAAAAAATGTGGCAATGTGAAGATAAGAGGGAGGGGATAACAGTCAGGAAGTAAAGTGATTAAATTATAATAAAATATTCATTTAAAAAATCTGGAGGGAGGAGAGGGTTGCTGCAAGAACTGATGCATCAGCCAAGGACCATGCATGGCAAGGGCCTAGACACTCAGCTTAGTTGTAGTACGTAGGCAGTGCAGTCTCCTTCTGGATCCCACGATATGGGCAATAGGGACTTCTTCTGACATGGATTCTGGTCCCTCAATGTGGATTACTTCCCCCAGGCTGGAAGAACTTTTCAGACAGGTAGTACGGATGAGACTTGATGAGCTGAAACCAAATATTAGGGGAGGAGGACTGCCCATTCTGAGAGTTAGAGGAGGGGTGAGAGGAGATGCGGGAGGAAGGGAGAGGGGACTTGGGAGGGAGGGTGGACCTGGGAGAGAACTACAACTGGGATGAAAAATAAATAAATAAATAAAACTGCAGAACAAGCAGGTAATTTATATTCCTAATCCCCCTAAATGGTAATAGGCCTGAGACATGAATGTCTGTGTATAGTCAATGCTTCTTATTGGTTACAGAATACATGTGACTTAGGACTTAGATGCCATTCCTCATACAGCATGAATGAAGATTTACAGATGTCTTTCTTCTGTTCATGCGAAGAGCAGAGAACTAGCCTTAATTGCTATGTGTGCCTAGCACACCTCATGCACTTATAATTTTAGGATGATATAATGCTTGTGAGAAATTATTTGTTTTCAGAACAAAAGAACTAGACTTTGAAGATGGACAAGACCTGACAGGATTTACTCCTCTCAGCAAGCTGGATGCTGACATCCTACATCCTTCATGTTCCAGCACCAACTGCTCCAGGTGCTGTTCTCCATCAGAACAGGGCAGCTTCCAAGACAGCTTCATAGAAAGCTTCTGGTCCTAATTGGTCCAGCATTTCCAACTGTCACACACAGGACTTTTAAGCCTGGAAGTTCTCAACATTTAGAAATTGGACCACAAATGATATTCCTAACTTGTTTAACCAGTTTCCCCAATTTTATTTGAGCCCCTACAAAGGTATTATTTATTCCAAATAAGCTGGGAGAAACCCTAAGAGAATAATGCCCAATTTCCCTTAAATGGTGGTGGGTAGGTTTTTTATGGCTTTCTTGGGCTTTAGATGTTTATTTTCATTGGGAGTTAGCTATAAGTTACTACTGGTCTTATCCAGACAGAAAACAAGATTGGTCTCAGGGTGTCTTTCTTTTCCTTTATCTTTCTTTCTTACATTTGGAGATAAGGGCTGAAAGGAAAGAAGGGGGAATATAGAAAGATATAGGAATTATATATTACACTCTTAGTGTTTTGGTTATTTGTATTTGACAGCCTTGAAGAAAATGTCTTTCCTATCTTGGTGTGTCTAAAATTCTGAATGTAAATCATTACCTATCATATGTCATCATTATCAACTTAAAACATTTATCTAGACTTAAAAACATCTTAACCCCTAAACAACAAAGCTTAACTGTATTTTTTTTCATTTGGAAGCTGCTAACCTGCACTTCCTGTTTACTCAGGTAATTAATTTTACTCCTCCTCAAGTCTCTGATGAGGCTGAAAACCAAATAGTATAGTTTCACAATGATAGATACTTAGTTATATCCAGAATTTTAGACTTGCCGAGATAGGAAAATGTTTTCTTCAAGGTTGCCAAATACAAATAGCCAAAACACTATGAATGTAACACAAATATAATTCCTGATTGTTCTGTGGTTATTCTTGCTGTATGTAGTTTATTTTTATATGTGTAATAATAGAAATGTATATGAGAAAAGAAGTAATTTTTTAAAGAAAAAAAGCCTAGAACAGCAATAAAACATGGTTGAACAAGTGTCTTTGTGAGAGGATGAAACATTGCATGCTATGTTGTTTGAGTCAGCTTCACACAAGCTTGAGTTATCTGAAAAGGGGGAAGAGGGCCCAAAGCACTGTGGGTTCTTTCATCCGTGGGCACTCTCTTGGGTTCTATAAGGAAAACAGGCTGATTAGCTGTGTGGAGCAGGCCTGTAAACAGCACTCTCGCCTTGGCTGATTCTGCCACCAGGTTCTGGTTCTATTTGAACTCCTGTTCCTATTCCTTACATGATCAAGAGTGATGAGAATAAAACTAGGGTATTGATTTTTGAGGAGCTGAGGGAGAAGTAAAAATCTGTAGTTAGCATAAGTCATTCCTTCTGTTAGTTCACAAGCCAATCTGCTAGCCTGCTAACCTCTCTGATCTCCCTCTAGGTTGCTTAACAACCTCTGACATCATTATCTGCCTCCCACCCCCAGGTGTGTGCCAGAGGTACCTGATATAGAAGGACCAGTCAGCCTCCTCTCTCTCTCTCTCTCTCTCTCTCTCTCTCTCTCTGGTACTCCATTCCCCCTCACACCAAAGTCTCTCTGTGTCTGTTTCTCTCCACCCTTATGACCCATTTTAGGCCCTACCTCCTTTCCCCCTTTCTTTTCCCCAAATAAATCTCTCCATCTCAGTTGTGTGGCATCTCATTCTTAATGATAACACCATGGCTAGAGTGGTCTACAAGCTCCCAGGGAATGCCTGCTGGAGTTGGGGGCAGGGACAAAGCAATGGATGGTGGATGGAAGTCAGAAGGGAAGGATCTATGTGATCTGCTGGGGATGGGTATACAGAGGAAGGGAGGCTGCAGCAAGTGATCTGCTACAAGGCCAAGGATAAGACTGGGGATTAGGTTTGAGGAACTGAGGCAGAGGTGAAGATCTGTAGTTAGCCTACGTTCTTCCCTGGTTAGGGTGTCCCGTGGATTCCCAGGGAGTGTTTGCTTGTAATTAAGAGTTACTTTGTTCTTCAGGTTCATAGTGAATGCCTGCTGAGACTGGGGGCTGGCATAAATGAGATTAAGCAATGAGTAGGGGGTGAAGGAGAGGTTCAGAGGGGGAGATCTGTGTGATTTATGGGGTCAGAGAGGAAAGGGGGGATGCAGCAGGTGCTCTGCTACAGAGATGGGGTGAGCCTGTGGGTGACTTGGAGAAGCTGAGGGAGAGGGGAAGAGCATAGTCTATCTATTCCCCTGACCAGAGTAGCCTGTGGGTTCCCGGAGAATGACTGATGGAATTCACTATACGTTTTAAATTATCTTTCCCCTATAATTTTTTAACGATCATAATTTTAAGTAAGTGTTTACATTTATACTAGTTTCAGTTCTTAATGTATTTATATATTTGGTTATCATAACAAGTTTGTGAGCTAAGAACTGAGAGTAGCCCTACTTTAAAGATGAAGCAATTGAAGTGCATAGTTTAATTACTAAGCTAATTTCAACTGGCTAATAAGTAGGATGGTTGCATCTTAGGCAATACACTTTAGACATTACGGTCTTATAATGTACCACTACATTTCTTGCAATGGCAAAAGCCTACTAACATAAGTAACAATATTGTGATATTATCCACAGCATCATGATAATGACTGATGACATACACAATATTAAGGCATCTAATAGGTTCATCACTACTGACAACTATTTATGAACATGTTCTAATTTCTCAGAGCAGCCAAATGAGTTAGACACTATTGTGATTCAGACTATAATGAAAAAATGACAAACACATATCTTGATTGAAATCAGACCACAAAACATGAGGAGCTAAAATTCAAATCAAGTCTTTACTCTAAAGCATATTTTCATGACTACTTCATCAAACTCACTCCAGTTAAATACATTTAAGGAAAGTAAAATGTGTTCAAATGTGACACCTGAGAATGAATCCAAATAAGCACTGTCTAAATTTAATTACCAGGCATTATAACTTTAATTCCTATGCTAACACTTAAAACAATATTTTTAAATTTTCACTAAAAAGAGGAAAAGGTGTCTTGGGTTTTACTTTTTCCATAATTGTGGCTATCAGTGATTCTAGACCATATTACACAAAGTGACTATACTCTGTCATAGACTTCAAAGGCTTTTTGGTCTTCTCACTTTGAGTGACAGCATAGAATAAAAATTCACTTCACTGGTTTGCATTCTAACACTGGATCCCACACAAATGAATTGTTAATCAAATTAAAGAAATAAATAGAAACCACAAGAGTCAGATTGCACAGGGCACATTCTTAAAATGGGAAAAAATAATTCTAATACACTATTTCAAAGTCCTTCGTGAAATAACAGTTTAATTTGTATATGAAGATAGGAGAGTGTGGACAGAGGCCTTGAAGTCATTCGTATAAGGATTATTTCCAAGGTAGACTAGCAACTGACACATATGAAGTCGTGACATGCTTCATGATGCCATGCACATGTTAGTGACTGAGTACAAATTTTATACTATAAACCTACTTCATAAACTTACTGTAAACAGTGTCTGACCTAGAACAAGAAGTAATATATGATTTATTAAAAATGAATAACACAGCCAGGCATGGTGGTGTAGGCAGAGGCAAGTGGATCTCTGTGAATTCAAGGCCAGGCTAGTATACAAAGGTAGTCCAGGACAGCCAAGGCTACACAGAGAAACCCTGTTTCAAAATATAAAAAGAAAACAACAACAACAACAACAACATCAACAACAACAGAACACCTTTCCCAAATTTGGTTCATATCTGCACAGATTTTCTGGTTTTGAGACTGTAAATAAATATTTGGAGCTTTTTCAAACCACCTATGTTATTTTAAAAATCATTATTTCTCATAAATATAACCTCAGTATTTGGCATATTTAATCTTAATATTTTACTATACTTCTAGATACCATATTATGTCATAAACATTTTATTGGTTGAATTCTAACTTCTTATTATATCCATTAACAGTAGTATTTGTCTTTAGGTAGGCTTATTTTCATTTTAGAGATAATGCTGAATTGCCACAGCATAACAAAATAGTTTTGAGATTTCAGTTTTATTATATGCTAAGTGAAAGATTTAACCCAACACTGTCTTGCTAAGTGCCCTCAGAGCTCTATGTTAACATGCTTTTATTAAGTGGCCCACTGGTTATAGATCAGACAGTACAAGCCACATAAAATAAGGCCTTCATGGTTGAGTATTACCCTAGCTTTGGTTGTATACATTAGAAAACTTGAAATGATGTTTTTGGTGATGAAGCTCATCTGTCTATATTGCATCATTCAATTAACTAAGGAATGAATGGCTTCTCTGTTATAACATTAGCTCTATCATTATAAACTTTCTATTTTCTGCTGAATTTCATGTCCACACTTCATTGGCAGATTACTTTTCAATGACTGGTACTTGGGGCAGAGGGAATCTATATCTAAACTTTGGAATAGTGTCCATTAAAATCATCTTACAGGTTTGATCTAAAGTGGCTTTGATTCTTTTGAATTTTTTAAATAGAATTCTGTCATTCACAAACAGAAGTCCCTATGGATGAAAAAGGATAGCCTAAAATGTTATATTCAAGTAGAGCAAGGGGTTGAAGGTTGAGAGACTCTGTCATAAAGAAAAATTATCTGGACACCCCCAGAGATTTTTCATCAAATGGGGAAAAAAGGAAAGTTCACAAAAGTTAATTATTAAAAATAAACCAAATGTAGACCAAATGGATTTTAATGACCATCTTCAAAGACTTGTTAATATGTTAATTATGAATTCTAAGACAAGATAGTATATGTATGTGGTAAAATGTGGAGAGCTGAGGCTGAAAACAAACATTTCCTTCACTCTCAGGGCTGGTACTAAAGGATGGGATGCATTGTTGTCCTCAATTCACTTTCTCATGTGAAAGACAAGCCTAAATAATTGCTTACTGTACCTTCTTGCTAATGTACACTTCTAGTATATAGTAGTGCTTTATAGGGTCCTGCCAAAAATGAGCCTACAGAGCAGAAGTGATGGTGGTCGCAAGTGTTCCTGTGAGTAGAATACAAGTCCCCAACACTAAGGTCAACAGTAAGATCATCATACAGCTAAGCCACGCCTGTGCATCCTGGGAAATCTTAGTCCATAAATCTGTTAGTGCATCCCAGCTATAGTATCGCTCACAGAGATTTTGATATGAGTCTCCAGTTAGGAGCCACTGACACAGATTTTCTTGTGACTCAATATTTCCTGACATTGGGCTGCAATCAAATATCAGCTTCTATAAAAGAGGCAAGTAAGCTACAATTCATCTGAAAAAAAAAATCATTTTCCCCAGTCATTTGCATAAAAACCTAACCTTTCTTGTTTGTGACTCCTGATGTTTCAGAATTTATAGACCATAAACTGTTAATTTTTTTTCTTTAAAACCTGACAGTAAAAGATCAAGGAACAATTTTATTAGCTGATATGGAACATTTATAAAGACAGAAACATTTTAAGTTCTGTAAATATATTTTAAATATATACATATATGTATATGGTATATATACATACATACACACACACATATATATATACATATATATACATATATATATACATGTTCCATTTCTGCTATCTTCCTCAATTTCATTGAGCTTTCAATATTTTCTACCCTGTCTGTACCCACAGGAAACAGAGATTCTGGATGAAGCATTAGCTTCATGCTTTTGTAGCCAAAGAACAAAATGTGTCCAGTGTATTTATGACTCTCTACTGTTTCTAGCCCGATTATTTCAGCTATCTTTGTCCTTGAACAGGTCTCCATCTAGGAAATATCTCATGGCACTTTTTGTTTTTAAGTTTTATGTTCGTGCCCCTTTCTTTTCCTTAAGAAGTAGGAATAGTTAACATTCAACTGATCGGAGTTACACTAGTCATGAGACATCCTTATTTGAAGTTTATAAATAGAGCCTTATAAATAGACTCTTGGGATTATCTTATTTGAGCATGCCACCTACACCCTTTTTACTGGGCTCCTAAATGATCTTTTTTCTTTATGTGAATAAAAGGTACTTTGAAAGGTTTTATTAATACAAAGAGGGGGATGGGGACGGAGTGTGAAGCTTGGCATTCAAATGTTCTCCTTATGCTAAAATTAGTTTTCCTGAGCAGCCCAGGAGCAGGATAACTTCTTGAAATTGAGTACTGTGGGTGGGAGAAAATGAGTTATTGTTCTATTATATGAAAATGAAGCAAAGAATTCTGAATTTTAACTAGCTTCAAATATCAAGTCACGAGGATGACAATGGTAGGGGTTTGTTTTGCTTTTTTTTTTTTTTATAAGCTTCATAGGCATTTGTCTTGTGATCCTACATTCAACCAGAGGCAGCTCATTAACCAAAGATCAGAGAAAGCTGGCAAGGATTCAGAGAAGAGTAACAAAATGATTTTTAAAAAGAAAGAAAACACTGAAGGATTGACAAGAAGAGATTAGAAAGATGAGGTCAATCAGTGTTAAGTGCTGACTAAAGGGGTGTGTGCCAGAGACTCTAATTATGTAAAGCTTCTCAAATCTATTTTTTTTCCTTTTTTTTTTTTAATTTATTTTTTTTTTATTAATTTATTCTTGTTACATCTCTATGGTTATCCCTTCCCTTGTATCCTCCCGTTCTTCCCTCCCTCCCATTTTCCCCTTACTCCCCTCCCCTATGACTGTTCCTGAGGGGGATTACCTCCCCCTCTATATGTTCATAGGGTATCAAGTCTCTTCTTGGTAACCTGCTGTCCTTCCTCTGAGTGCCATCAGGTCTCCCCCTCCAGGGGACATGGTCAAAGGTGAGGCACCAGAGTATGTGAGAAAGTAATATCCCACTCTCCACTCTACTGTGGAGAGTGTTCCGTCCATTGGCTAGATCTGGATAGGGGTTTAAGGTTTACCGCCTGTATTGTCCTTGGCTGGTGCCTTAGTTTGAGCGGGACCCCTATGCCCAAATCTGCCTATCATAATGTTCTACTTGTAGGCTTCTAGGACCCTCTGGGTCCTTCTACTTTGCCTTTCTCCCATGATTCTCTCATCTAGAATCCCACTAGAATGTCCTCTCCTCTGTCTCAGTTTCCTGGTAAGTGAAGGCTTTCGTGGGACATTCTCAAATCTAAATGAAAGGTAGGGACACTTATTGAAGATGAGCAGTCAACAAGGAAGACTTCACATCAAGTAAACAAGACGATTTCAAATGTGTGTCCATTTAATATTTTATAAATCTAATTTGTAGTCACTGAAAATATGTCAATAAACCAAATTACTCTCATATTTTCTTTATGCCCTCCATGGGATATCTATACTATCATCAGTTGATTCACAAGGAGCAAAGATGATAGCCTTTATTAGGCAGCTCTCCTGGATCATATTTAATTGTTCACTATACACTGTAACAATTAAACTTAGAGGACTCCAGCAACATACTGAAAGTTGTAGAATTATTAAGTCCCAGACTCTGCAGATGGACCCATGGTCTTCATCTCTATAAGTCAGTGGATAAATTACGTGATAAAAGAATTACATTATGGCTTCCCTTACTCAACATTTATGAAATGTTTTGTAGTCAATCTTTGACTGCCTAATGATGTACTTAATGTGCCTTTAAAAATAGATATACCTAATCCTCAGATTTGCAATCATATCCATTTGCCACTCTGAAAAGATCATGTGGCCCATACCTATCCTAGCTATGTAAATGATGTCTAACCTAAATATTTTTATTTCCTTCTTGCCCTACATCTCATCCATTTCCACCTTTGGAGAAGAAATTCTCAGTCATAGAACTTAAGGCAATTCAAGTTATAGAGTAAGTTACAATATTTGTAAGTTATCATTTGAAAGACAGGGTGCCTTTGCACCTTCTCACTTTGAAAATCGGTTACCTCTCTTGCTTTATATTTTATATTTTAATTACATTCAAGTTACAGATATTTTTATAGTGCCACACTCATCATGTTTAACTCTTCAAAAAGCATCACACTCTCGATGATTATCTTCCAATCCTTGATCATCTCTCTCCATGGTCATTTCTCTCTCCATGGTCATCTCTCTCTCCATGATCATTAGGTATTAAACCTACTATAATTTCTTCCAAGGATTTCCAGGAATTCTCCGCACAAATACCTCTGTATGTTTATTTTCCTTTTCTTTTCTACTTAGTTTAGTTTTTCTACTCTGTTTAAATTTTTTTTAATTATTGCATGAATTAGGTTTTAGTGTATAGCATTATTTATTCGTTTCCTTCATGCCAGCCTTTTCAGTGTTATTTAGAGATGTAAAAAAAAATATTAGGTGATGAGACACAGTGACATTTATTGTACACATTTCCCCATCATATTAACAGGACAGATTTCAGCTGGTGGATTTTTGTGCTAAGGCATATGAGCACTTAATTTTTTTTTGAGTTTATTTTTTAACTTATTTTCGGCACCAGTATTTGACCCTTTACCATTAAAATGTGACACTAAAGCTCTCAGAAAATGCTAGTTATGATTTTTAACAAGCTACAGATCTCCCCAAGTTACAACCAATCACACATTCCACTTCATGGACGGATTCTTCTCACTGTACATACTCCTTATTTCACTGCTTTTATTTCTTGTATATTTTTAAATCAACTAATTAAAGCAAGGTGTTTGCCCTTAGTTTTAATATTCTTTAAAGACAAAAATGATTTTTAAGGTCTCTTTGGAACTGAGCTCATAACAAATGCAACTTTCAACATCAGGAGATAAATCTGGACTGTCCTGGCCAGAGGAGCATGAATGCTCTCATATAAAAGACTTTTGGAGGCAGGCTAGCATAGTTTACAAGCCATTGGACCTATTTATAGAGCTGACTTCTTTCTGCAGTGTCAACTGTAACTTTACACTTATTTTAAGCCTCAGTATCTCAGATATCAGCCCGTACTAGCTGGACAGTTTTCTCTTACTTGATATATCAGAGAGACCAATGGAGCCCACTCAACCTGGTCAGATTAGCAAAGATAAATTTTTAGAAATTCCTAATCTGTCTGATTCTGTATGTGAAGATGAAGAGGTTAAAACGACTTTGAAGCCTGGCTTCTCCCCTCAGCCAAGTAGACGAGGGTCTGGGTCCTCTGAAGACATGTATCTGGACACCCCAGCCTCAGCTTCCCGGAGAGTCTCCTTTGCTGACAGCCTCGGATTGAGTCTTGTCTCTGTTAAAGAGTTCGATTGCTGGGAGTTACCAAGTGTTTCAACTGATTTTGACTTAAGTAAGGATGTTTTCTACCCAGAAGAGTATGTTTTATCTCCACTGTTTGACCTGCCGTCTTCAAAAGAAGAACTTATGGAACAGCTTCAAGTCCGGAAAGCAGTGCTGGAGTCGGCTGAACACCTACCCGGGTCGGCAAGTGTGAAGGGCATTATTCGAGTTCTGAACATTTCTTTTGAGAAGTTGGTATATGTGCGCATGTCTTTGGACGACTGGCAGTCGCATTATGACATTTTAGCGGAATATGTTCCTAATTCGTGTGATGGTCAAACTGACCAGTTCTCTTTCAAAATTTCATTGGTTCCTCCTTATCAAAAAGATGGCGGTAAAGTGGAGTTTTGCATACGCTATGAAACTTCTGCTGGTACATTTTGGTCAAATAACAATGGCACAAATTATATATTGGTTTGTCAAAAGAAAAACAAAGATCCAGAGCCTATAAAGCCATTGGAAGAAGCTCCTAGTAGACAAATAAAAGGTTGCTTAAAGGTAAAATCAAGGTGAGGACATGCTTTCCGTACTTGAAAGTTTATAAAATGTTAGTATTCTAAGTGTTATAATAAGTGACAATTAATCCTGAAAATGTGTTACTTGCTCATAAAAATAATTGTGTTATATTTAACAGGCCAATGCTGCTTAAACTATACCATTATAGTATTCCTAAGTAAGGAAAATATGTGTATAATACAATGTCAGGTGGAAGGTATACTGTTTGCTTGGTTTCAGTCTCTAAATTATAGAGCCTTAATTTGTGAAATTGTTTTATTTAGAGGATATTTACTTGTAATGTTTCTTAAATGCCAGTGCTTCACTTTGAACCGTAGTTCACATAAAATTGTATTTTAATATGTACCTGGAGCTCAGAAATTTATAGACTTTCCCTCAAAAGCAGCAATGATAATTTTAAATGCTGAGTGGGTTATATAAAGACATTTGGAGAGATCTATACTAGGTTAAGTCATATGAGAAATGAATTTAATAATGAGCTATGAGTGATGTATACGTTGAACATAAAACTTTATAATTATAAGAAGTGTAACATCAGGAATGCAAATTAGTATAATTTAGTAAAAGTAAGTGGAGCAGATTTTTAAAAAAAAAATGACCCAGATAGAAATAAGGATATTCAGCTAAACAGATTAGAGTTTTGGGACATGACCCCTCATTAGTAACCTTGCTTGTCTGTTAATGTTGAAAAACAGAAGTAGCCCTCAGCTCAGTCTGTAGTACAGAGCTGGCTAATTTCCATGACACTGGGTTAGCAGAGGAAACAGAAGAGCAGTTAGCTCCCTGTCTGCTCCTTCTTGCATCTGAAAGAAAAAGCTCCCTTGCTCATCTAGCTACAAACCTTTCATTATTCTCCGAGTGATTATCCTATCCCCAAACAAATAACTTAGTCAGTTCATCAATAATATTTAATATGATGAAGAGGGAACTGTATAAAGAGCAAAACCATTCAAACTAAATAGACACTTTTAAAAAACGACTTTGAGAAGATAGTAACGGTTTTATGTTTTAGTGTATAAAGCCTTTACATAGTTTGGATAAGTGAATTAAGCTAATATAGGTTAAAGCAATTCAAATATATAAAATAATACAGTTTTCATTTTATGTTCAAGAAGCTCTATATACTGTGTGAGTTGTGCCAAATCTCTCAGTCCAAGTGAAACTTTTTTATATTTTAACATACATTATTAGAAGAGAGAACATAATCATAACTTCTATATATGCTAAAATAAAAAAAACAGGTGTTTGTGATAATACTCAGTAACATTATCTACACAGAAAAAATTTTCAATGAAATTCAAACAAAACTCTGCACAAAAAATAACTATATTTTTAATACTTTATTGAACACTTTCTAAACACTCAAGCCAGCCATTTGCTGTACATATTAGTGCAAACAGAATTTAAGAAAGGTAAAAACATTTGGCCAAAGAAGCAGGCTTTAATTCAGTAGAATTTTCTGTGAGCTATAACTGCAGCTTCATAATGTCAAACAACACATTCTGAACAGGGTCCACAGGGCCTTTGTTTTATAGAGCATATTCCATTGACACTCAGAGGAAACAGTGGGCAGCTGAGGCTAAGCCTGACCATGCATGCACTCTTTAGCCATGGTGTCACTGGGACCATCTAAGACCATATCTCTCTCTCTCTCTCTCTCTCTCTCTCTCTCTCTCTCTCTCTCTCTCTGTGTGTGTGTGTGTGTGTGTGTATGTGTCTGTCTGTCTGTCTGTCTGTCTGTCTCTCTCTCTCTCTCTCTTTCTGTGTGTGTGTGTGTGTGTGTGTGTATCTTTGTGTTCAGAGCAGTAATCATCATCAGTTCATAGCAGACAACGCTCACCTTTTCATATTGCTTTGGAGAGGAAAAAAACTGAGAAAAACTAAGCCACAAAATGGTCTGAAGGCCTGTAAAATTTCCTAATGAGTTATGAAAATGGAAAAACCTCTTTCCTTCAAAACCACAAATACATTTTCTGTACTTCTATAACTTAAAAATGACCAATATAATTCAAACCACATTTTGAAGAAAGCATTTGTCTCTGGAGGAGGTTTTCTGTGTTGAGTTTCAGTCCAACATGAATTTTTACATCTGATTTATATACCACTCAAGATGGAGTGTATAAAGGAAATCCTGACAGATCCTCAGAACAGCATGTGCCATAATAGAATATTTATACAGCTTTTCCATGATATAATTTATATGCAATGGGCTTTCAAATATTCCTAAAACTCACACAAGAGAGCATTATCAAATTTCTAAATGAATAGTGCAGTTGAATTTCATTGGGAAGAATTTGTTAGGAAAGAAAAAGTTACCTCATTAGTATTATTTTACAAAATGTGCCCATGGTTAAAATAAACCAGGAGTCATTTGATAAAAGATTATAGCTCCAAAATATCATTCCTGTATCCAAATAGTTGTAACATCTGAAAGGTCTTTCACACACACACACACACACACAAAAACCCTATACTCCCGGTGCTGTTGGATTTGGCTGACATTTCTTTTATGAGATAAGAATTGAACAGAAATATATGCGTGGATTTGTGTTTCTTACATACAAGTAGATTAAGGATAAATAGTGTGCAAAGCAACTCCAAGATAAAATGAAAATTAGGCTGACCTAGTGCACAGTGTAACAACAAACTTCAATTACTCTTAATACCAAAGTTAATTTGCTATCGCACTCCCTGAGATTGTATTTCCTGGAAGTGTCAATAATCCCTTCTAATAAGTATGGAACAAACTGCACGCACTCGTTCAGAGAGACATGGCTACTCTTATGCCAATCACTCACAAAGCCTTGGTGCTTTCCTTGTAGAAATTTTTCTTAGGTTGCAGTTTGTAAAAAGTCTTCTTTGATGTGGTGTGTCTATTTTCATTTGATTTGAAATATCTGGAGAGAAAGAAAATCATAGTTACTAACAGGCATGTGACTGAAAGTGACCTGGATTACCCAATATCAGTGGAAGGCGTGCATCATGAGGTGTTTGTTAGGTGTCACCACACATGCAGCAATGGGGCATATGCTAACAAACAAGCTAACAGATGCTTTAGTGAGAAGAGGCATTGATGCAAGGCACATTCAATGTACAGATATAAGTAAGTTAAAAATAGGATGCAGATACATTATGCTTTCAGTCAAAACTAAAAGCTCGAAATTGTAAACATATCTAAGTTTGAGTTCTAGCTCTCCCGTAGACTAGACATGTGGACTTGAGCAAGTAGGATTGATATTCTCTTTCATTAATTGTGAGTTTGAATAGTCAATTTTGGATATTCATATATATAATTTTAGCATAGTGTCCAGTTCATAAGAATTTACCAGTAAATTATTAGAAGTTTCAGATAGCTGCTTTAAACAGGACAAAACTAACCTCAGGACTAGGAATCTGCCCCCACTGTGCAGCCTTTTAGTGCTAGAGCTCCTAGCTGTTTATGTGGAAAGTGTTCCTTTGTCTCTTGGAAGATTTTATTCAACAAGAACACTTCAGGTGCCGATTTTCTTAAGAAATGCTTAGCATTTTATTTTGAGTATCTTAAAACAGTGAGTACTAAAATTTCCCCAATTTAATAGACAAAAGTTGAATTTCTATTTTTTCTTAGAAATACTTTGGGGTGAGGATTGTCTTATTATCACATCACACTTGGGAAAGTCCAAGGACAACTTATAGGAGTTAGTTCTTCCTTTCCTTATGGGTTCCAGGGACTAAACTCAGGACATCAAGTTTGGCAGCAACTTTTGAAAAACCCAATTTGGCATCTCTCCAGCCCCAAAGACCATTCTTGAAGAAGTCAAAGAGGCACTGTTTTGTTTTGGGAGTTGACCAAGCACACATTTTAATCTAAGGGGAAAAAAAAAACAATGAATGTGTGTGTGTGTGTGTGTAATAGATAGCTAGGTGGCTGTGGATGTCTTACTTTTCTCCTTAAGAGATCAGTTTATTTACTCATTTTGTAGAGGTAGCATGATGGTCAGTATGAAAATTAAATGATATTTCATTTTTAAAGATTCAAATTAACTTGAACACAAGTAAAATATCCAAAGTTCTCATAATTGTCACCATCATTAACACATTTTCAATGGATAACTAATTTCCTGACCCTTGGACTTGCATTATTTCTTCTGACATCAAAGTGTTGCTTGTCCAGATCTCCAAATAATTCAATTATGTATATTCAAGGCCATTGTGTCAGGCCCTGTATTATTAAGCAGCAGTGACTTACTGGTAAGTAAGGCAAAAAGCCATTGGCCTATAAGACATGGAAACCCTTGGGAGAAAGGCATTCACAAGGCAGAGAGGAGAGTTGGGAGGAAAAAGAAAACCAGTACAACCAATATCATATGATGTGAGCATGTGGAAGCTACAGATTAACAAATAAATAATACATGTTTGTGACTTGGGCTTCTTAGATTGTAAGGTTAGAGGACTGGCCTTCCCAGCACCTTGTTTTTCTCCTACACCACCTGCCTTCTCCACTATACACAAGATGACATCATCTGGGTTTTTATTTTATTAAGTGAAATCAATTTATTATTCTAGCTAAAGAAACAGTATGTATAGGTGTTGAATGGTATTTACGACTTGGCCAGGTGAATGCAAATAAAAGCCCCAAGTGGTCTTAATGCCAAGAAAAGAATGATTGGCCTTGACTTTTCTTCATTCTTGGGAATAGAACCAGGCACATGAAGGAAAAGGAAAGAGAAATTCTTTCTGAAGAGTGGTTTTAAGAATACAGAAGGTTTATCTTTCAGAACAATAAAATCATGAACATGAGGCCAAGAAAAGCACTAGAAAATGGGTATGAGTTAAAGCCACGGAGTATGTTCCAGTCACAGCCACTGGACCCCGAGACTTCCTTAATTTACACATCCCACATAGTCTGTGAGCCTGGAAATAGTCCAAAGCAGTGTAAATAGCTCCACGAGGCCTCTGGGACCTAATGTGTTCCATACCTCGCTCATTTTGAATATACACTAATTGTAGAAGCTGGGCCTGTTTAAAGGGAGGAACCTTTGGCAAGGCCATATGGAAACATAAAACACAGCTGCACAGGCCCCTCAAGAGGGTGCCGAATGCTGCCAGCTGCTTGACAGTGAGAGTCCAGCTTGCTGACTGTCCTTGGAGACCCACCAAGGCTCCATGGCTTCCTAGTTTTGTGGAAATCTGCACCCTTACAAGACTAGCTGGCTAGTGGATGTTGAAGCCATCAACAAGAAGAGTGGGGGAATTGGACTGCAGGGTTATTCAACTTTTAGCAGAAGGGATCACAGTTGAATCCATAACTCAGGTGTCTGTGCTGAGTCCCCTCTGAGCCCATCTCCTCCACTGAAGTAAGGTTAGGGAAGACAGAAGAACTAGGAACCAGATCCTTTCTATCCACCAAAACATGGTGGCATAGAGCAAACTCCAAGTGGGTTTGACTGCCTGGTGTCCTGTTAGGTTTAAAAGATATGCTGCATTCTGACACCTTAATCTAGTGGTCTTGCCTAAAATGAATGTGTATATACACACATACACACACACACACACACACACACACACACACACACACACACACGAGAGAGAGAGAGAGAGAGAGAGCGCGCTTTGACCTTTGTCTTCTCCCTCCCTTAAGTACACTCTCATGTTTCATAAAGGTTGTCATGCAGTCGCTGTGATAAGTTACATGGAAATGTTTGAATTTGAGTAAGATAATTGAAATGAACATTTGAGTCCAAAGTGCTATAGGATACAAGGTATATTTGACTGGATAATTGTGGCAAAGTTTGGGTCTGGAATAGTCTTGTGTATTTGGGTTTTAAAAACAGTAAACTACAATACAAAGCAAATTCTGTCTTTGTCTCTAATTAGTTACAGTTTTAATGTGAAGAAACTGTATCTCACCTACATTTTATTAAGATGTAAAATTGGGATAATAGTTACTACTTGGCATAGCTGCAATAAGAAACCTATTAGCTTATATGTGTGCACCAAACCAAGTCGCTAACATTTGGAGATATTCCAAAAATGCAATCTCAGTGGCAGTGGTGATACATTCCACAGTTTACCATCCTGAATGTGGCCAGCTCTGTGCCTAGAGTTAATGGTGAAATGCTTTCCTCCTCATTATCATTCCTTTTGCCACCACCCAAGATAATATAAATAGTTTCTAAATTAGTCACATTCAATAGCTCTTGACACTAACCAGGAAACCACAAGGTTGTGCTTCAGTGGAAAAGCAACTTTCAGATCTCAGCCACTTATAGCTCTCTCTCCTCTTTCATTCTCTCTCTCTCTCTCTCTCTCTCTCTCTCTCTCTCTCTCTGTCTCTGTCTCTCTCTGTCTCTCTCTGTCTCTCTCTCTCTCTGTATGTATAAGAGATAGTGAGATTTATATATCTATATATTATATAGTAACTACATATATGAGTATATATAAATAGAGATATAAGCTTTTTTGAGATAGTGTCTAGGTAATTTTTTAAATGAGTTATAACATGATTTTAAAGTCATGGTGTATTTTTAATATGCTCTTTGGAACAAAGAACTCTAGCTATGCACACATAATCATGTAGTCTATTTATACTTATGGCCACTGGAAGATTTCACTTGAAATTCATATAATTCACTTATTTAGAGAAAATATATCATGCATCATTTCATCTTGTTCACCTCTGCATTTTAACAAATCCTCTGTGTCCAGTCAGCAAAGTACAAACATTTTCTCAGACACAGAGATCAGATCTGTCCAGTTCTCTTTTGATCTCTTAACTAACACATTCTTATCCATGTTTTTGTTTTTGTTTGTTTTGTTTTGTTTTTGAGACAAGGTCTCTCTGTGCAGCTCTGACTGTTCTAGACTCACTTTGTAGACCATGCTGGCTTCAATCTCAGAGCGATCTTCCTGCCTCTCCATGTTTTTTTACGGGTTGATCATACATCTTTATGATTAAAGACCAAATGGAAAATATACAAATAAATTAGTGGCTTGGAATACTATTCTACATTATTTATTTACAGAACCCCAAAGTGTATTCGGTAAGTTTACTTTCAGAATGTATGATATTTTCTTCCTCCACGTTTCTCTGCATGTTCAGTGCTGGCATGGGTCATATTCAGATTGCAAGTTCACAGAGAATTCTAACATTGCAAGAAGAGATTGTCCCATGTTTGAGTGCTGAGCTTGATCTCATTTTAAGTTGATAGCAGTAATTAATATCAAAATAGTTTATTCTCAAACTGATACTTGTAAATTTTGTAGAGTAGTGAAAGACCTGCATGCCTATTGACAGTACCAGAGAACCAACACTACAGTTGGAATTCTGACTTATTTTACATACTTCACCCAAGATGAAAACTTACTTATTCACTGCAATATAGAATAGAAACAACAAGCTCCCATTCTAAAGATTTTAGTAAATGTCCTTGCCTAGTTATAAATCACTTAACGTTGCTCATGGAATGAAGTGAAACTGACAAAGCATATTGCCAATATCTGCTTTTGTAGTTTAAGATTTATAGTTTTATAAAATATTGACACAAGTTCAATTTTTAAAGTAACCAACAGAAAAAGCATTTCCAGGTACAATAAAAAAGTGCTATATTCTCTGTTTAGTATAAATAAAGTTATGGTCATGTTTTCTAATACTAATATAGCACTTGACAAAATGTTTTTATTGTTTTTTTTTTCCTTTTGTTTTTTCAGTACTGAGGTTTTAAACCTGTGCCTGGTTGGCTCATCCTGTACAACTCAACAGCATCTCTAGGCTGTAGGACACGCTTTTGAATGATTTTCATTAAGCTTAGTTGTAGGAGTTCATTTAATTCTACCCGTTAGTTTCAGACAGAATAATTCTGAAAATTGCCAACTTTCTACAGTTCTTTTTAATTATTTTCTGGCACTATTGTGCTATTCAGTAATATGTTTGATAAAAATGTTTTGTAATTATAATGTCTATTAACAAAACATCATTTTCAGCCATTTGGTTACTCTGGCTTTCAGCTGAACTAAATATTGGAGTCTATGATTATATTTTATATTTAAGCACATACACTTTTAAACATTGGTTTCTATTTCCTATGTTAAATGTCCACAAGAACTTTACATGTTTTCCTTGAGGTCTGAGCTAATAAACTTGTAAACTAGTTTGCAGTAGCCTAATTTAGTGTCAGAGAAAAGAGCCCCATCCACTGATCAGCTGGTTAAGGTGTGAATGACACCTTGTGTTACCAGATTCAAAGGTTCAGAGGCACCCAGTGGGCCAGTGGCAGCCGGCTAAGGAGGGTCGCAATCTTCAGCCCATCACTGACTTATTCAGTCTCTACAGCTCAAAAAGACTTCTTTTCATGAAATTAGAAGCTCAGAGTACCTCAGATGACCACTTTGTTTAGTTTTTAGACTACACAAAAGCAGCTGTATTAAAATAACTTAAAACCTCTTACAAAAATAAACAGAAAATGGTGTAGAATAATAATGATGCTAGTTGATAGTTACCCAAATTTTAAAATAAAATTTTATTCAAGAATGTAACTATACAAGTAAGATATTAAAGATTGTTTTGAATAAATTGTAAAACTCTAAAGTTCAGTGGAACAGATAAAATTTAAAATGGCTTCAGTATACCCTTGTCTGAATAAGTGAATACTATGTCTCCAAGCAGAAATCATTTGAAATTATATGTAAAATTTCGTGCTTCACCTACAGTGTGTGTGTTAGTGTTTGTGTTTATGTGTGTGTCTGTGTGAATGTGTGTATGTTTGTGTTTTGTGTGTGTCTGTTTGTGTGTGTGTGTGTGTGTGTGTGTAAGCACACATAGTGCCCTTTTCAAACTGCTACAAATTTGACTAGAGCTTTATGCTTCTGTGCTATAACATCTTTTTCAAGGTTGACATTCATAAACCTGCTTAAGTTGTAGACAACAAAAATACAAGAAGTCAAGGTATCTGTTTACAGGTCTTGCAAATACATTTCCACAAGAATCTTCCACATTATAAGACTTATTTTTTTATTCTCATTACTTTACATGCTTTCTCTTCTCTAACAAGGTTTCCCGATGGAGTAAGTGTTCACAGGGTACAAGATAAAATAGTTTTCCTTAACTGAAAGGATTTGTATTGGGCATAATATATTTGATACAATTTATTTTTGGAAATAAATAAACATGAGCATTAACCTGCTTAGTTTATTATTTCTGTATCTGCTTGTAAAAGTTCCAGCCAGACAGCCTTCCTTGCCAGTTGAGTAGGAATGTTGACAACTGGGCAATTTAGGTAATTCTCTTACATATGATACTTTTCAAAAATTCTCATATATATTATCATTTATAAATTGTAGGTTTTAATACTTATTTTTATTCCTATATATAAAATACAAAAAGATTTCTTGAGAATCACTTCATTAAATACTTTAAAAGACCATCATTTACTACTTCACTCAGGATGACTGAAAAAAAATCACAAGGCTACATTTTGGTGGCCATAGTAGGCACAGGGGTGAGAACAAATATTTGCACTAATGTAGTGTACACTAAATTACAAGTAAACATTCCTTTAAATCTGACAGCAGCTTATTATAGGTATAGATCAAGGTCTTTCAATATAATTTTTCACAGTTGAATGGCAACCAGTTTCTATTACTGAACTATGGTCCATTCCATGGTGACACTGCCTTACGTGAATATCAATTATGTAATGGGCCATCAATGTTCTGATATATGTTGTATGTTATTTATATAATATATAAACATATATGTATTATATTACATATAATATACATATATATATATTTAGAAAGTTTCTGAGAGTTGATGAATACAAAGAAGTGACTATGCTGCCACTGTTGTGGTGATAAGAATGTTAGGGAGCAATAATGCTATACCAGTGCGTTATGAGTTCAATAATCTTTGTGATGGCATCCCATTTCTCTTGGAAGCACATGTCCAAATGGAAGCCCTTAGCTCTTTCACCTTTATTAATTGTTTCTCTTCCCTGCCAAACTTAAACCTTTTTGTGTGTGATTGTTGTTGTTGTTTTATGTCTTCCAACTCCCTATTTTAGTCTAGGACCTGATCAGCTTTTCCTTTCTATTCAAGGGTTCTTATGATGTTAACATTTTTCCTGTCCCTACAGTTAAAATTTAATTCCTGTGTTACTCAGCTGGTGCTTACTCATGTGTCCCCTGTTGCACTATTACAAACCTTGTAACTGTGTCCTCTTTACAACTGGATTACATATTCTTGAAAATAAGAAGTAGAGTTCAAGCCTACATTACTACTTCTGAACATGCTTTGCACAGGGACTGACATCAAAAACCATGGAAACATGGCTCTTAAAGCATCTTATTTTCTCAGAGATAACCTAAATGTTGAGAAAAATGAAAGAACACCTTCTGAATAATTTAACAATAAATTATGTTTATTAGGCTTTTAATGTGGAAGACTTTTCTTAATTTCATGGTGTTTCAAATATAGATTGCTAGGTTACATCTGTATTTGGATAGCTAAGTGGCAAATTAGTGGCCTCATCTGTCACATCTAAATGATAACCCCAGGAGTATTTCTCTTTCCTTTATTCTACATTTTATTTAAAATCATTGCCATCACTTCTTCCATGAAAATAAAAACTTCAGCATCAAAACTTATGCATCTTTGAAACCTTTCGCTTATTTCACCTTACAATAACTGAACGCTTGTTTAAATTGATTAAAAATAAAATAAAATCCCAATCTATTTATTGTTTTACTATTTTCTAGCCAGGCTTCATGAAGATTAAGTTGTTTTAGGCTAAGGAGTTGTAAGTAAATCATCAAAGTGAGGAACAAATCACCATTGAAAAGCCTTTTTTCCTTTCCATGCCTTTAGAAGCATCATTTCACTAAGTTACTGAGATTTTATGTCCAGTCATATCAGCTAATCTTAACTCTCATGCTTGATGCTGAATCAATGGTCAATCTTTAGCTTCCTCCTTCCTTCTTGTCATGATCTAAAAGAGTGATAGAGAAGCAGAACAGCCACACTGAACGACAAGGGACCAAGGCGGACCCTGTGTGCCCACTGACAGAGTCAGCCAGCACTGAACAACAAGGACCAAGGCGGACTGTGTGTGCCCACTGACAGAGTGCTTCTCTCCTTCTTTCTCTCATCACTCTGAGTCCAAGTTAGTGCTCTTCAAATGCTAATGTGGTCTTGAACTTACTGAGAGTTCCAATAAATATAAAAATAAGAAACAACTAGAGGTTAGGCAATGTGTGCCAAGTTTTTTTTAAGAGTTCTTCATTTTTCCAAAGTTGAAAAATACAAAAAGTATTTTTGTGCTATCTCAATTTATTTTCTTTATTATTATTAACTAATTAATAATAATTATTATTATTATATTGTTTTACATATATTTATTTTACTACATACATATACAATAAACTACATACAGCAAGAAGAACCATGAAACACCCAGGAATTATATTAATGTTACATTCATAGTGTTTTGGCTATTTGTATTTGGCAGCCTTGAAGAAAACATCTTTCTTGCCTTGATGAGTTTAAAATTCTGAATGTAAATCAATATCTATCATATCTCATCATTATCAAATTTAGCTGTAAATCTTATGAACAGTAATCTGACATATCCTTTACACAACATTCACCATTGAAACATTAGTTTTTAAACTTACTGTGGCTTCAGAATTACAGAATTATTATGAATATAAACCTTTTTCACCTTTGTATGTATAAATGTCTTAAAACTGTAGCCAAAGGGTCCAGCCAAATGTTGTTATGGGAGAAAGCTTTTACTTGTACAGGCCCAGCATGATGTCTCAGCAGGTAAAGGCATTTGGATTTGAGCTAAATCCTCTCAACCATATGAAGGTGGAATGAAAGAACTGATTCTATATTTTATCCTCTGATATCCACATGTATATATCCCCAAATACCACACACACACACACACACATACACACACACACACACACACACACACACAGAGAGAGAGAGAGAGAGAGAGAGAGAGAGAGAGAGAGAGAGAGAGAGAGAGAGAGAGAGCGCACAACTACCAGTAAAACATTGTTTTAATTTACACAGTGACAATTTTCTAGTGTGGAACTAATTGCTTATTTTGCTTATATAAGATTTCCTGTTCTTAGTACTATTTTGCCAGATTAATGCTCTTAGAATTTTATAAATGTGATAAAAACTATATGACAGTACAAACTAAAACACAAACAGACATATTAAAGAAGTCATATAATGAATTCTAAATCATTGTATATTTTATGGAAAAATGGAAACCTGTCCCTTCTATAACAGCATATCAGTTAATTCTTATATTAGTATATATATATATATATATATATATATATATATATATATATATACATATACATATATATATGTAACCAAAACAAGTCTATTATAAAACCTCTGAATTTTTTTACAAAGTCTAAATAAACTATTGAAATAGATAATGTATAGCATTCATCAATTCCTTTTACTTTATCAGTATAAACATGTCAATGAAATAAGCTCATACCTGAAATTTCTGTAAGATGTGTTTTGTTATTTTCCTATTAACTTTTCACAGACACGTGTAAAGATGTTTTTACTAAATTAGGTAAGTTGGTGTGGACTTTTCCTCGGGGCAAGCTGCTTTACCAACATGGCAAATTAAAGTACATTTTTTTTCTATGACATAATATTTCAAGAAATTAATATTTTGAATTCTCTTTAAAATTATGTTGGGTTGATTAGAAGGATTATTTATATATTTTTTTGTATCTTTTCTCAATTCTTGTTAGGCTCCTTGAATAATCTAGATCATTTTGAACAAATTAATTTTTATTTGCTCAATTTTGTACATGAAGATCAATTACATTTATTAGAACTTACTAGAGAAAAAAGCCATAAGATCATGTTCTCGTGTATGATGAACTATATTCAGTGGAGTCCAGTTTTTATTTACTCTTGTCACATTGGTAAATTGTCTTGCTCTTCATTAATTTAGGGTATTCTATTTATAAAAACTCAAGGACCATTTATTTTATCTCCTTTATATATATTATTCATACATTGTAGTAAGCAGGCCCAGCTCCACTTTTCATGGCAAAAATTTTACCCAGGAAATAAATAAGATGAGAAGCTGAGTTTGCATCTAGGATATCTAATTCCCCAGATCTATTTCTTTATAATCTTTAGATTACAGAATATAAAAACAACTCATCAAGAATTCATGAAGTCCTTATTTTACCCACAATGTCTATAGTCTGTCTTCAAATACATTTGTTAAATGATACTATCTTAAGGCAACAGGGATTGTCCACATGGAGTGAGACATATCTAATGGGATTCATAAACATACAGACTAATAAGAGGTGAGTAATACAGTGAGTGGATGGTCTATTTTATGGAGTAGAAGTCACTCAGGAATTTGCTGGCAAGAAGGCAATTTGTAGGCTTTGTTAGACAGTCAGCTAACTCAAAAGAGAAAAAATTATAGCAGGAAAATCTGAAAAACAGGTCTAAACTCCTCTCTCTCTCTCTCTCTCTCTCTCTCTCTCTCTCTCTCTCTCTCTCTCTCTCTCTCTCTCTCTCTCTCTCTCTCTCATGGGTTCCATGGAATATTAATCTTGTTGTCTATCTTTTTGGTGGATGTATGGAAATTTATATGATTGCTGATATAATACCTTGAGATTGAGAAGTTTGAGATCTTGGTTAACACACAATAAGGAGTTCAAATACCTGTAACAAGGTATGGACTATGCTCCTTTTGTGCGCTGATGGAAAGGTTTAATAGACATCAGTTAACAGGAGAAATTAACTGGAGGATCTTCATTCATTTGAGAACTACGTTCTGAACATACTTTCCATGTGTTGTCTTGAGCACTATAGATACATTAGTGAAAAGACAGCAGCTTTTTTCTCACATAGCTCAGATTTTAATGGACAAGAAAGTAGTATAGATAATAATCAAAAGACTAATATAAGATTTTAGAAGATGGATGCAACTGTGAAAGTGAAAATTCTGCCAGGGGCATATGGCCACTGTAGTAACTATGAGCCTTAATTGACAATGAAGGTAAGAGAACGGCCTCACTGAAGCCTTTTAAGGTTAAGAGTGACAGAATAGGATCTTCATTTTTAGTCTTCTGTGGATTTTAGTGCATATTTCCTGCACAGATTATTCCTGCCCAGCAGTTTGGATGCACAAAGGAAGGAGAACCAGAGACACAAGGACGAAGACATGAATTATTTCTTGTCTTTGACACTAAACTCTCTTCAACCCCTAATAAGTCATTGGTTTTCGCTGAATGGCCCCCTTACTAATTCTGAAGAAGGAGTTGCTACAGTTAGTGTAGTCAAGGAGGAAATTTCACAGCTGAGTTTTCTTTAAGAGCTCGAAATCACTATATATCATTTGTTTTTTAAAATGCTTTGTCTTGAATATAAGCTATAATTTCTGTACATAGTATACAACTTTATGTAAACTGACTTTATAAGCAGAAAATATTTTCTACAAATCAGTGTAATGTGCATAGAAATCAAGCTAGCTTTTGAAAAATAAACCTGAAAGGCAGCACGTGTAATATTGCAAGTCTCTTCACTTATATACTCTATTGGGAAAATAAAAACTAAAATAAATGCAGTTACTCATATTTTTATGTAACATTCTCTCACACATGATAAAATGCCCACTAATTAAACTATGAGCGTTATCCATGAACTTGCATTCAAGTTATTATGCTGCATGTTCTGCCTGTTTAAACAACTGTCACCTCGTCTCTATTATTTTCACCTCCAGACTCTAATTGATTCTTTTATGGGGTCTAGGCCTGTAGTGTTCTTTGCAATATGTTTTATGATGCCTGCATTTACAGTAATTGTTTGGCAGTTTGCCATTGAGTACAACTAGAAAATATTTTGCTAGGCCAAATTTAAATCTTCATAAGCATAGTCAATTTTATAATATGCGGTAATTGTCAACAAAAATGATGGCTGTCTTACAATTATATATTTATACAGTGAGCAATCATATATATTGTTTTACCACTGTATAAAACAAGAAAATGAAATATGAATTCACTGAGGCATGAGTGTGTAATTCTTATGATGATTTAAAATTAATGTTTTATATATCTAATTCTAGCAGAAATAGAATATATACACAATTTGTATCAACACTAGTGCATTTGGTCTTATTTACTTATATCCTACATGCTCCCCCCCACAAGAAATACCCAGTAGCAAGAAATTCTGACTATAGAACTTAATCATATTGTAGTCACATCTTCTTAACAGTAAGAAGTAGTATAGACCAGCCCTGACCAGTGTGTCTCAAAAATGGGTACACTGAGATAAGAGAACCCTAAGGCATCCATAGTCAGGCACTGCTATGAAGATTCCGATGTAAAGGGTCTGGGGCAAGTTCTATGTACAAGGAAATTTTTAAACTTTCCAGACAATTCTGGAAAGTACACGATCAAACAGAGAACAAACAAAGGATAAGAAAGCTATTGAGTCCTAATTTTTAAAATATTCTAAATCTGTTATTAGTGAGTTATAGTATCCTGAAAATAACTAGGACTGTTTAACCTGTATCAAAGCAGAAATCCAAATGAAATGCAACTGTGGAAAAATGTTCCTTGAGCACTTGGCAGGCGTTGTGTAGCAGCAGCATTAAGGTCTGTGAGACAGAAATGCAGGAGATAAGCTTAATATCTGTCAATGACTCTGTGTAGCAGGTTGGAGAAAAGAGAGTATTTTCTTTCAGAAACAAAGAAGCATTACCTAGCATGGTGAAGTAAAATTCTATTTAAAAATAACGGGAACTTCTATGAAGTGTTTTTCTTTTTTGAAGACATTGAGCGTTTAAAGACAGATAGGAAGACGCCTTGACAAGAAGGAAACTTAAACTATATTCAGTTTGGAGAATGAAGCATGGGAGATCCAAAAGGCATCTTAGCAGTCAGATACATGCAAAGTCACCAGTGTCAGTTATATAAGCTCTGGTTAGGCATGGGTGTGAGATGAAATCTGAGAGTTGTTATGATTTGCATTTCCCTGATGACTAAGGACATTGAGCATTTCTTTAAGTGTTTCTCAGCCATTTGGTATTGCTCTGTTGAGAATTCTATTTAATTCTAAGCCCAGTTTCTTAATTGGTTATTTGGTTTAGTCATGTTTAATTTCTAGAGTTCTTTCTATATATTGGATAGTAGTCCTTTGTCAGATGTAGGTTTGGTGAAGATCTTTTCCCAGTCAGTAGGTTGTCATTTTGTTCTCTTGAGGGTGTCTTTTGCTTTATAGAAGCTTCTCAGTTTTATGAGGTCCCATTTATTAATTGTTGACCTTAGGGCCTGAGCTGTTGGTGCTCTGTTCAGGAAGTTGTCTCCTGAGCCAATAAGTTCAAGGAACTTCTCTACTTTTTCTTCTAACAGATTTAGTGTATCTATTTTTATGTTGAGGTCCTTAATCCACTTGTACTTTAGTTTTGTGCAAGATGATAAATATGAATCTGCTTGCATTTTTTACTTGTAGGCATCCAGTTAGACTAGCACTATTTGAATAATCTATATTTTTCTATTGTATGGATTTGGCTTCTTTGTAAAAAATCAAGTGTTCATAGGTGTGAGGACTTATTTCTGGGTCTTTGATTCAATTCCATTGATCAACCACATATTTCTATGCCAGTGCCATGTTGGTTTAATTGTTGTTGCTCTGTAGTACAGCTTGAGATCAGGTATGGACATTACTCTGAACGATCTTTTATTTTACAAGATTGTTTAGCTATTCTGTTTTTTTTTTCATATGAAGTTGAGAAATGATCTTTCAATGTCTTTAAAAATTGTGTAGGTATTTTGTTAGGGATTGCATCGAATCTATAGATTGCTTTTGGTAAGATGGCCATTTTTACTATGTTGATTCTCCTGATCTACGTACGAGCATGGGCAATCTTTCCATCTTCTGATATCTTCTTCAATTTCCCTCTTCAGAGACTTAAAGGTTTTTTTTCATACAAGTCTTTCACTTGCTTGGTTAGAGTTACACCAAGATACTTTATATTATTTGTGGCTATTGTGAAGGGTGTAGTTTCCCTAATTTCTTTCTCAGCCTGTTTGCCATTTGTATACAGGAGGGCTATGGACTTTTTTGAGTTACTTTTGTATCCAGCCACTTTGCTGAAGGTGTTTATAAGCTGAAGGAGTTCTCTGGTGGAATTTTGTGGGTCAGTTACATACAATATCATATCACCTGCCAATAGATACTTTGACTTCCTCCTTTCCCATGTCAATCTCCTTTAGTTTTCTTATTGCTCTAGCTAGAATTTCAAGTACTATATAGAAGAGAAATGGAGAGAGTGGGCAGCCTTGTCTAGTCCCTGATTTTAGTGAAATTTCTTGGAGTTTCTCTCTATTTAATTTAATGTTGGCTATTGGCTTGCAATATATAGCCTTTATTATGCTTAGGTATGTGCCTTGTAGCCCTGATCTCTCCAAGACTTTAAACATGAATGGGTGTTGAATTTTGTCAAATGGTTTTTCCAGCATCTAAGGAAATGATCATGTGTTTTTTTTTTCTTTTCAGTTTGTTTACGTGGTGGATTACATTAATGGGTTTGGTATTATTTATCATAATCTAGGGAGAGGAGAGCAATACCTTTTTTCCACCATCTTGTTCATGTGCTTCCAGCACGTGGACTATTGTCTAACTGGCTCATCTTTGTAAAACTACAGTGACCTTCAGATCACAGATAAAATGTTTCACCCACTAGGAAACCCTTGCCTGGCAAATACTTCCCCCAGTATGAGGCAGTTCCTTGACACAGGGCCTTTCACTGCACCTAGGACTAGAGAGGTAGCCAGCATGCCTCAGCAGTCCTGCTGTTCTCTTCACAGGTGTGCAGACAAAACCAGTATTTTACAGACTAGAGACTTGAATCAGATCCACATGCTTACATAGCAAGTACTCTGACTTGCTGAGCTATCTCACCCAGTGCAGAAAGGCATTTCTATTCTTATCTTTTTTATTTTATTGGTTTTTGGTTTTTCAAGACAGGGTTTCTCTGTGTAGCCTTGACTGTCCTGGACTCCCTGTCATCTGGCTATTTACTCCACCTCTTTTCCTAGGGTTTATTTTATTTAATCCTGTGTACAGAAAGCTTTTGGATTAAAGGTGTGTGCTCAGAATGAGCCACTCCACAACTAGAAACAGATTTTTTACAGTTCCCAATTTTGGGATTCACAACGGGACCAAATATCCTGCAACTACGGATAGCACAGTACCTTTCCATGGGTTCCACAGACAGTGTTATCACAATGGATTCCCACTGTAGAAATATATTAGTTCAAAGACTGAGCAACTTCCCTTCTGTAGCATTTTACATACTCTTTGAATATGTATAATGATTTTCCTCCATCTGCATATATGCAAAATGACAAACCATAATGCTATTTACAGCTGGATAGCTGTGTACTGGACATTGTGTGCTGTATATTCGTTTACTTGCCAGTTCAGTGCATTAGTGTGGCTATTACTGTTCCTTGAGTTCATTGTGTCTTCTTTTCTACATAAGTCTTTGAGCAATTGTCTGCTCTGATCTCTTGTTCTTGACCCACTCCTCTCTATTTTCCCCCACACACTTCCACTACAGATTATGCAATGGCTGGTTTCATTTCAGAAGCCATGGCTTTAAAAATTTTTTTTTCTTTAGTTTGCTCTGTTGTGAGCTAAAAGCCAATTAGACATCAGAGAAAAATATAAAATCATATTTTATACTAAATTTTGACTGACTTAGTCAAAATGCTTCAAGTGGTTTGTACATTTATACCTGGCTGAAATCAAAGAAGTAGGGGGTGAAGGGGAGGAGATGTTTGAATATGAACTGGTAGATTTCACTTGAGCACAGGATCTTTTGTGAGGAAATCTGACACAGAAGATTGAAGGGGAAAAAATGTAGTTCACAGAGAGTGTGGGTGAGGGGATGGCAAAGAGAATGTGTAACACAAAACTTGGACATTTGAGAGGTATGCCTCATTGCTTTGCATCGATGATTTGCATATTAAGAAGTCGGGAGCCTTCACAATAATGAATCCCTAACTAGTTTCTGACACAATAGACTGATATGTCCCTGGAGGAGTCATTATGGTCTATCATGTCAATGATCCGCATATTAATGACTCTCTAACAGGCTCATCAACAGGTAGCCTAAATAGGCTCCCATTGAGTTCTTTTGCATTTGCTTTTTAAATGTATCTTCTCCTCCCTTCCTTTTGTAACACTATTGTGAAGAATTGACAAAAAGGCCCATTAAGATAATTTTAATGTGTGACTTAAGTTCACAAAAGCATTAAATTTAAAAATAGTGCCTTAAGACCTTCCAAGGCTGCCTTAAAAAGTTTCAAAATGCAGTTAAAAACAAACCAAGTTTGATAAGATAGTCCTTATTTGGATTTTAATATGAACAGTCTAGTCTAATTTACTTGGCTCCTGACTCTCTTGATATATTAATTTCTGATATGTTTGGTATAAGTAGAGGAGCTAGTTTGAAAGTATAATTGTAAAATGGAATTACTTGAGCATGGAATTGAATTCCTACAGACTTCATAACATACATGCTACTAAATATTTATTTAAACTAAAACAATAACTATTAGTAGAAATAATTTTAAAATATATAGGAAATACTAGACATAGTTTATTTTATAATAGGGTAGACATTTTATGATTTGAAAAAAGTGATTATGTAACTTTTAAATTCAACATTTAAATAAAAGGCAAATTGCAAGATTCCTATTAACAACATTTCTTAATTGTCTTGGAACATTTTAATTTATTAATTTTAATTATTAAAGATATTAGTTGGTTCTTTAAAACAAACATGGAGTTTATGCTGTACCATAAAATACTGAAGAACTGGGGCTTGAGAGATAGCTCAGAGATTAGGAGTAGCAGCTACTCTTCCAAGGAAACCCTGGTTGAATGCCCAACGTCATCATGACAGCTCATGACAGTCTGTAACTTCAGGATTGGAAATCCTCTTCTAGATTCACTTCCAAAGGCCAGGAGAAGAGAAGAGAGGCAGGAAGGGGAAGGGAGAGGAGAGAAGAAAGAATGTGCATAGGAGTGGAAGAGAAAGGTCAACATCCAGTCTCTTTTTTAAATGCTTCTGCACTTTACTTTTGAGACAGTCTCTTGTACACGCAAGGTATCCATGCAGATGAAACACCCATACACATAATAAATAAATAAGTAAATAAAAGAATGAAGAGTTGCTCTACAGATATGTCTATTGAGGGATGGATTTTCACTTGATTTACTCTAGATCAGGGAGTTATACTGATACATGTTCCAAATTCTTTGTGAGAATTCAAGATTGAGAGAAAACTTGGGGGAAAATTAGCATTTTGTTCATTGTTAACTGGAATAAAATAGATGACTATAAAAGAAAGGACACCGCCATGTTGAGGGATGAGGGCTCCAGCCTCTCAGGTAGGTGACCACAGGCTGGCGCTCTAGACTCACACCTGCACCTTCAGTACTCTTGGTTGTCAACTTGAATACATCTGGAATTAGCTAAAACCCAAGAGGCTAGGCACACCTCTAGGGGATTGTTTTTTCTTTAATCATTTGAAGTGAGAAGACTCACTTTTAATCCAGATCTTTGAAGGTGGGAAGGTCTGGCACTAATGTAGACCTTTTGAGCTGAGAAGAACCACCTTTAATCTGGAACCTACCTTCTGGTGGCAGCCTATCTAAAGGCCAGGGAAGACAAAAGCTCTTTCTTTACGTGCTTGTCTTCATCGTCACTAGTGAGTCCATTCCTTCACTGGCACTAAAGTGCGCCTATTCAGGATTCCTGCCTGCGCTGAAGACCAGCTGAGACATCCCGCCTAGTAGATTGAACAATTACTGGATTCTTGGTGTGTGTGTGTGTATGTGTGTGTGTGTGTGTGTGTGTGTGTGTGTGTGTGTGTGTAATATTTATACATAACTTATTGATGTTTGTCCATACACACACACACTTTGGAGAGAGTGAGCATGTACCTAAGAGTGGAGGAAGGACAGAGGCAAATACCAGGTGTCTTCCTTGAGTGCCCCTGCTTTTCTTTTTGAGACAGGCTCTCTCATTTGTTCTGGGTCTTATCAATTAGTTAGATTGGAAAGCTATCAGGCCCCAGGCCCCTCATGTTTCTGCTTCATCAGAACTGAGATGCCAGATGCCACTGTACTGGATTTTGTATGTGGGGGTTTGAGATCTGAACTCACATGCCATGGTCACTACTTTGCCCACGGAGCCACTTCTCGGTCCCGAAACCACTGTATTTAACCAACTAAATAACTTACATGATGAATGTGAATACTACAGATTTCACTGGGAAAACAGTATATTTACAGATGCTTTAAAAAGTGTCTACAGGCATGGCTCACTCAGAAGTGTTAACTCTGCTAAAAGCAGTTTTATACAACAAAAATTGATATAATTTTAAAGAAAGTGTTAGTTGGAATGTGTTCATTTGAGGAAAACACACACATATTAACATTTGGGAATATTTTCAAAGACGGATGTCGCAGTAAGCTCTTAGCAATCAGTTTGTGGGAAATCTTGAAGAACGGCCACTCAGACTCTGGAGACAGTTGGAGCTGGACAGTCCCGAAGTCACTGACATCTATCTGCTGCATGTAATTATGTTCTTTAAGAACTCAGGTAAAGTAAGGACCTTAGGGCAGTAAGTTTGAGACTATTTTTTTTTTAGAGAACTTGCTGATATACATTCTTCAGTTGTTCCAGCACCCATCACCTAAAGACATTTACATTTCTCTCCATAAAATATAATTGGCAGGTGGTAGCAGAGAAGTCCCTTAAGCCAGGTTTATCTATAGTCTTCTTCTACTTAAAATTCATGAATTCTGCTTGTAATTACATCACACTCCCAAGCAACCTACAATGATTTCTTAGTCCACATCTCAACTTCCAAGATTCAACTTAATGATGTACTAGACCCTCATCAGTCAGTGCCTTGAATAGTGCACATCACTTCCGTCAGTGTGTGATGCTTGATTCAATGACAGAATAATAAAACGTAAACTGTCTTTTCTGCTGTGGGGAGGAGCTGGGAAAAAGCAGCCCCCACCACACTGGCATGGCCAAACACTTCCAGACCTGTAATTTTTCTTGGTGGAAAATAATGAAGACTCTTTGAAAAAGGAAAAAAAAAAACACTAAGGATTTCTCCATGAAAGTATGACTTCTGTTATTAAAACATTCTTAATCAAAAAAACATTACTGGTTTTAAATTGAAGCATCAAGATGAAACATAATGTTCTAATATGTAAATTGAAATAAAATATATTTTAGAATATTACAATTCATTGTTTTCTACATCAGAAAATAACTCACTGGACTCCTGTATGGAAACATGTAAGCATATGATCCCAGATTAATTTCAAGGTTATCAAGGGTTGAGAAACAAGAGAGATGGCTCAGCAGATAAAGGTTTTTGCTATGAACCCCAGCACCCTGAGTTCAATAGTCCACAACTAACTCATGCAGGTTGCCTCTGTTCTCTCTGTAGGAACAATGTACACACACACACACACACACACACACTTAAATTTTTTAAAGTAATGTAAAGCAAGAAAATTAAGCCTACTGAAAGAAATTCAGTGGCATTTAAGTTGCATGAATTATGAGGACATTAATTCTACTTTCTCTAAAATGGAAAAAATAACTTAGTGAAGGTGTCTAAGAGCTTGGCTTGAGTCTGTTCAGTGTTTGAGGAGGATCTAAATCTGTGGTCTATAGTTTTGCTTGAAATGGTTATATTAATAATTTTCAAGTTACATATTTTTATCATATTATTTTCCTCTCTCAAACTCCTCCCTGAGCCTCTTCCACTTTCCTAACTACCCAGCGTCATGTTCTCTCATTACCACTGTCTCTCTCAAAACCAGCAATAAATAAATAAATAAATAAATAAATAAATAAACAAACAAACAACAACAACAAAAAAGACAAAAAAATGTAAAAAGCACATGATGCCAACTGTTAGTCTGAATCTTAGCAGGTTAAAAAAGAATTCAGAGACAATTCTAACGTTTTCTTCTGGAGACTTTGTGCTACTTCTTTGGGAGACAGCTTGTGCAGAAGAATGGTTCATGTTTTCCTCTCGACTGTTGCCATTAGGGAAGTGACCTTAATGCATCCTTTTATTTTAAATATCCTCTGAATAATGCCTTGCTTTCTTTTCTCTTTAAACACATCTGTCCTCCGTCTATCACTAAGACATTTATCACAGTTATCTGGCTGTGAACAAACATGTCCTCTGTTTTCAGCTTTATTCTTGACCAAGAGACGAATGCTGCTGTTATGATACCATAGGAAAGCTCACTGAGATGACTGGTGCATGCTAACTGTTACCTCTCTTCAAGCACAGGCTTTTCTCTCTCTCTTCTTCCAATAGCAAGTGGGTATGAACTATCCATAGTCTATAAAGCCAATTACTGGAGAAACAACATAACAAAAAGTAGCACTCACTGATTTTATTTAACCTAGGTATCTATTAAGCATATCTGTCTGTATCCATTTAATAAAAATGTTGATATGTGTAGCTCTTATATGGCTTTAAAAATATTTTGAATATGGTTTATAATATTTCCGACATAAAAGATCATTTATGAGCAGGTTCTGATGGTGCCTGTACTAGCAATCCAAGCAGTTTAGAGGCTGAGGTAGGAGGCTCACTAATTCCAGGTTATGTCCTGGGCTACATGAGGACATTATGTCTTAAAGAAACAAAAAAGAACACAATTCTTGGGGCACACGGGCATAGGAGACATGAATGAGATCACAGGCTTTAAACACAGATAATGATGTAGAGCATTGTAATACTTGCCTTTTAGCACAAGTGAAAGGGAAGGAGCAGGCATTTGAAGGCTGGCCCTTTTTAGACAGTTGGGTGCACTTTGGAGCACAAAAGAAGCAGCAAATTTAACATCATTTGGAATATGTTCCTTTGCCATTATCAACACTTTTTTCTAACCCATTTAGAATGGCTTTGTTTTGCTTCTGACCCCCTTCTTCTGCCATTCACATCAATAGACTGATGGCCCCCACCACACAAGACTGCAAGCTGCTGAACAAGTCTTTGAGAAGATCCTCTAATATGTTAAGGGACATATATAAGGTGGAAGTATCATGGCGTTAGAGGAGTTTAGGGGAAAAAACTGTATTGTTAATTACCCTAAGACTTCCACACCTCAACAGTGATAAAATGAGCCATAAGCCTAAGAATGGAAGAAGAACAGGCCCCAAACCTCTAGATTTATTAATTTGGTGGTGGTATTCTCAGGCAGAGTAAATCAGTAGAACAGGAAAGGAAGGTGGGAACTGGAATCCAGGCAGGACATTTTTAGAAATGAAGCATTTTAATAAAGGTGAATTGTTTAGAATGTATGCTGAGCTTTCTTGGAACCTGGGGTTCTGGTAAAAAAAAAAAAAAAAAAAGAACATTTTTAAAGTTCAGGAGAGTAATAACACCGTGGCCTACAAGTTTTTCTCTTACAAGTGGCTTGCATATTAATAAGAAAATGTGGTAAGTATTACAAACAGAAAAGGTCAAATAAAAATGGAGATGGGCATTAGCTGCTGATCTGTAAACAATCAGCAAAGTGTGCCCTGCACATCGCTGTTAGTAATAGTGTCTGTGAAAATGAGTGGGTTCATAGGTTTATGTGTTGGAACGTACCCGAAATAATCCTTCTGTATGGGACTAAGTAATATTGTGGAATAAAACGAAGTACTGAGCTGCTGGGTATCTATATTGAAGTACCATTGTTAGGAATGAAAGACACATGTGAATGGAAGAAATGGTGTTCTTTCCATGGCTAGTGATCCTCTCAGAATCTTGGCTTGGGGACGTGGACAATAAGATGTTTAACTTGGCCACTAGTTATCTTTTTGTAACTTTGCCAACATTGTAGAACTGAATCAATCTCTCCCTCCCTACCTCATGTCTGGAAGGTATTATCTTAGCATGATATTAAACCTACCTAAAATGTAAAATGTACTTACCATGTTTCCCCATCTACTTTTTCTGCCAGGCATTCACTAATTAGAAAAAAGCAAAAATAAAACAAAACAAAACAACAAAGAACTATGGAATTTAGTTCCATTCTCTCATACAGAAACATACAGTGATCCTTTTCAAGTTTGGCTTAAATGGACTCCTGTTTCATATTTGAATTTCTAACCCTCTGGCAGTCTTGTTGTTCTTGGATGTATCCTTTTACCACTTGTTACCTCTTATTTTTTAATCATTCTTTTCAAATCATAAACTTCTTATTTACTAATTAGTAAATTAATAATGAATCTTTGAAAAATTCCCCAACATTTCCTAGTATCTATTTTAATACTATATCTTAAAGCAGTAGCCGTCATATCTCATTATTTAGTATAATACCTATAATTCATTGTAACTATTATACTTTGTTAATTTATCTATTCCTGTTATTATTTCACTGCTTGATGAGACTAGTGTTTGATTTCTCAGTGTTTGTTACACTTGATGGTACATTTCTAACTACCTATAGAAACAGGAATGGTCCTTCCAGATTAAATAATATGGAGTGAGTATATCATAGGATTGAAAGTGTATGAAAAAGGAGCCATTGCTCCATAGAGCCTAGATTAGATTTAAACACATTTTTAATATTAATATTTAAACCTAAATTAAAACAATTGTATTTTATCATTTGACCCCAGAATTCTAAACTCTGAAAGTGGTAATAATTTAAGCCTTAGGATACATACAGATAAACACATGCTGTTTTTCCCTGATTGAATTTTTGTGTAAAGAAAAGATGGCATCATTAAAATGCTGGCCTGAGATAGAAAGGAAAAAGGAAGGTAGAAAGAGGGCTGTGCATTTATTCAACAGCCCTACTTTGCCATTACAATGCATCAGGCAGTGTGTCAATCACCAGGAATGAAAAATAAGGAGGGAGAGAAAGAAAATTCTTCTGATCAAAAAGTTCTCTGGAGCATAAAAGGGATCTGAGAGATGGTAAAAGCTGACTTTACTTCCACCATGGTCAGATACTCTGATGTAGATGGGTCTGCCGTCAATAACCAACAGTCTTCTCTTTGTTATCACATAGTAAACTTGTTTAATTAAACTCTTTAGATGCAATTGGTCATGTAAGGGTTACTTCAAGTTTAAGTGCAGTGCTTTGTTTACACATATTCTATATGGCAAAGATCAAGCTACCAGCTCTCATAAGCCAGCTGAAGCTAACAGCAAGGTGTTTAGAAACTTTAAATGATGTATTAACTCTCTGCAAAAAGAAAAATGACAGAGTTTTGGTGATTACATGTACTGATTCCTTCCTCATAACTATTATTGTGTGGGGGGTGGATCAAGATTTCCTTCAGGTACAGCTATTTTATAGTCTCGGTCTTCCTTGGTGGTCATGTGGAATCACATTAGTTGCCGTTAGATTTTTGAAAAATATTTCTTTTAAAGAATTGTTCCAGGCTGCTCACTTAATACCATATTGTTAAGATAGGTTCATAGTTCCCTGTTTATCTGTTTTATTAATTTTAATTCTGTATAATAGCCATTTTAGGATAGCCCGTAGTTTTCTATTTAGTCTTCTGTGAATGTGCATTTATGTTCGTTCAAAACTGACAGATGAACACCAATGTCATCCCAAGTATTACAGTAATGTGCAAGAAAGTCTGTGTTTCCAAGGCCACCTCCCAGTCTCTGGAATTATTTGCTTTGTTGTGTTGAGCAGTTATCAACGTGGTAACTTTACTTTTGTTTTCATCTCTGGTTTATGCATATGTGTGCTCCATTTTCTGAATACTCCCCCATTACCCCCAAGATAAGTAGTAATTATATTTTTTTTCTGTATACAGATATAGAGATAGATTCTTGGTTTTTAATTGTGTTGATTTTGCGTACTACAAGCATCTTCTCTTCAAGTTTAATTTTTTGTTTTTAACTTTACAATGCCTTTTTACATTTTATTATGTTTTATTGTAGATGCACGAATATTTTGCTTGCATGTATGTCTGTATACCACATGCAAGACTAGAGCCTGCAGAGATTAGAAGATGGTGTTGGATCCCTGGAAGTAGAGTTCTTTGTTGTTGTGAGCTACACTGTGGGTGTTGGGAATTGAACCTGGCCTGGAAGAACAAGTGCTCTTAGCCACTAAGCCACCTCTAAGTCCGCCTTTTATGATGTCTTTCAATGAACAAAGGGTTTAAAGACTAATAATGGAGCTGGAAAGATGGATTTGTGATTAGGAGCACTTGCTGCTCTTGCAGAGAGCTTCGTGGTATGGTGCCCTGAAACCACATGGCAGCTCACATCACCTCTAACTCCTTTTCCAGGGGAACCAAGTTTCTCTTCTGTTTTTTGTTTGTTTGTTTGTTTTTTGTTTTTCAAGGCAGGGTCTCTCTTTGTAGCCTTGATTATTGTGGACTCACTTTGCAGACCAGGCTGGCCTTGAACTCATAGCTATCCTCCGGCCTCTGCACCATCATATCCAGCTCCAACTTTATCTTCTATTTGTTTCTTGTTGTTTTTTTAAAAAAGATTTTTTTTGTTTTTTTTTTTTGTTTGTTTTTTTCATATCACTAAGAACCTTTATTAAAAAAATTGGAAACATCTCATATAAGGAACTTTTTTTAATACATTTTTATTAATTTATACATATTACATCTCAGTTGTTAGCCCATCCCTTGTATCCTCCCATTCCTCCCTTCCTCCCACTTCCCCCCTACTCCCCTCCCCTCCCCTAAGTCTGTGTCTGAGGGGGACCTCCTCCCCCTGAATATGCTCATATGGTATCAAGTCTCTCCTTGGTGACCTCTTATCTTTCCTCTGAGTGCCACCAGGCATCTCCGTCCAAGGGACATGCTCAAATATGGGGCACCAGAGTTTGTGTGAAAGTTAGATCTCCTTCTCCACTCAACAGTGGAGAATGTCCATCGGCTAGTCCGGGTAGGGGTTCAAGGTTTTTACTGCCTATTTTTTCCTTGGCTGTTGCCACAGTTTGCGGAGGGCCCCAGGGCCCAGACTCGTCTGTAGTTTTCCAGGACCCACTGGATCCTTCCATTTCCTCTTTCTCCCAGGCTTCTCACACCTAAAGTTTCAATAGGATGTCCTCCCCTCTTACCCACTATTCTGGTAGGTACAGTTTTTCATGGGGATGTACACTAAAAAAGATATTTTATATGTGTTTTTAAAAGATTTATTATTATGTATACAGTGCTCTGCCTGCGCGTATACCTACAGGCCAGAAGAGGGCATCAGATCACCTTACAGATGGTTGTGAGCCACCATGTGGATGCTGGGAATTGAACTCAGGACCTCTGGAAGAGCAGTCAGTACTCTTAACCTCTGAGCCATCTCTTCAGCCCCTCTCCTGATTTTTATTGACTTTAAGTATAAACAGTTCACAGACAAAGTTGCAGCAGAATACGCACATAAAATAAAAATAAATATCTTTTAAAATATCTAAATTGCAATAGAGACAAACTAAGATGGTTATTTTATGATGTTTTTCATTATTTAAAAGGTACTAACTACTTTATATATTCATATATATTTTCTCTTAGGAATTTTCAGTTTTTTGACATGCTATACATTTAGGTTACCTGGAGCTGAATTTTGTTCTATTGTCTTTATTTTCCCTAAGTATAATCATCTCCCTGTCTTCATTTCTGAAAATTCCCTTATTTCCCTCCTTTCTGACATGCTAGATTTGCTCTTGAATGTGTCTTCTTTTCACTAAACTTTGAGTTCCATGTCTCAATTGATTACCAATACATTGTCTTCAAAGTTCACTTTGCATAAGAACACTTAAAATTAGATGAAGCAGACTTCCCTTCCTCTATTTCCCACAGCTATAGAGCTATCATTATGCCTCATTCAGGTTCTATGAAGACTGGCTTTATAATTTTGACTATAATTTTGGAATTTATACATCAATTTTGGAGAGAATTTATGCCTTCATAATATTTTATTACTATCTATGAACATGGTATATGCCATTTCTTTAATATTTATTTATATAGTTTTATTATTTTGTACTTTTAGGAAATTTGTCATGTTCTATGTTATTTTTTCTATATTATATATTTATATATATATACACATACACATCTTGGGTTTCTGGCTTTCCTTGCATATATCCTTGATTATAAAGTTTCCCCTTACATTCCTGAATTTCCATGTTTTGATTAAACTCAATTAAACAATTCTTCTGTTTCCATAGAACAGTGTGCTTCTCAATTCTCAGCAGAGAAGCTTCTTTTGGAAATAGATAGCAATTAATACAGAAACCTAACATTAATCAAAGTATAAATAACAAGACACTGCCAGGCATTTGGCCCTAAATAGAATGTCTATATCACATCCTTTTCCCCAAGGCTCAAAGATCTTTGCTCAAGAAGAAGGTACATATATCTTGTAAGAGCCAGAGTGGGTGGATGTATTTCAGGTTTACATGTTTTTAAAAAGAGATGTTATATACTCAAAGAAGAAAATGTATTTGTAGGTGAATTTCATAAAAATAAATAATTGTATGGTTATAGATCTTCTTAAACAGTAAAACTTTTATATTAATTCAATATTAGTACTTCAAACTCTATACTTCAAACTATAGTCTGTGAATTTTATTGTATATAGAATGATATTTTTATGGCCATGTCCATTACTGTTGTTGGCAGTAAAAAAAAAAAAAACAACAAAAATATGTCCATAACTAAATTGCCTTCTTCACAATCAGGATGGAAAATTTTACAAATATCACATTGTTTATAGTAATAAAATTAGTCATGATGGATTTCTGTATGGAAAGTTACAATACAGATAGACTAGACTCAATTGTAAAAGTATATCAGCAGCTGTCATTTTTCAGATTTCTGGGTTTTGTTTTATTGTTGTTGTTGTTTGTTTGTCTGTTTGTTGTTGCAGAAAAATCGCTGAGAAAATGTCAATATGAGAAAAATAGATTCGGGGGAAGACATGGTGGTAGATGTCTTTAATCCCGGTATTTAGGAGCCAGAGACAGATTTAGGAGCCAGAGACAGAGCTCTGTGAGTTCAAGCTCAGCCTAGTCTACCTAGAGAGTTCTCAGACAGCCAGGGCTATAGAGAGACCCTGAGAAGAAAGAGAGAGAGGAGAGAGAGAGAGAGAGAGAGAGAGAGAGAGAGAGAGAGAGAGAGAGAGGTTGGCAAGGAGAATGAGGGGACACAGTGGTGAAGTGTTTGCTATGCTAGGCTGGTAATCTGAGATCAATCTACAGAATGCATGTAAAGAAAATCAATTCTGAAAAACATCCCTGTCATCCACATTTACACTGTTGCATATATGAGCCAACCCATGCACATCAGATGCACCCAACAGTTACAGCAATAAACCAAATATTTTAAAAGAAAACCAAGACATAAATTAACTTCTGAGTAACTGTACATAAATTGCAGTGTTTGCTAATTACCTTTTTTCATATCGAGGATAACAGAAAAACACAATTATAAAGGCCTCCTTAATCTACCCACTGACATTTGAAAGGAAAAGTACTTATTTCCAGTCAGAATGCAGAATATACTAGAAAAAGCAATGTAATCTGAGGATTTTTAAAGAAATGAATGTGCTTACATTTAACAAAGAAACGTGTTTACGTATGTTCACACTGAAGTCTTCATTTTAAAATTGGCTAGTGACAGTACATGCATGAGATTTTTGAGAACAAATCTAGCCACTTTTTAGGTTTTAGTAAGTGTATTTTATTTTATTTTATTTTTATTTTCTAGAGAGAGAAAGTTACTTTTATAACAATACAGTTGAAAGAGAAATAGGATACAAAACATAATTATCCAAATGTTAGAGAGGAATTTATAACAACAATGGAATATCAGTTCATAAAACTTTGTCATTTAAACTAGAAAGTTAATCCTCTTAATTTTAAAGGTTAAATAAAGTATGATGAAAAATACACATTTGCTTACAGGTTTATTCTGGGAATTTTTTAATAAGCACAACATAATCTCATTTGGAAATATTTCATTGTATAGATTATTTAAGTTTTTACAGAATCAGAGTATCATCCTAAAATATTTACTTACGTACAGAAATAAACATAATGAAAGGTTATACAAACTATTTGTCTTATTGTTAATTGCTATTTTTTTCAGTATGTTAACATGTTTTAAAAGATGTAATTTCAAGACAAATGTATGTTTTTCTAAATTTTAGCAGTAAAGAAGAATCATTGTTAACACCAGAAGAAAACAAGTTAGAGAATTTAAAATTCACAGGTAATATTTATTTAAAATTAAAATCTACCTTTTGTTAATATCTGTAATAAAAACAGTCTTACAATTTTAAAAAAACCATATTAACTTTTCAGATACCTACATCCCAACAATCATTTGTTCTCATGAGGACAAGGATGACTTGGGAGGCAATCATCAAAATGTAAAAGATATCATCAACAGGGAGCATGACAAACATAATGAAAAAGAATTAGACTTGATGGTAAGTGTTCTGGTTGCCACGGTATTAGAGAAGATGAATCTATTTATGCTTCAAAGATGCTGCAATGCCTGTCTTTCAATGGCTTCGGCTAATATAATTTGCAAATGTGAAAGCATAGCCTGTTCTGTCCCAGCATCTCTATCTGGCTTGAACAACAAGGCACTTTGATTTCAGTGTTGCTACGACTGCTTTCTGCAGTCGTAAATTAATGATATTAATTTCTTATCTCTTTACCAATGGCTATGAGTAATTTGTGAGACTTATAAGCAAGAGGCACCATCCTGATGCACATTTCTAATCTTTGTGACAAGTGCACACCTAGTATAAACGTGTCTGTGAAGTAACAGGGCTGCAATAGACAATGGTTAAGGTCCTATCCAACCTAAGAAGCCTGTAATTCTTAACTTTAGCATTTTTTGCTCTACTATTTCTGTCCAAGTAGGAATTCCAAAGTTTCTTAAAATGGTGAAATATTAAAATTACCAAGGAAAAAGACAATAGCTGGTGGTGCATGATTTCAAAACAGGAAACAAACTGAGTACTGTACAATTTAGTATAAAATTTGTTATTATGAATTTCACACTTGGTGAACCATCAAATCTATTCTGAAATTTGGAGGAGATGGTTTAGTCTGCAGTTTTAGCAGACAGTGAGAAGTAGAAGTAAATGAGTCACATAATGCAATTTATCCTTCATCATATTTGGTTGGAGCTCATAACTTGGTGATACCTGGATTCGTAATCACTTAAGATTAAAATGACATTTGCCTCTTCAAGTGTCAATGTTGAAACCAAAAAGAACTAGAACGCATCTCTCTCTCCACACATTTCAACTCTGCAATAGTGATATGGCAACTGCAGCACTAAAGTATGCAATTTATTGGGCTCCAACGTTAAGGCACTACAAAGTTGTCACCCATTGTGAGAATTCTCACTAGCTGAAAGTTAACATTACCTTTTTTTCAAACCACAGAATATAATGAAAGGACCTTGAAAAAAAATCACATATTTCACCAATACACCTCATTACCATGAGCGGCCTCAAATATAAAAGTTTGTTTAGAAGTTAGTGGGATTGTACGCCCAATAAATGAACAGGGAGCTGTAATTTAGATGCTAATTTGCTCCATGCTGACGTGACTGCATAAAACAATGAAGCTCCATAATAGATGGAAATACAACCAAATCTGTGGAACCCACAGGCATTGGCTTACAAGACAGCTGTGCAGTTGACAAGTAACATGAGCCTTATGTGAGAAGAAGGGGAAAACGTAAGATTTGCATATAATTATTGAGATCATGCAAATGTCAGTTATGAGGAGGGAAAAAAAAACACAGGCATCTCACTGTTAAATCCTGACAGTTGGCATCACTGAAGAGCTCAAATACATTTGAGTACCAGTTGGCAGAGGGTCATTAAAACAGAATTTGCAGAGACATTAACTCCCTCACTTTTCTTTGAGTGACGTTTTGCTATTAATAGTTTGCCGAGGCTTTGCAGAAAACATATTAATAAGAGAAACTGTAATGGGGGCACCTACAGCACATATAAATGTGGCAAGGGGCGCCCAGGAAGCTGCTCTCTAATTGATTAGCATGGAGCTATCAATGTGTATATCCTAAGTGAGGAAAAAGTGCAATGACAAGCAAGAATGGTTTGAATAATACAATGTGATATTTGGAAGCTGAGAGAGAGAGAGAGAGAGAGAGAGAGAGAGAGAGAGAGAGAGAGAGAGAGAGGGAGATTAATTTGGGCCCCTTTTCTTACTGATCTCATTCCCAAATCATACCTTACGAAGATCTGCCCCAAACATCCAACTTCAGAGTTTGTGTGAAATCCACAAATGAAGTGAGTCACGGAAATATAACAGATAATTACTTGAGCTAATAAAATCTACTTCGCTTCTCATCTACTTTTTAAAGATCACATTGTCATTATTTCTATTGTTTTTATTCCACAAGATAAACCAACAGCTAATAACTTCCCAGGATGAAAAGAACACATTTTCAACAGATCCAGCCAATTTCACTAATAAAGCTGAGGGGTCAGAGAAGAAGCGAGAGCATTGTGAAACCCACACTGAATTGTTCCGAAGGCCTTTGTCTCCAAGTTCGTCACCAGAAAGCTCCTTAAAGAGAGATTTCTACCGCAGCAGAAACTATTCCCCAGGAAATGAATATGGTCATCTACCTTCAGAGGAGATTCCTTCAGAAGTGGGAGAAATAAGGCCATCACTGGGAGATGCTAGGTCTGATGAACTAATGCAATCCGACCTTCTCAGCAAAGAAGTCCTGGATGATAATGCCAACCCAGCCCACTGGAGCGGCAGAATACAAATCGTGTGTTCTTCCTCTGATCAACTAACTGCAGGTAGTCTTAAGAACAATGAAGCAGGAGTAAAGAAACCTGGGATAAAAGATTACAAATACCCAAGCAGAGATTTCTATTTAGAGGCATCCACAAATCTGGAAGAATCAAATGCATCTTCCAAAGATGGTTGTGCCAAGGAGAAGGAGCAGAAGACATGCTTAGGTGTTAATGAAAACCCAAGCAAGAATTTTCAGGCAGTGGTCTCGAACCAAGAGAGACAAACGGGGCACCCCAAAATAAGCATTGAAGGGGCTGAAGCTAATAACCAAGACTTGACCAGTCTACTAAGCAAAGATGCAGTAGATCCCACTGCTGCAACAAAGACAAAAGTGAATTGGAGAGAAGAAGTCGGGCAAGGTACCAATTTAGAACCAACAGTTTCTTATCTTGATTCTCCAAGAAATGGTAACGATCTGACAGATGATTATATTTTTCAAGCTGAACAGAAAAAATCAGATTCTAGTAATCCTGCAGACCATAATATGAACACACAGCATAAAAACAATTGGAATGTTCTGGAACGTCAGCCAAGAGGGATCGAATCAAATATGACGGAGCATATCAAAGAACAAGCAGAGTGTAAAGACCTGTGGGAGAAAAGAGCTAACACAGGGACCCTGAGAGCTACTCCTACAGAACAATTGTTTACCTGCCAAGAGACAGAATGCCATGAACTGTCTTCTCTAGCTGATCATGGTATTGCCGAGAAAGCACAAGCAGTTACAGCTTATATAATTAAGACAACATTAGAAAGAACTCCAGAAAGCATGCCTGCTGGAGGAAAAGCCATAATTGCTAAGCTACCTCAAGAGACAGCACGAAGTGACAGGCCCATCGAGGTAAAAGAAACAGCGTTTGATCCACATGAAGGGAGGAAGGATGACTCACATTATCCCCTTTGTCATGGAGATGCAGCAAGTGTAATCCATGACAATGATTTTGAAAGGGAGTCCCGGTTAGATATTTGTAATGTACGTGTGGATGAAATGGAGAAGGAGGAAACCACATCGACACGCAATCCCAGGAAGACATATGACAAGGAGAATCGTGGAATTGGATGTTTAACATCTATAGACGAACCTTCACAGGTCATTACAGGCACTCAAAAAGCCACGTCAAAACTGGATTTACATTTGGGAGTGTTACCAACAGACAGAGCAGTATTCCCGGAAAATACAGATCTTGAACTGCTTCAAGAACTATCAAGGAGAACAGACATCAACGCTGTTCGCTCTGCATTTAACTCAGACGCTGCCGGTGCCTCTCAGGGCAGCTCTCAAGTTTACAGACGCCACTCTAAAAAATCAGAACCCTCTCACGGATGGGCAGTGGCTGAAGAGAAAGCAGTTACTAACACAACACTCCAGTCTACTCCTACCAAATCAGAATATAATCGCTACCCAGAAAGTGAGATCCTGGCCCATGCCGTGTCTAACCCTGAAGACGGTTCCAATTTTTCAGAAATAATAGAGTCAGATAACAGAAGAGAACGAAGTGTGGATCCGATTCTCCAACAAAAAGAAGGTAGATTGGAAAAACCCCAAGGCCCAATGATTTTAATCAGTGAACCTCTTGAGACCCTGGATAAGGCAAGGTTGGAAAATGAAGGGTTAATGCATTATGGACAACCACAGTGCGGTGTGGGTGACAAAGGATCAGTGAGCTCTGTTTCAGGTACTCTCCCTGCCCACGAAGTCCAAGCTCAAGGCAGGGCATCTCTGCTTTCAACATGCATCGACTCTAAAGTACCGTATTTCCTTTTGTTTCTGATATTTCTCGCAGCTGTCTACTACTATGACTTAATGGTAGGCTTGGCGTTCTACCTTTTCTCCCTGTACTGGTTGTACTGGGAAGGGGGGAGGCAAAGAGAGTCTGTCAAAAAAAAGTGAGCTTGGCACCGGTGTAGCTCTCTCTTGAAAGATAAGCTCTTTAGTGCCAAACACTTGGCGCTGGTGGGAGAGGTTATTCATGGCTCAAAGAGTCAGCGCAGTTTTTCTCTTGAAGGATCATTTAAAAAGGAATGCGTATGAAGTTTGCTCCTTCATATAAGTAATTATTCTATATAGGACCATTATGCTTGGATCATTAAATACCTATATGAATATGAAATCTGAAGCACGTCAAGTTGAAATTAGGTACAGCTGTTGCTCCTTAGCAGGCTGTGAAGTTGCAATGCTTCATGTCTCTTCACTATTTAAAGTGCTATTTCTTGCATTTATTTCTTTCACAGTAAAGCTTCAGATATTTTTTTTCCTCTGAGAGCACGTTCCCCCATGGTTTTTAAAAATAGATAAAACATGGACAATGGCAGAGAATTATTTTTCTCTTAGGCTTTAGAATTAACCATGAAATTTTCATTTAGTATTGATTGTGTCACATATCAGCACATACCGATAGATGAAATACAAAAATTTCTATTTCATACCTTTAAGAAAACACCCATGTATGTTGCAATACTGAAATACATATTAAACACACCCATGCTATAGCTCATATGCACCCTGCATCTCTTTACACCTACAATGTCAGGGTGTTCATAAACCAGATTTGATAAAGACTTTTGTAAATAATTGGGATTTTTTCATGCAACCCTACAAAATTTGAGTTAGCCTGCTTTAAGTATTTTCTTTTTAGTTGAAAGGCTGTAACATAGCTGAATAATTTCAATGTTAAATGTTGTCCAGGCAAGAACATTAAAACATTCTGGAAGCATCGTTTCAGGATGACTTTGCACCTATAGCACAGTTCTCATCCCATCAGTCATGACCACTCAGATCTCCTGCATAGCAGATATTTACATTGCCATTTATAACAAAAGCAAAATTAAAGTCATGAAGTATCAACAAAATAATTTTATGGTTTGGGGGGGTCACCACAACATGAAGAACTCCATTAAAGGGTCACAACGTTAGGAACACTGACTAGAGTATAAGACCTTAAATAACAACAATAATAAAATAATAATAATAATAATAATAGATGCTAGAATGTTCTTCATGGTAGTTTTCTCTTAGATTAGTTGCTAATCTTTTCTCAAAGTGAGGAGATGAATGAGATCCTAAGGTGAACTCAGAGAACAAACACCTTGTCTTAGGTGATGCTCATTATATGATCTTAGGTTGTAAGGTAATGACTACAATTGAAAACAGGAAAAATAGGTATAGTTGGAAGCATACTGGAGAAGAAGTGAACATCAAACACAGCAGTGATTTTGACTACAATAATTACGAATAAGGGTATGAAATAATAAGAATTTTATTTTTGGTTAAGTGGGACTACTGCCAAGGTTCATATACAATTTATTTCTTCAGTTTTATTGGATATATATAAAATACAAGGCCCTTTGCTATATTCTATGTCAGTACTTTACCACACTGCATATATATCCATGGATATATATTAACTTGTTTGAAGTGTGAAAAATGTCACACAGAGGGAGTCCATTTGAATGGTCCTCTCTCATGGAAATTTCTTTCAGGAAATTTTTAACTAAAAACAGCACAGAATGTTTTTAACATATAATGATAAACTTACATGTCATCTCATATATCTTAAAAATGTGCATTTATGAGAAAATAAAAATATTTGAAGTGACTTGAATTTGATACTTACTGATACGCTTAATTGTCTTTATGTACACAATTATTTCTCAATCTTGTAATGGCATGCAATTCCCAAGTGTGCTTGAAAATGAATCTTTGCCTTCAACTCTTTAGTTGACCAAATACAAACATCCTGAAGTAGAGTGTAGGTCAAATATTTAATTTTTAGAAGCATATTTTCAATAAATATAAGTGGAATTTCTTTAAGTAGTTCTTAGATATTATCTTTAAAGTTGTTGCCCTCATATTTTGTTGTCAGGATTAGATTAAGTTTGAGCTAAAATTAGCATTCCTTCAGTTCTTTATAGCTTAGATGTTTTTAAAAGTTCTTTCTTAAGAGTTTTAGTCAATATATAACATCTCACTATTATTTTATAAGCACATGTGCCCGAACTGGAATTCTTCCCTTAAATGATCAACATAACTTCCTTCATCTTAACTTTTATTTGGCTTATGGTAACATTAACTCACTGTTTTATTTGTAGTAAAACAGGAGCACAAGCTTCAAACACACACTTAGTTGTGTGTTTCTTTGTGTGAAATGAAGAATACTGGATTGAACTGACTTTTTAAACATTGCCTATAAGGAACATTTGAAATGACTGCTATATGGGGAGGTGGGGCTCAGCAGTCTCTTCTCTGTGCTGAGAAAGGAGAGTGGATGGTAGGAAGAACCTGTGGCCTCTGCTGAGAAGGATTTGGCTGTGGACCATCTTGATAAAGGCCATCTGTAAAACGCATAGCTGACTGTTTCCTGTCTCACCACACACTGATTATGGGCATAATAAGGACATGGGAGGATAATTAGCCACAAGAATCTTTACATATTCCTTTCTTATTTTGAATAAGAAATGCATCATAATCATTGTCATATTTTACCTTTCTGGGCTTCTCACTCTTAGACACAAAACCCTTAAAATTTACTGACAAGTCTAACGAGATTAAGTAGTAAAAACAACCCTCCTTTAAGAACTCTGACTTCTATAAGCTATCAATATCACAATAAAATTCTCAGCCAGGATGAAATAAATCAGTGGATGACACCCACTCACCAGCACTGAGGCATGTTGGTTTAGTAGAACAATATTTTCCTGAGGAGCTCTAATATAACGATAGTTAAGTTTTTTTCAAGGACTAGCTATGTTCAAATATTTGTCAATATATTATTTCAAAATGAGACATTCTTATACCTCACCTTACACCAGTATTCTGGTTAAGAGGAAAATTTTTAAATGACCAAACCAAATATGGGGAAATAAGTAAGATAGTTATCTCTCTCTTCAATGGTATTCATGGAGCTTTTAAAATGTTTTCTCTTATAGTAAAATAGAACTAGTTAAAAATATAGATGGTCTATCTACTTATCTCTTGGTAAGTACGATCTATGACAGAAGCCTTTTCTCTTACGTGTCCACTGTGCCTGGGAATTGGAATTTTCAATAAAGATTCTATCAGAAGTGAAATTGATAGGCTGTTCTTGCCAAGTACCTCAGCTGTGCATCTCTGAAGGGAGCAGGTAGAAGGGTTCCTATTATTTATTTGATTAACCGTGGTTGCTTTTGTAATGTTTTTGAAATTCAATAGTAAAAATCTTGTCAGCAGAACTTAAGTTTTCATCATTTAAAACATATTTGGCCAAGAATCTAATGTTTCTATCACATAACCCAACATTTTACAATTATGAATTAAACTTTAATGAAGCTTCCAGCTCAGCCTGATGTGTGTGTGTATTTTAAAATAATTTGTTCTGTTGTTGTTTTCTAAAACCTTTTAAGCAAACAACTATTTAATGAATAAAATGTCTTCATTTTACATCATTTTATTATGTGTCAAATGTATACACAGGGTATTGGTTTTTCAAAAACAAAACAGTACATTGCTCAGAAATTTAATAGAGAGTTCCTCAAGTTTTTTTTTTTTACTATATTCAATCCTTGTAAATTGCTACAAAATAAAGTAAGATGTCAGCAAGAGTAAAAAAATCTGGAATCATTTTGATTTGACTACGGTGTCTCCAAGATCTGATTTTATAGTGGGCTGAGATATCTAATTAAATGACTTTTCGTGGTTGAACTGGGTGCCGTTTTCTTCTTATCTCACTGCTCTCAGTCACTCAGTCTTCCCAGTTGTCTCCTCCAGGAAATCCCCTTGTAAAACGAATAAAGCATATTGCTTCCCCTAGTACTGTCCATGTATACTCCTCTGTCTAGACTACATGCTGGTATTACATCCTTTTCCTGTAGAGTGCACAATTTCTATGTTCATTTCAAGTCCCATCCTTTCTGTCATAGTCTCCTGTTTTACTTTATAAGATCTTTCTGCTTTCATTTCCTTCTGTGTTGTGCTTCCTGTTGCTAGCACTGGACACTTGGCTATCCCCAATGGACAGGGAAAGAAACAAAGATTTCATCTTTCTTGCAGTCACTCTACCTGGTCTAGTTTGCAGGCATGCTGAGCCAGTACTTGTCACAATGAAAACTCTTCCTTTTGTCTCCTGAGATATTATTAAAACTGAGTAAACATTTTAAAATCACAGCTGGGATGATTAATAGATTCCTGAAGAGACTGTTAAAAAGGCAAAGAGAATGTGAAGAAACCATTTCAAGTGATGTGTGGGATTGAGATATGGAAGAAGGAAAGTGGTCTTTATTTCTCATTTTCTTCACAATTCCATTTATTTTTCATATTAAAACTTCCTCATCCACAAAATATTTCTGTCATTTTATCTCATGGAAAATAATTAAGCTATTGTGACTTGCGGGGAAAATAATGCATTCCTTAAATCAATGGCTAAAGAAGAAACTAGCAAGACGCAGCATGCTGTCAGAAAAAGTAGCTCCGTGGTTTAAAATCAACAAACATCACAAGGTATAAAGTGCAGGAAACCCAATCTTCCCAGCTGCTGCCATGCCCTTTGGAAATGGCTGATCTCTGTACTCCACACCTGTTCTGCATGTTAACCTTCAGGGTAAGTAAACAGGTCTCGAAAAAGGACACAGTCCTTGTATTTTTTAAAGAGGGAAGCATTTGTCTAGCTAACATATAAGAGACCATGAAATAATACACAGATATAACCTACATTAATGCAGTATGTGGGCAGGAAGTGCAGTAGTTTTGTCACGTAACATTTCCAGTTCATCAGAGATTGGTCACTTAAGCGCAAAGGAAAAGCCAGGGACACTTCCACTCTGTCTTAGAATTCATTACCTCCATGTCTTGGTTGACTTGGTTCTGAAAACAGATTTAAATTGCAAAGACAGTCTATAAAAGACAATATCAAACAGCAAAGACATGGCGCTTAAGACCAAGGTGGAACCTCTCCCTGTAACACTTAACTATAGCACAATGCACTTTTAGCAATTGTATGTAGGAAAAATGCATGATAGAGGTTATATATATATATATATATATATATATATATATATATATATATATTATTTTTTGTTTTGTTTTGTTTTGTTTTTCAAGACAGGGTTTCTCTGTGTAGCCTTGGCCATCCTAGACTGACTTTGTAGACCAGGCTGGCCTTGAACTCACAGCGATCCGCCTGCCTCTGCCTCCCGAGTGCTGGGATTAAAGGCGTGCGCCACCACGCCTGGCTCGATAGAGGTTATAATTTTAGCAATGAAAATATTACACATTTGAATCCCTTTTTGCCTTGCACAACACTTTTTATTGATTGTCTGGGAGTTTCGTATCATGCATCCTGATCACAATCTCTTCCCAGTCCTTTCATGCTCTCCCTGTCTCTGTCTCTCTGTCTCTGTCTCTGTCTCTGTCTGTCTATCTCTGTCTCTGTCTCTGTCTCTCTGTCTCTGTCTCTGTCTCTGTCTCTCTCTCTCTCTCTCTCTCACACACACACACACACACACACACACACACACACACACACACACATATGTATATGAGATATACATATTTCACACAGACTTCAATTCCTGTTATCTGTATACTCACTGGATCACAGTCCAACCCTTCGTGGCCTGTCTCTTAAAGAGGACCGAGCCCTTTCCCTCCTGCACCCCTGCCAGAAGACACCAATTGTAGAGAGCTAACTTCAGCATCTTTGTCACACTTCATAGTAGTTCTCTTTGGTGGCTTCTAGTCTAGGCTATCAGTCTGGGGCTTTATTGGGTGGGGGTCAGGAGGGCTGAGGTGGTAGTAGAGGCTGCTACAGAAGCCTCCCATGTCTCTCCCTCTCTCAGATGTATCTGCAGTCATGGATATCAAAGCAAAATTAGGTTCCTTGCTTTTTACATTCATCAGGAGACAGGAATCATGGGCCTCAACACAGTTTGTGGTGACAGAACAGATCATGAACATGGTCCTCTGCTGCAGCAAGACTCTCGATGCAGACAAAGCCTTCAAGTGTGCCCAGACCATCGAAATCAATATGACCTCAGGTGCCATTGGAGGCCACCTTCATCAACATAGCCCCCAGTGACAACACAGTCCCTGGATTTTGACTGGGGTTCAGGCTTTGTCATAGACCATGAACATCCACATGGCTTATTATGGTAAATTGGACCATGGACATTACCACAGACCCTGGCTTCTGTAGGTCCATGGACCCAGACATGGCCTTCAGCAGCATCATTGTCCTGGACATCACTATGGCCTCAGGTGGCAGCACAGGCCATTCAGATCAGTATCACTGCAGCGTGGCCTTGAATCATTTTCATACACTTTAAAATGTCGCATTGCCTTGCTAGATAGTAGATAAATTCTCAATTAATAAACTAATTCTTGGGATATCTGTATTTTTTCAGTGATGAATATAAGTTTTCACCATTTCTTGAGTGATGTGATTCTAAGTTCCATCCAAAGAAAGAAACCAAGATTAAGGTCATTTATTTTCTGCTTTTAGAGACATAAGTGGAAATACTTTGAATATGTTCACACTCTTTGTAAAGTAAAGGTAAGTAAGGTAAAAATAAAGGTAGAATTCAGGAGTCGATGTTACACCAAAAACACTGCTCTTTCCTTAAGAGAATTGTGTCATGTTTTTGACACCAAAAGAAATCAGGAGATCCAGTAAGGGCCTCTTTGGGATGAACTTTAGCCTGCATAATAACCCTGATTAGGACACAAATATTTGTATCCCTTAACGTTTCAAAAGCAACCTGGTTTGAATGACGAATTACAAAACGAACCTAAAATAAAACAAATAAAAAGGTGCAATACTTAAGATGCAATACTTAGCTCCTGGTAGCAGGAAAATATGGCAACACTTTTGTTGATTCAGTAGTGTAAAGAGCAATTGGTAGGGAAAGGAAGGCACATTTTTCAAAGAAGCTGCTGGTCAAAGTTTGTTAGACATAATTTACATATTGACATCAGACAGTGACTATTGCATCATGTAGTTACACACTATAGCCTATTTAAAGGGCCCAAGCCACAATCTTCTATGACTCAACATACCCAACATGGAATAAAATGGAGGAAACTTTTGAGAACATAGAACTTTTGAGAAGTGTCTGCTACAGAAACAAATAGCACTGTATGTTCCTGGGAGCTATATTATGAGTATAATTCTGCCCATAATCAATAATTAGAACAAAAGCTAAGGGAATATAATCAGAAATTACTAAGACATAACAATTAGACTTAAAAGGCACTTATAAATTAGCAAAATAAATGATGATATAAATGACCCAAGAGGCTTTCTAAGGAATTAAGAGAGAAAGACATTTGAGGGTGAAAGGAGTTTCATGCCATCTCATTTTGTCCTTTACAATGACCTCAGGTATAACTCTGGTAAGACTGAATGGCAGTGGATTGCTTTTCCTGTATGTATGTCTAATGGTTGTTTGATATGTAGTCTCATACTATAATTACTGAAGGCCAAAGAATATGCTGATGTGTTAGCCAATGTCTGACACAATTATCTAAAAGCCTTTATCTCCTCCACTGGCTTCAACAACTTTATCCACACAAGACATGAAAGAACAGTTTTTAAAATCTGTTTTCTCTTTGCTGATTTCTAAAACAATATTAGCATCACCTTCAGGTATTCTAAAGTTATTCTGTCCTTGAAGATACCGATCTTATATTATTCTATAAAATTAGGCGTCATTAATTTAAAAATTATTTTTAATTATTTTTCAGCCTATGGGTGTTTTGTTTACATGCTTGTCTGTGCACCAAGTATGTGCCTGGTATCCATGGATGCTGGAAAAGGCCATGAGAGACTGGCAACTGAAGTTACAGACAGTTATGAGTTGCCATGTTTGGAATAGATTCTGGATGCTCTGGAAGAGCAGCTAGTACTCAGTACCACTGAGCCATCTTTCAAGCCACCATTTTAAAAAATAATTATTAAGGTCAAAGACAATCTGATCATAGTCTTTTTGTATTACTCAAGAAAGTTTTATTTTCATGTAGTCATTACTTCTAATTCTGTCCAGGAACCGGGTGCACTAGTACATTTACACTTAGTTATGCTATAGACTTTATTGTTATTTTTAATGAGTAAGATTTCCCTCTATTGTTTATTTGTTTAAAATTAATTTCGTGGCTATTTCACTCAGCCTGATGTTCACTCTTGGTTATGGCATCTTATAGCATCAAACTGAGTTCTCTCCTTTTTCTACGTAAGTACAATTAGCACTGTTTTAGTGAAGGTGTTGTGTCTGCAAACATTTCTTAACTTTTTGGCAACCTGCAAATGTTTTCTTAAGTGGTTTCCCTTTAAGTATGGCATTTGAAGATACAGCTTTATCTACCGGAACCTAAGCAGGGAATCTGTTTTATGAACACAGATATGTATGGACAAATTTGTAACATCTTTCTCTTTAATGGGAACCACATGGTAGAGTCAAGATGATTATTAATTTTTCTCCTTCTTTACATTCCATAAAAATGAGATGAAAGGATAAAATAATATAAAGACATACCACTGCGAAAATACTTTGGATGATATTTTAGGACACTTTTCTAATTTCCAACACATACTAAGTCATAATTGACTTCAAAGCCCAAAAAAGGTTGAAATGTATCCAAGCACTAACAGAAACACAGAAGAAATACATTGGCACCACCTAATACTAGGCAAGTAGCATTAGGGTACTGATTGCTTCAGATAACAAAGGCTAAGACATTTACAGCTAGAGAAATAGAAATAGGTTCAGAATCTTAATGGAGAATACATTTAGAGTCCTAGTTGGATTTACCTCCAACGTAGCCAGTCAACACTTCCTCAACCCTTGAAGGACTACAGTTTTATTTTCTGTGTAAAGTGATAAGCTTATCCATAGAGAAAGAAATAAAAAATCCCCTGTGGATAACAGTATCTGGAAGGTCACTGGAGAATCATCATTGCAACAGCTCTGTTAGATCACTCTATTATGAGAACTAATGACCAACACATCCCTGTTCCTCTCTCAGCATGCTTAGTCTACAGTTTGTTCTCTGGTACCTCACTATCCTCTTAAATGGCAACAGAAAGCTGATATCCACAGTTATTTGAAGAAATTCTATGAAATAAAGGTAGAAACATAAAGATACATCTAAATCAAATGGACCAATCAAAAAGACCAAGCCAGAAACAAGAAATAAATACCAAACAATTGTAACTGGTGTCTTCAAATAGCTGAAAATAGGCACTAAAAAAAAAGGAGACCCATCTGTGAAAAAAGACTTGGAATAGAAAACAAATAATGATATTTTATTGTTAAAAACGAAGGTTGAGAAAAAAAAACAAGAAAATATCACAGTGTACAGAATGATCCGACAAGAGATCAAAGATAAAAGGATAGAAAACTAAATTGGAGAATCAGCACCAATCCAGAAGGCAGAATACCAAGTGAAAACACAGCAAATGAGACTGCAGTGATCAGAGAAGCTCTGCTAAGCAGGATCGGTGTTCAGGCATTGAAGAACATGGCTGACTCGTTGTATTTGAAAACCTCACTTGCAATCCTAGGAAATGATTAAAGCTTTATACCAATGAAATCATAGACTTATAAAATTTCAAAACTCTAGAAATGAGAAAACTAGCCACAGGAGCATTGAGAGAAAAAGTTACACCTGCAAGCACATTTTCTTGCGAGCCAAGGTGTATGCTTCAGTTAAGAATGCCTGTTTTTTTTCTCTAAATGCTCAATAATTCTCATCAATAATTCTAAAATAACAATTCTTTAGCACCTTTCTGTCTTCTAGAATTCCTGTTGAGTTTAATCTGATGTATTTCTGTTTTCTTAATACTAATAAATTAATATTTTCTACCTTCTGTTGTATCTTTTATAATTCCCTTCAACTGCCTTTCCAATTTACTACTTTTCTCTTATTTTGTATCTAGTACTGATCTTTCATTCAAAATCTAATGATTATACATTACAGTTTAAAATATTGAATTTTGAGGGCTGACGAGATGGCTCAGTGTTTAAGAGTACTGGCTGCTTTCCCAGGGAACCCAGGTTCAACTCCCAGCACCCACATGACAACTCATAACTGTCTAAACACTCCCGTTCCAGGAGATCTGACACCCTCACACAGGCATATATGCAGGCAAAACACTAATGCACACGAAATAAAAATAAATTGAAAGGTATATTGAATTTTCCTTTTCATGGCTTGACAGACGTTTTTCCCTTAAATAAGCAGTTTCTATTTCTTTTCCCTGTGCCTTTAAAGTAACATACTCAGGAGGCTGATACAGGGACATTATAAGAAAGATTATAAGTAGGTAACAAAGGCAAGCCTGGGAATACATGGTGTGATCCTAGCTAAAAAAAAAAAATAATAATGCACACAACAAATGCCTCCTTATTTTTTCAAAGACAAGAAAGTTTCTCTTCCCTTTACAAATCTTAGGTCAGATATTTAAAGTCTTCATTTGAGTGCTTCCCCAAAATAATCTAGCATGGAGTAGCTTTGTGTTTCACTTCTGGACTTACTTGCTTATACGTGTTTGATATATGGTTTCATCAACTCTTTAGGACTCTCTCTGGGTTGTTTGCTTTCGCTTTCTCCGTATTTCAGGAGATGCTTTTGGTGGTCTCTTTCCAGCTTTCCAGTACTCAGATGGAGAACCAGGTACATTCCTGGGCTCTGGGCTGTGCTAGCTACCGGACTAATAAAAAAATGCCACAGGGTCTCAAAGGTGATGTGAGTTTGCTGGGTTTGGTAAGTGTTCACTGCCTCGCACCTGCAGGATGATGGTTTTTGTTCCAGAGTTCAGCTCTAGTTTCTTTCGTTGGCCTCAAGTTGTGTACATAAATGCCTCGAGTCACATTATTGTATGTACTTTCAGTAGTTCCACTGTTGCCTATGTCATTTCTAGAATATGGCATGTAAAGGTTAATAGGGATACAAAGTAAGCCACACTACACTAGCAAACGTGTATGCAAACGGAGCATTGGAGATATGAGGTGTACCAGTTGCTTTTCTTTTAACATAGATATCAGAGGTTATCCCTGGCCAGACTACTCCAAAGAAAGGCCTTATTTAGAAGCCCTATTTAATCAATGCCTATTTCGACAAAAAGCAAGCGATATTGTTATGCTGTTTTTTGTTTCCCTTGATGAGCACCACTTAAAATTAATTAGAATTTGCAGCTTAGAGAAGAAATGCTTTCTGAGTTAAATTTCTCAATGTTATCTGATGTACTAATAAATTATATGATCACACCTGTGAGATTTTTTAAAATAAATCGAATTCTGTGTCTAAAACTTATACTGTTTACTTGAGAAAGAAATGGCTTCTTAGGAATGGTTTTGGGACATTCTATAAAACAGCCTGTTCATTAAACCAAGAATTCCTACTGCTTTGATAGATGTCTTAAGCTGAAAGAAATGAGACAGGATAGATACTGATTTACATTCAGAAGTTTAGATTCACCAAGATAGGAAAGATGTTTTCTGCAAGGTAGTCAAGCACAATTAGCCAAAACACCTTGACTGCAATATTAATATAAATCCTGATTATTTCATGGTTCTTCTTGCTATATGTAGTTTATTTTATTTATGTGTAATAATATAAATGTATAATCCCAAAATAAGAACCGTGATGGATTCACCTTTAATCTGCCTTTGAAAATTGACTGCTGATGTTTTGTTAAATAGATGTATAATTAACCTACTTTCAAAAAAAAAAAAAAGACTGGTGAAAACAGAGCCTGGTAATGGTGTTGCTAGTGACACATGCCTTTAATTCCAGCACTTGGAAGGCAGAAGCAGGAGGAACTCTGAGTTCAAGGCAGGCCTGACCTGTAGATGAGTTCCCGGACAGCTGGAGCTATATAGAGAAACTGTGCCCTGAAAACAAGATGAAACAAACAACAACAAAACTAAAACAACAACAACAAAATGACTGGTGAAACCAGACCAACTTTTTTTTTTTATAAAACTCACATATATTTATTTGAAGTGAACACTATTTTTTTTCACATACCACCCATTGTAGCAAGAGAAAAATGGCACCTTGCAGAAAAAAGTGTAAATCCACTGAGAAGGAATTCCGGTTTACACTCCTTGTCATACCTCCAGCCCTGGACTCATTTCCATTTTATATCCAATCTTCTCTTCTCTTCCTAATCGTTGCCACTAAGAATATTTTACCGTTGCCTCAAGATGGTTTTAGGCACTAAAAAAGAAAGTGTCTCACAAAATTTTAGGACAAGGGTAAAACCCATTAGTGCCTGCTATTGCCTCACTAAATTATGAAATCACCAAAGAATAGAACAATATCTAATATTATATAGATCGTTTCCACCAAAGAAAAGGGTGGAGAAATTATTTCCATCATAAAATTCATGCAGCTAATGATTGTCTTAAGCTAATGTTATGTTTTGGTTTCAAAAGACCAGACGAAAATACTGGCTCTCATTGATCATTGCTGTCATTTGTGTCACCATCCAGAACCATATTGTGGAATACAGTTGACCTGACGAGCTACTAGAGACTGTTTTAAAATCCCTTTGATCTTATTTAGGAAAAACTTCTGCTACACGTTTAGTTTTTATTGTAGGAAAATATATTATTATAAATTACTTCTATAAAAGCATGCTTTAATATAACCTAGAAAACTGAGTGTGGTTCCTTACAAACTAGAGGAATTCTTGTACAGGAAACATTGAGTTGAACTGGCATATTCGGTAAATATTTCACCTTTCATAGACTAATACTATCTGGGAACCTTGGGAGATTACATTATATCTACAGCAGTGACAAAGTATTGTTTTGGGTATTACAATTTAAGTCTTTCACAGTATGTAGCTTATTCCCAGAATATGTCTTGTATATTTAAGTCAGCTTTTAGAAAGATGAATCCAAAACATGAATGGTTAGAATATTAGACTCTTCTTTTATGTTACAATAGGAAACACTTGAGTAATTATAATTATCATTTTACCTAACTATAGTTGATTATACCTATCTCCTACAGCTATCACATAACACTGGCAATGAACAGAATTGGAATATTCACAGAAGAATTGGGCTATAGGTCATTTTTAAAGCTAGAGTTTTATTGTGTCAAGAGGTAGTAAAGCAAGAAATGTTTTTCCCAAGAGTGTTGAACTAATTAAATCAACTAGAACAACCTAGTAGGAAGAAAAAATCCATTTATAAGACCTTGTTCTGGGCACTGCTCAACATTATTATCATGAATTATGGGAGTTAATCTGTCTTAAAACCTACACATTAAATACTATCAATATTTTTATTCTAAACCTGAATCTCTGAAGCCTCGAGGTCACTCAGTTACTCAGAGATAGCCTCAGCTCGCAGTCTGGGATGATCAAGAGGTATTGAGAGAAGGATGTGGAAGTGAGTTTGCAGTTAAAAGATGGAGTGAGGAGGGATTATGAAGTGAGAAACGGCACACATTAAGGCAAGTGTTCCTCCAAATGTTCAGCCTCTCTTTGGAGAACATCTTGGCTTGTTTACACAGTGGGTATGAAAGACACTGAGAGGCAGGGAATTTGTCCTAAGTTCAGATCTTAAGGAGCTTTAAAAAGTGTTCAAGTAAGGCAGTCACAGATCAAAAGCACTTTTGGAAACATCTTTTGGGTAACAGAGCTTGAAGTGGAAGCAGAGGGGGTAAGGGAATTTCATACCTGTGGGTGTGAAAGTCAACAAGGCATGCTGCACTTGACTTCCCTCTTAATATTCTGACAGCATGCTGGATGACTGGCGTAACTTTTTTCCCCTCTGTGAGTCTCTTGCTATTTTGATCCTCTGTTCTCTCCTCTCCAAAAAAGGAGGGCAAACTGATAAAAACATAGTCATCTGGTTATGGAAGTCCTGAGTCGTCCATGCGTTCATTTGTACCTTATACTTTTACAACTACCTTTTGTTTATCATCATGGCTCACAAACATGAGCATTTTCTCTTTTGTAATAAATTATGACTTTTATTTATTCCATAGTCAACCTATTCAACAGACACATGGTACTACATTAAGAGACATTCCTTTATCGTTTATTTGTATTTTTAACAAACAATAAGTTAATTAAAATAAAGATCTTATTTTTTTTACTTATCTCTAAGCAGAGATACTTACCTATTTAATTTGTTAAGAATAATTTGAAGTTCTGTGCAAGGATAATCGTCCTTTTCCAGGGATATATGATTTATCCAAATCTAAACATTTAGAACAAATCTGACATGTAAAACTAAAATTATGACTTACTTTTATATCACAGCCTCAGTAAATTAAAAACATGTTTAATTTTTGTGTGAGTTTTTTCATGTCTTCAAAACTAGAACTCATACCACTGATGTAGTAAAATTTATTTTTTATCAAAAATATTATAATCTTTAATGTAAAAGACAGATGCACACCTTTTTTGCAGAATAATAAATGACTCAATAAAAATTTCAATTAAAGAAATTTTATTTTCAGTGAAATGGTCTTTATTGGAAAACTTTAGCTGTGATGGCTACATCATATTTCTTTTTTAAATATATTTTATTGATTTATTCATATTACATCTCAGTTGTTATCTCATCCCTTTTCACATTGCTTTGTGGGCAAGGGGAAAACCCCTGGACCATTTGAGGCTGAATGTCTTGTAGAAACTTTAAGACAAAGCAGCACACAAAGTCCCGTTGATCTTGGAAGTAACTGGATGTGAATCCTAGAAGTTAAGTATGGTTCTCCTTCTGAGAGTTTCGTTAAGAGCCACTCTCCAATGTCTATCAAACATTTGCAGTTCTAGTTCAAATATATAGTTTTTCATGAATTCACTTGCATTTAAACTTTGAGATGGTGTTTGCCTTTCATGGGGAAAACCAAAAAGGCAATAAAGAAACTTCAAAGGAATTAAAGATTAACTCTGAAAATTCCTCTTTAATTTTTCAAATACTTGATATGTTCAGTCCTAAAACATCATAAAGTTATAGGATTTTCTTGTAGATGTGGGATGATCTCATTGACAATTCAAGCTCTTATTAAAAAAAATAAAAACATAGCTCCTAAGAATACACTTTGTGAGTTGGTTATATTACTAACTATTATGAAGTTATCAAGTATTGTTTCTTCTTCTAGGTCTCTTTTATTTTTTTTCTTTTTCCATGAACAACAAACACAACAATGATGAATTTCCTGTTCTGCGCTCTGACCAACATGGATGCCCATGTACTAGCCTATGAAGGGCATATTCTCCTGAGCCGATAGTTGCATACATGTTTTTAAATGGCTAAAATGTCTTCTTCCTCTATACAAAGTGTATGTATGAGCATTCATGTGAGTATGCCTGTGTGTGTGTATGTGTGTGTGTGTGTTAGAAAATAATTGGATTGGATTTGGTTCAGTTCACCTCTCATCAGTGTATCCTAACAATTAGTAGTTCAAAGGAAAGAACCAAAGTCAAAGGCATAAATTCTGTGATATATATATATATATATATATATATATATATATATATATATATATATATCTTAGCCAAATAGTGTGTATATATAGTAGTTGTAGGGACATAAAATTTGAACTAAAATGTAATGTAAAATATCAAGTTTAATTGTCATGCTTTATTTCAGTATTTTACAGAAACAATGTTTTTACTCCTATAATATAAAAATAATCAGAATGGAATGATGGCTACTCCTTAACATTTACTAGAAACATACAAAATATGTGCTTGTCATTAACAACATTTACATAATGTATTTTTTTATGACAACCTTAGCTCTTATGGCATACAAGAATATGTTTTATTTTTTTAAATAACTCCCTTCCCTCTTGTTTCTGCACCAATGGATTCAATCCCACAGTTTTATCCAACAAAAAGTTTAAAATGAAGTCACTGTCAACTATTTTCCTGTAGCAAACACAGTGACTCACCTTCCAAATAAGAGCACATCAACATGAAAGTTTCCCAAGGGTGTATTCTAGGTCATAATCTTTATGTTAATGAATTCTTACTGAATAGTAAATTGTACGAATATATTACCTCATTCCTCTAATACATTACCTGCCAGCACGTAATTACCCATCAAAACAGATAGGGATCGCCCCGTGACACCAGTGACCCCTGCAGGTAAAATTAAAGAAAAAAAAATACACAGTAACAGGACAAAAGGTCGTATTGTGTCATACTTGTGGATAGATCACATTAAGGCTTTAGCATTTATCAAGAGCTCTCTCTGAAATTTGCTGTAATTATTTTCTAATTACCAGAAGAGATTTTGTACTCTGCAGAGTAAATAAGGAAGCAAAGGCTTTGGAATGTTAGCTAATATTGAATATGTTTGTATTTTGTGTATGTGTACTAGCTTCTTGAGAACACTGTCCAGGTAAGGCCTTTCTGAAGGTGTTGAGTTGCCTGACAAAGGAGGTAGAAGGGATAGCCTATTACCATCTGCTTTACTGGGATGCCTGGCAACTAGGTGCATTAATGACTGGCTGGACACTTATGTTAACTACTTCATCCACAGCCATTCTCAGGAACTCCTTGTGAGAAAAGTATTATCTTCTACATCACATACAAAGAGATGTCTAAGTAGCTCTGTAAGTGTCAAACCTAGCAGGCATGTCTCAAAGTCCCTGTTGCTAAGCATTGTCCTAGAGGGCGAAGATCATATTTACAAAAGATCACAAAGGAATGCATACAGTTTATTTACCATTTCATTTACTTAGCATATATTATAATCATAAAAACAGAAATTAGTGTTGGGATATATTTTATAGAACAATATCAAGTTGACAGTTATTATAAACAGTTTTGATTTTCTAACTGATGATAATAATGAAAGTAGCCATCAGTCCAATCTGTCTCTCTATATATGCACTACAGTCATTACCTACAATACCTATGCCAACTGACTTATTTCTTCTTGATTTCTAAAATTGCTTCTTCAGAAGTGGGAGGGTGTTATCTTTTTAAAAATTATTGTTTTGAACAGGAAGTGGTAGTTGTCTATAAATCTAGCACTCTGGGAGGCAAAGGTAAGTGGATCTCTATGAGTTCTGGGCCAGCTAGGGTTATGCATGGGATCCAGCTCAAATAAATAAGTAAATTAAACCAAACACTTTACTTAACAAAATTAAATTTATTAATTTGAGTTCACTCCTAAAGTTCTTCATATGTGTTTCTAAGTAACTCATAGAAAATTGGTGGCCTGGAATAATTACTCCTATAACTTTTATAATATAGTGATGGACAAGTGAGAGAGTCAAAATGGCTTTTGAACCAACTCTGAATTAACTATAAATGTCTTAAATCCTAATATGGTTATCCAAATACCACCACCACCACCAACAACAATAACAATAATAATAATAAATACACAATGATCAAAATCAAAACAAAAGTAGTATATCCAGTAGTTTGCTATTTCTTTGATTTTGCTATTTACAAATAAAAAATTATCCTAGGCAATATACTAACTAAAATAATGTGAACAAAAATCTACAGTGGAGTATTGAACACACATTCCTTTCCTTCCCACAAATACTTGATGGATATATAATATGGACCAGACAATAAGATAAATGCCTAATGTATTCTTGCCACAGAAACCAATAGTCTTTGAATCCATGGAGCTGATAGTGGGGAAACTAGTAACTACTAGGCCAATAAGTAAGCAGCTAAGGGTGTTACATACTCTTAAAAAAACAAAGCAGGGAAGTGGTAATTAGTGGAATGTATAGGGGGTGACTGGCCTGCTTTGCTTGGGTGGTATAAATGAGAATCTCCGGCTAAGCAGCTATTTATGCTCACAGTTTTAGATGCTCAGATCCCTGGGTCAAGGCACTTATAATTTCATGTTCTCTCATTTTCTTGTCCTGTCCCGTCCTGTCCCATCCTGTCCTGTCTTGTCCTGTCTTTCTCCTTTTTCACTTTGCTGTGTGAGGATAAAGACAATCAAAATGGTCTCTGAAAGTCAGGATTGTTCTAATCCTGAGTTGAGGCTTGAGTACTCTGATGGTCACCAACACTGCGGTATCCAGAAAGAGCCCCGAATTCAGAGCTGAGGGTAAATTTATAGGTTCCTATCCCTCCCAGTGCCCCAAAGCAAGGGATCCTAGCCTGGTAATCATCTATTGGCTGAGTGACATAAAGAGGTCTAATGTCTAAAGGTGACAGGGTACAGAAAAAGACGCCAAGACCACCAATGGCTTAGCTTTCTTTGTTCTCTTTGTTGACTACCTTGTCTAGGGACATGTCTGGTTTCTAATTAACCCTATCTCTGGTGGGCAGGAAGGAATGTGGCCATAAAACTGGGTCTCTTATCAACTCTATCTCTGGAGGGTGGAAAGGCTGCAGCTGCAGCTGGCCACATTACCTACTGTAGTCCTATTTCTTAACCTTTGCCCTGGGTGACCCTGCAATCTAGTTTTATTTCTTCTGGTATCTCACGAGTTTTCTGTGTCTAATATTTTAGAAAATGTTCTAGAAGTTGTTGGTCTCATCTAACTATCCTATTAGCTTATATTTACAATGGATGGGATAATACCTAACGGGTGTTTTTTTACAACTTTTGGAAAAAATATTTTCTTTTTTCTTTCTTCTTCTTTTTTTTTCTTTTTTTACTTTTATGGAATATCTACGATTTCAACATCATGCACCCAAATCCCTCTCCACCCCCTCCACCAGTAAAATAAAACAAGCAGATGAACAAAGTTTTGTCACAGAAGCTGTAGTGTATCACACAGTATAGCCCTTTGTCCACATATGTTTACTTTCAAATGTTCATTGTTTTGATTCATGGTCTGGTTTGAGTCCTATGCTATCATTACTGGATCCTCACTGGGACTTCTGTCGGATACCCCATTGTTGTCACATGTCAAGGAGATTCTTAATCTTTGAATCTGCCCGCCCAGCCTCTTCATGTGTTCCAGCAGGTCATACATGGGGTAGATGTTGGGGTGAGGTCCCCTGATCCAGGGTCCCCTGGATCAGGGTTCACTCCTTTGTATTCAGGGCAGGGCCAGCTCTCTCATTCTTGTGTCATTGTGGCAGGGCCAGCTCTCCTGATTCCATGTCCTCAGTGCAGGGCCAACTCTCCTGCTCCCATGACATCAGGGCAGGATCGGCTCACCCACTCCCTTGTTCTCAGGGTAGGGTCCACTCTCTGCTCCCAAGTTATCATGGGAAAAAAAGTATTTTCAAGGCCTCAAAACAGTGAGCTTTAGCATATGAATTACAAGCTTACATGAAGGTAACATTAAGATCCAAAGTTAACTGGTGAAGCCTCACCTGCCAAAGGACAATGTAGTGTCCTGGAATGCTGGGACTTGTAGTTCTTGGGATATGAACCAATTATACTGGATGTGCTTGATCAGATGTAAGCAGGACACACATAGGCAGGACAAAAGTCAGGGTATATACTTGTCCTCCCTGGAACTGATAGGAAATTCAATGAATAGTGGGTTTTGAATTTTAAAGTCCCTGTAAAATGTAAATTGGGGCCACTTGCTGGGCTCCCAGAGAGTACCTGATCAAAGTCCATGATGGCCAATATTTAGTGAAGGCTTGCTTCAAATTTGTCTCAAAACTGTGGAACTGATTTTTCTCTCAGGAATCTTGGTATTAACAGTACCTTGAGACAGGAACTTGTGCATTTGAGAAAACTATGCTGGCTCACTAGTAGTTAGCTGGTGTATAAGAATAATGAAATTCTGGTAATTTTAGAAATCCAATGCAGTAACTGTTTTCAAACATTCCAAAAAATTATAAAGTATCATCAAGGAAACTGGTAAGTTACCTTGAAAAAGTCAGGATGGTTGAAATCTGAACCAAACTTGCAAGCAGACTCAGGGATTTGTTTCCCAACTTGTAACACAAAAATAACACATCATCAATGTATTATTTTTATTTTATGTGCATTGGTGTTTTTGCCTGCATGTATGTCTGTGTGAGAGTGTCATATCTCGGAGTTACAGATGGTTGTGAGATGCCGTGTGGGTACTGTGAATTGAACCTGGGTCCTCAGGAGGAGCTGTTAGTGTTCTTAACTGCTGAGCCATCTACCACTCCTGGGCATATACCTAAAAGATGCTCCACCATAGAAGAAAGACATTTGCTTAACTATGTTCATAGCAGCGTTATTTGTAATAGCCAGAATCTGGAAACAACCTAGATGTCCCTCAACTTGAGAATGGATAAATAAGCTGTGGTATATTTATATAATGGAACACCATGCAGCTATTAGAAACAAGGAAATATTGAAATTTTCAATCAAATGGATGGAACTAGAAAAGATCATCCTGAGTGGGGTAACCCAGACCCAGGAAGACATGCATGGTATATACCCATTTATAAGTGGATATTAATACAAAATAGATGTCCTCTGAGAGACTCCACCTAGTGGAAAACGGGAAAGACGCTGGGACTTGCAGCCAGACTCTAGGAAGCACACTGAGAGTGCTATGGAAGAGTGGATGGGTAGAAGGACCCAAAGGGGGGCAGGGACTGTCTTTGACATGAAGTCTAGTGCTCCCATTTGAAACCTTCCACTTGGTGGGGAGGCACGCCAGGCACACAGAGGAAGAGGATGCAGGCTATCTTGCTAAGACCTGATAGGTTGTAGTCATGTGTTAGGGGATGAGGTCCCCTTCTGTCAGATGTCTAGGGGAAGGGAATAGGGTGGAAGAGGGAGGGAAAGTGGGAAGGGGAATATACAAGACAGGGAATAAAAATCAGGTTGGAGTCTGAATAAATATAATAAATTAAAAGACAACACATCAAAGGTGGGGGATACAGTTGACGTGGGCTGTAAGACAATATCCTCCAAGATGATATGCCTGTGCCTCTAATTATGCGTGTGTTTGGAGACAGGATGTTTGCGGATGTCGTGAATCCAGACAAGCACACATAGGAGTGGCGTGGACACTCACCGTGCTTCATCACAGACAAAGAGGGCCTCACGGAAATGGCATGAAGACTGGAGTGAGGTTTCTGTAAACCGTGAATGTCACAGATTGCAGGCGAACACCAGCAGTTACACTAGGACACAAGGCCTGCCACACCAGATTCCGAACAGGGGAATCTTCCTGCTGTACCTTAATCCCAGACTTCTAGACTACAGGACTAAGACAATAAATTTGAGTTATTTTGAACTATCTAGTTTGTGGCTTTTTGTTTCAGCCATTCCAAGAAATTTAGTACACGCCATACAATGAACTAATTTATAGTCTTCAGTCTGCCATATTTTATTCAATCAAAAAAGTGAAGATGAAAACCACAAGAAATAAGATGACACTAGTAGAATTTTATTTCTTAACCTTTGTTTTGGTTTGGGCTACGGGATGCTTTGGAAAGATAAAAAACAAAAGTACAACAAAACAGAAAACTGACTGACCTACTCGGTTGTTTTTTCTTTTTTTGGGGGGGGGGGGACAAATATTTATTACCTTACCTCTGGGGCCTACATCACTGTAAAAGAAGCTGGGGCATATTCTATTGACTTCAAATATGTTTAACAAAGGTGATATCTATGGTTCAGTGTAAGACATCTTTTATTAATGATGATACATGAAATTAAGAATATAACTTGATTTTTTTTTTCTGACCCCACACATGAAATCATGCTTACTGTGCTGCAAGTTAGGCAAACCTTGTTTTCAGGCTGTAAACTGCATATGACTTCTTGAATGCATTAATGCTTAAATTCCTAGATTATAAAAATAGCACCCGGCTGAGAAGTGGATTCCTCGTTGATGCTCTCTCCTGTGACCATTATAGTCTTCCATCATGTTACTCTGGAACAGCCCTATTCGCCATCAGTCCTCATCCATCTCTACAAACAAATTAAGTCAGAGAGCCAGTTTAGCTTTGCGTCTCTACCCTGTCCCTCACTTCCCTATGCCTCTGTCAGAATCAATAAATGCTTCCTCCAAAGGGGGGGCAGGAGCAAGCACCTCATTAATCCTGCTTCTCAGTGTTTCCCAAGTATGGGTGGTGTGTTAGGGACCCTCTGAAATCCTCACTGTGTAGTCAAGCTCTTAAGCACACTTAGGACATAGAGCTACAGCCACAGGACATGGAGAGAGGGGGTGTGCCTACAATAATTACATTGCAGAACGGGATCCATTTCTTACCCATTCACAGCAGTTTCCAACTAATACCTTTTCTTTATACAAGTCACAGGTTGTCTTTGTTTTCAGAGACTTATACAAGCCGGGAAACTCCTCATTGTTAAACCTGTCCTTGAACACATTCAACAGTCTGGAGAGTTCCAATTTTATGTGACTTTATTTTCATAAACTCTGAGAAGTGACTTGTGATAATCCCCGGCTTGTTTAGACTGAATGCGATGCTAGACAAAACCGCCTGCAGTGAGTCATGTGAAGGATGTAGATCAACACCACAGAAATTCACAGACGATACTGGGGGTTAAAAGAAAGCAGACAACCAGGAATGCCGAATGGATGGGTCTATATGCTTTACCTTTTCAATCTCCTTGACCTTTAACTTGGAAGTGTAGTGTCTTAGGCTTATCCTTTTAATTGTTTTGTTACCTCAAGTTTGGAGGATTTTATTGTTATTCCTCATAGATTTACTAACTCTGAAGGAAATTATGTGAGGAGTAGCATTAGCCTGAACCTGGCACCCTCTGCTTTATTTTTGTGTGACTTGGCTAAAAGCCATGACAGCACCTATCTATTATTTCAAAGAACCATTAAAATCTACTATGTATCTCATTGCCCATGCAATTCGTTTTCCTTCTAGAGAGCTTTGATTTAAGCAATGTATTCATCAGGAAGAAAACATCATATAATTATTTATTCAGAAAACACTATGGAAGAGGGTGAAAAGAGCGTGTCCCATGAGATCTAAGCTTGACAGATTAGCAGTATAAAACCTTTTTATCTGAAGTGTAAGAAAATGATTCCAAGAACTAAGCACAATCTACCTCTCAATTTGTCAAAACCCAAGAAGCTTTGTATGTGCAAAATGTCCAGTTATCTTTTCTCATATACAACTAGCTTGAAATTTCTTTCTACTTGGAAAATAACCAAAGTGAAAATAAAATGTGTAATCATGAACATAAAGATTCTAATGCCATTGAATTGTTCAGAAGTAAGATGGGTCAATTTCATAATTTCAAAACCATATCTTAGTGTGTCAATTCATTGATCAAATAAAACAAATTGATAGCCTAAAAGTTCCAATTACTGAATGTAAAAATTCTTAAGATAAAGGAATGATAGCTTCCAAGCATAGGGATATGTTCCTTATTTAACCTTTTTCTCTATTACTTTCAAGAACTTTCAGCAGTATAAATCACATCCGTAGAGTAGATTTTTTTTTGTCTATTGTGACAAGGAATTCTTGATGACTCATTAATTTATTAGATTGCCTCAAATCAAAATCGTTTCCCTTCATTAAAAAAATGAATACAATTCACTTAACTTGGGACATAACACAATATATTTAGCAATGTTTGCTTTCTTATTTTCCTTTTTTTCTCCTTACCTTTCTTCATCCTTATTTCCTCCTCCTCTTTCTTTTTTCCTTTCTCAGTTTCCTGTGCTTCCCTCTTTCATATATTCTGATAAGAACTGATCTCAGTAGTCTAAGCATAGTTACACATGTCAATAATTTCAGAGAAGTTGGAGAAAGAGGATTGCTGGTTTGAAAGTTTCATTATTAATCTCTGCACTAATCTTCCATATATTGCAAAAAGAAGCTTCTTTGCTGAGGGCTAAGAGATACACTGATCCATGGATACAATCTGTTGTCGGTAGGATTCAGTGTAATACTTTCCCGTTTAATAGAGTCATACTAGTAGGTTCTCCTCAAGGTCTATGAGGTCATAGGTCTGGCCATAGGTTTTTGCTCCAATATTGGTGTCACTTATGCATTCCAGTTTTGGAGTTGGTCTTAAATACATTCTGGAGGTGGTGATTACTCTCATACATTATTGAATAGGGAGCAGACATATTATAAGAGCCAGAGGTGGTATATGGCTACAGCAAGGCAAGTGTTCCTAACAAGTTCACAGCAATTGAGACAGTATATACAAGACCTGTGCAATCTCAAGCCAGACAAGTACCAGCATGGAAAGGGAAAGTGGGCATGAGGTCCCATGCCTAGCTAAGAGCTATTGGCAAATTATGCCTTCAGGGAGAGAAAGAATCTTTCATATTTTTGTGTGTAGTTCCTTATAAGTTAACTACAACCCAGGGGAAGGCCACACAACTTAGAGTATACGAACAGCACCAACTGTACTTCATGTCTTGTCTTGTTTTGTTTTTAAGAGGAGTATATGAAGTTGAGTGGGTAGGGAAGTGAGGGTGAATCTGGAGGAGTGGGGAGAGGGGGAAATACCATCAAAATACATAGTATTAATTCTCAAAGGACAGATAAAATGAGAAAAATTTCAAAAACAAAACAAATACCACAAATATCCTGACTTTAAAACAGGCAGTGCACCTAAGCAGGCATTCTTAAAAGCAGAAATACACAGGACCAAGAGCTACATGGGCACATGCTCAGCATCACTAATCACTGAAGAAATGCAAATTAAAATACCGATCAGATGTATTTCAGCCCAGTAAAAAAGTTACTACATGAAAGACCAAAAGTGCTGGTGATGATATAAAGAAAATAGCCTTGTACTTGATTAATACAATCATTGGGGAAAACAGCAGAGGGTTTTCCCCAGAGTCCATGTGCAACTGTTGTGTCATCTAGAAGTGGTCCTACTGGGTGTCCATCTAAGGTAAATAAATAGACTCCATATGTTGAATAATCTGCAAGCCCTTGCTTGCTGCATCACTGCTCATGATAGCCAGAAAATGGGAACAACCTATTGGTCAGCTGATGGATAGATTAAGAAAATGTGATATGTGTGAACATTACCCAGGCATGAAATGAAGCAAATGCAATCCTGTCATTTGGAACAAGGGTGGAAATGGAAATCACCGCCTTCAGTGAAGTAATCTAGGCTCCGGAAAACAAACACTGCCTGGAATGGAATAAGTGGAAACTAAAAATTGTGATCTTGTGAAGGCTGAGAGAGAAATGTTGGCTACCAAAGGCTGGGAAAGTGGGCAGAGGAAGAGACTGGGAGGTTGGTCAATGGATACTGAGCTGCAGTTAACTAGGCACAAGCTTTTCTTGTGTGCTTTTATGTAACAGAGTTACTGTATAGTACCTTATCTCTGGACACTATATGAAAGGATTTTGAATGTTTTCACCATTTAGCTATGATTCGATAGGTATATCTAATCTGGATCACAATGTTACTATGTGCCAAAGCAGCACATGGTAATTACCTAATCAGTATGAACAATTGTGTGCTTATGTATGTGTTTAAAAATTTCCTGGACATGGGGCTTGAAGGATGTCTCAGAGGTTAAAAGTACTGGATGCTCTTCCAGAGGGCCCTGGTTCAATTCTCAGCATCCATATGGCAGCTTACAACTCTCTGTAACTCCAGTTCCAGGGGATCCAACACCTTCACACAGAAACACATGCAATCAAAACACCTATGCACATAAAAAAATAAAATTATTATCAAAGGAATTTTAAAATATCATAGACAGCATAATAATACAGTAAAAGAATGAAATAAAATGAAAACCCTTTACCCAGGCTCAAAAGGCTCTTCAGGTCATTGCTTGCTGTGTTCTCCAAGCCTGTTTCCACCTATCTCTTTGATCTCAACTCACCAAAGTCAGCTGTGGTGGCATTCTCCTTACGGCTTCACTAGACTGGCCTTGTTCCCACGTTAGGCATTTGCACTTGATGTTCTCTCTGTCAGGAACACCTGGGCCTGGATTACCTAGTGCCATCCTCGTATGGCTCACAGTCCAGCTCAGATATCACCCTCAGAAAGGTCTTTCAGTTTAAAATAGGCACTCCCCATTTCCACCCGCCTCCCCTCCCATATTTTAGCATTTCATTCCTTAGTCTTCCCAGTACTTGTCACTTTCTGAAGGTATCTTCTTCATTTGTATCATGTTGCCTAACTTTGCTCTGAAACTATAAATACTTGCCAGCAGTAAGTTTGGTGCATTGCTTTGATTTCTCAGTGGGTACACTGTTCAGACCCCGTGGTAGGCACACAACAGCACATCTATGCAAGAAAATGAAGAAATGGGCTGAAGAGAGGATGGAGCAAAAATTAAGGAGTCCTTGCCATCTGGTCAAGTGTGACCCAGCGGAGGAATGAGAGGAGGGAAATCTGTAATGTATGCAAAGTGTGCTCAGGATGAATCAACACTTAATGTTGTTGCTCTGTAATTGGGAAAAATGACGTATTCGTTCTAAACAGGTTACTTAACCATGGATGGAGTTAACTATTGCAGCTGATCAGTGTGACGACTCAGGAGAATAATAGATGTGTGTGTGTGTGTGTGTGTGTGTGTGTGTGTGTGTGTGTGTGTGTGTGTGTGTGTGTGTGTGTGTTGTAGAGTAAAGCACACAGGCATTAGAAGTAAGGGCCATTGTTACAATCAACATTGAGAAAAATGAATATCTGCACATTCATGGTGTTAACATTATGCATGGGAAACTTAAGAACTCTATAACTCTCAGCTTTCTTCCTTTCTTAAGTATACATTTTAAATGCCATTTAGTATCTGTTTGTAAAGGTAACAGCTTTAATGCATATTGCTTATCAAACAAGATATTCACATAGGCTAGATTTTTTAATGCAGTCCAATAATAAACTGGACCATAAAGTATGAATTCTTTACCTAGCGATGAAGTACACATGAATAGAAAAGACATAATGGTTGGCCATAAAATATGATTAACCTAGTTGAAACAAAAGGCCCTAGTACCTCACAAGTGGTGAACTCATTAGTGGGTTATAAGGGTTCCACATGAGTGAAGAAATCATGTATAATGGCTCCTCATTACATACCCTATTTATTCCTAGGGTGCCTCTCAAGAAGCTTGTGTTTTCAATTAAATTTCAGCAAGTAGAGGGAAAAGCATGATATAAGAATATACCAACCATTTTTTAAAAACACTATTATTGTAGAAAGTTGGTCTGTATTAATCAAAAGAAACTTAAATCTTAATGATAGAGCCAGTTTGCGGCGACTTCCATGTATGAACAAGCCATTTAACATTGCTTTAAAATGAAGACTTTTATGAAGCAGAACCTTTTGATGGGCTATTTCTATGAGCATCCTGCTGGACTGTTACCTCTCTGCTTTTTATTATTACTATTACTGCTTTGTAGCTCTGGTTTTGCAAGCACTCCTGTGACTTTGGGGAGTATAATTAACCATACTGGGAGTCTGTTTCATACCAGTGTTGCTTATCTCATAACTCAAAGGAAGACAGCGCTTGTGGATATTGGAAGCCCTTTGAAGCATCATGCCCAATTTCTGAGCTATTATAGATTACTTAGTATAACACCCTTGTCTTGTGAGTATTCAATAAACATTAAGTGAAAGAATGGAACTTCAGTTACAATGGACCAAGTCTCCTACACAGAGAAAAGTAAGGTAGAAGTCAGAACTACTCCTCATACATTTATTATACCTGACATTTATTATACCTGAATAAGTATAATGTGATCAAGACTGAAAATCCAAAATGCTTATTTCATGTGTTTTGATTCACTAAAATAGTTTAAGGATCAAAATTTTACAAATTCTAATTGTTTTGACGAATGAAAAGAGATGATTAATATATTTCTTCACTTTATAAGCTGGTATAATTTATACTTTCTTCAATGGAAGCCATGTAGCCAACTTGAAATTTTATTGTAGTATTTTATGTTATATAACATTTGTTGAAAGTATTCATAATCTGAATATAAATTGCAGCACAAGCTCCTAGACATTGTTTTTTATCAGAATGCACTGAAATCTACAAGTAAGAGACCAAGGCAATTAAAATGATTATTTTTATATTCATTATAAATTATTGATGACTAAGCAAAATATTTTTTATTTTCCTCCAGAATGAAATTCTCTAAAAAAGCTTTCTGTGTCAACACTGTACCTGTTTACTTTTTATATTAGTTGATTGTTCATTGGTTTTTCATGATTTTTGAATAAGTTACGGAAGAGAATACCTCAGGTTCAAGCAACAGAACAACATTCCAAGCCATAGACAATACTGCTGGGGGAGAATGGGGGAAAGGATTCCTCTTTTAATAAAAGTAAAGTGTTTGAAGATTAATTTTCAACGTCATAAAGAAACAAAAAATAATTTCTTTGATTTCGGACAATGATTTAATTATTTACTCATGGTATTAATGCCTTTCTTTTTGTAAACAATTTAATAGAGACTATACAGATTAGAACACTGAAGCCAGGTTGATTGTTTGAACTGAGGTATATTATGAATGATATGATCTGGATCACAGAATTTAACTTCCCTGGGTCTCAGTTTTCTTATTTGTATAATATGGACAAGTGAAACTAATGGCGTCATAGACTAAGAGGTTTAAACAGAAAGCACAGAAAGTTAATCACTGACATATTCACCATTACAAGGAGAAATAACTTATTATTCTAAATGAACAATGAAAACTCCAATTACAAGTTGACATGATGAACGTGTACTTTATGTATTTCTGTAGATGCATAAAGAACAAACAAATGAAGTAACTTTCCAGACACTAACATAAAAGTTGTCTTAGAAAAGAAATATGTTGCTTATGTTGAGATATAAGCATAGGCCAATTCTCCTTTTATCTCTTAGAAAAAGTTGGGCTTTAGCATTTTGTAAGGGATGTGAGTATGGCTACGTTGAATATTTCTTGAAATGCCACAACCTGCTAATTATTGTTAAATTCCTTAAGCACTGAAGATACAGGAAGGGGAATATTTTAACTAACTAAATGAATTCCTAGTTATAGACATGTAAGTTTTAAAAATCTTCATTCCAAAGGATAAATAACTTAAAACATTTTATTTAAAAAGTCAGATAAAGGCATATGTCTTCAAAGTGTATTTTAGACTTAATTAAGAGGAAATGAAAGATGGATTTTTTGAAACAAGTTCTCCATATTGATCCAGTTTAACCTCAAGGTTATTATGTAGATCAGGCTGGCCTTAAACTCCCGGAAATTCTCATGATACAGACTTCCAGTGCTCTGAGATTACAGACACAAGCTGCTTCACCCTGCCTTAAATTTTTTTAGTGTTTTAAATTTAGCTGAATACTAAAAACCCAGCTGCAGGTATTAACATCTCTGAATTTAAGTTGATGTTAAGGTGGTATTGGTCAAAACAGACACATTGATCATTGGAACCAAAATGAAGACCGAAACATAACGTCAGAATTTTGATGAAGAAGCCAGATATACACATTTGGGAAAAAGTCATCATTTTCAACAAATGATGCTGGTCAAACTGGATGGCTACAAGTAAAAGAATTCGATTAGATTTGCACTTATCACACCTCACAAACTCAATTCTAAGTCTGTAGGGGGAAGGAGACCTGCCTCGAATAGGAACAAGGCCGCCTGATAACACACATGTGCAGAAGGGGACCTTAATGTAGATTTGGCCAGAGACCTACATGGACATGCCCGGGCATGCCCAGAGATTGACTGTCCAGATTCTGGTGATATCACAATGGAAACCAAGGAGAAGGGGCTCTGGCCCCAACTAGCAGTTTTGGAGCCAATGGGACATTGGGATGGGATAACAATTGAGTTGTAATCTGAATAAATAAATAAAAATTTTTAAAAAGAAATAAAAAAAAAAAAGAAAGAAAGAAGAAAAAGCTGAACCTAACAGAAAAAAAAAGTACGTAACAGGTCTTGGCTACTTTGTGGTTCTTCTTTCTTGCACCCATCTCCACACTTTTCTCTTTGCTAATTTCAACTATTTCAACTTGCTAATACTAACTAAGAGAGAAAAAAAGGAAAGGGGTAACTTGGCATTATCGTTAGACTACTTCTTGCTGATTAGGAGTGTCAACCTCCTTGGAGCAAGTTTGATCTTCATCTTCAGGATATCCAATTTCTTATTCCTTTCTCCTCCTCCTCCTCCTCCTCCTCCTCCTCCTCCTCCCTTTTTCCCTTTTTCTTCTCCTCCCCTTCCCCCTCCCTTCCTCCTCCTTCTTTCTTCTATATGGCAACTTAAAACTGTAAACAATAACAACCAACAACTCCAACTAACTAGCTACCAGGTCTCTCAGGGCCCTAGTATTTAAATATCCTCCAAAAGGTCCCCAGAATTCTAAACATCACACAATCACAGAAACTATCTGCCACTGGTAAACCATATCTCTTCTACAGCATGAGGCAAATTATAATCAGTTGGTGTGAAAGAGCCCTATATCCCCACACCTAGGCTTAAAATAAAACAATATTGACATAACATAACTGAGTCTTAAAAAAAAAAAAACAGCATTCTCCCTACATTTCCCCCTTACTCTTTTAAGCCATTAATTAGTGGGAAACACTAAACAGACATTTTCTATGAAACAAATACTTCTTAAATCAGTGGCCAAGGTTTTTAGGAGACTTCTGCTCATTTCTAATCTTTATCAGTTTTGGTAGTATTCACAGCTTTTCATTTTCTATGGAAATATAAACAAATCTGACTCAGCAGTGCAAAATTTTTGCAGACTTCTATTCTCATGTTAACATATCCTTATAGTATAAGGATATTTTAATTTCAATGTTTATATATACATATACACACAAATATACATACATACATATATATGTATGATACACACACACACACACACACACACACACATCCTGGTGACTCTCAGGTACTCTTGTTGCAATTTTTGCTGAAGAGCCTCAAGCTAGGCCCCAAGGCCATTTTCCAAAAGCAAGAAATTGCCTTGTATATCTCCCTGGGTCCTACAGTCATTGGTCCAGTGTCAGCCATTGCCACATTGCTGACATACTCCTGGAAGCTCAGACCTTCTTTCTGGTTTATATTTAGAGAAATCACTTCCCTTACCGATGACTTGTTCACAAATTTGTTGCCAATGTCCAAATTCTCCACATCTAAAGCACTAAGCAGTTTGAAATCTGAGATCTTTAGTGGCTTGCTCATAGTCCCTTTGCAAATGATTATGTTTCCCACAATTGAAGCATTGAACATTTTGATATCAGAGACCTCTACCTATAACTTTACCAATGATGTTAGCATGTTACACATGAGAACCAATATTGGTCGCATCCCTTATCCTCTTATCCTTAGGTGCTATTCATGCCTTTAATGATTTAATAGTTTTTTTTACAATCTGTGTTCATATTTTCATATGCCAAGATCTCTATGAACAACTGTCTTGTATCAGGGTCTGATACGCTTTGTTCATAGCTAAGACCAATTTTTGTAAAAACAAAACAAACAAAAAAAGAAAATGAAGGAGAGATAAACCTATTTCCCAAGTGTGGGGTGGTTAATGGTCTCATGAGAGAACAGGTGATGTTAATCCACTAGAAGACCAACCTCCTGCGGGAGCTTGATTGTTGCCAGCTGAAAAGATCCTGTGAATAGACTTTGGGAGGAGATATATAAATGAGCCCCAAATCGGAGGCGGGGCGTTTGGAGACTTTGGATAGTTTTGGCTGTTCTTCACTCTACTTCGAGATGTGCCTAGAGAGAACCACTTGAGGGAAGGCTTCAGGGTTCAGGCTCCTGCTGAGGTTCCCTGTTCTGGTTACTCCAGGTCCCAGCAGAAGCAATCCTGCTGATTACACCAGGAGAATCCTTCCTCTGAACTGATTTCCTTACGGTTTTGTTATTGTGTTACTTAATCCCCTTTTCCTATTGGTTTGGTTAGTCAGGTTATAAGTGATGTATGCTCAGTTCATAAGTTGTAATAAAATATATTGGTTAAGAAAACCGAGTCTACAAGAAACACTAAAGAATTCTCCAGAGCCTTGTACAATCTTTGTAATGAAGCAGACCTTTTCCCAGGCTTCTCAACTTTATCCCAAGCTCTTAAAGCCACTAAGCAACACTGTTCTATAGTGGTGTCGTCAAAGTGAACCTGTTCTTAAATATCACAGTACCACCCTTCACCCAGAAATTGATCTTTTACTATATTCATTCTATCTCATTGTTCAATATACACAGCTTCTTCCCTTCATCATGTCATCCAGTGCAATTTTGGACTATCACCACTTTGTTATTATTCTCAGGTGAGTGCACTGTTTTAGTTCCTGGTGTTCTAAAAATCACATTTATTTACTTTGTATGTGTATGTTTACTCTAAAAACTTAGATATGCAATTCCACAGTGCACATGTAGAGGTCAGAGGGCAACTTGCAAGATTTGGTCGTCTCCTTCCACTATGTGAGTCCTGGAATGAAGTTGAGATTGTCAGAATTGACAGCAAGTGTCTTTACTGCCTGAATCTCACTGCTCTTCCAGTTTTATTTTTATGGTTTTTCTGTTGAAAATGGATTTTCTAAGACCAAAATAAAAACATGATATCAAACATCTTTTAAAGCAACAAACAAGGTACACTCACCTAGTAAGTATCAATTTAACAAAGCTTAAAATATAACAAAAATTTGTATTTTCTACCTGTGGTTATATGCATATTTGCATCAAACACTTTAATGCAAGAAATTGTCAGGAGTAACATTTATGATAGTCAGTTACCCACAGAGAAAAGCACACTGGTTGGTCAGTATTACTGATGCATTTTGCATGTTTATGGTTGGTCAAGATGATTTACTTTTAAAAATTATGCATCATAATTTATTTAACTTGCATAAATGCAAAATACTCTTAAAACTAGAGAGCACATTGTTATATTTGTTTTTTAAAGTCAGCCCTTGAATCAGACTGAGTAGATAACATTTACCTGAGAGATGCTACCACCCATGTAGTGATGTAGATGTAAATTTGAGAGTTATTCATAAAGTTTCACTCTCTCTACCTATAAGTAATCAGCTACCAGTTTCTATTAATATTATGTTCTTAAAGGACTCACACCATGAACAGACATGACTCAGAGTGCAAGAACATTTTGCTGCCCTGCATCAGTGCAAAAGGTAGGTATGGTCAGTCATGCCTGTAATCCCAGCACTGGGACATGGAGAAAGACTGATCCTCAGAGTATGACTGAAAGCTGGTTCAGTGGGTGACACTGTCTCAATAAATAAATGGATAGATAGATAGATAGATAAATAAATAAATAAATAAATAAGCAGGTAGGTAGCTGGGTGGATGCTTGGGTGTCTTCCTTCCAGTAGTCACAGGTTGGCTGGCTTGGGGCAGCATAGTCCATTGCTGACCATTTCTTCTCTTCAGAGTACTCAATGTGACCACTTTGTGGCTTCCAATTAAGAGACCCCTTTGGACAACCCTATAAACCATGGGGGCATTCCTTTTAAGACGGGCATCTTACCAGTCTATAAAAATATACTCATATTCCAAATTAAAAACAATATTCAGAAGGCTCAGTTCTTAAGAGCCCTGAATGCTCTTCCACTGGGGTCTATTCTCAGCGCCCATATAGTGACTCACAATCATTTGCAACTCTAGTTCCAGCATATCTGTATGCTTTCTTCTGGCATACACAGGCCAGAGGCTCATACATAGCAGATAAACAACCAGACACAGAAAAATAAAATAAAAATTTAAAAGCACTGAAAGTAGTAGTTGACCAGCTGACATAATGGCCGATTAGGTGGCTATGAATAGAATTCACTTATTCAGTATTTCCTATATGGCTGCTATGGGTATACTCACCTGGATTTTGTACATTTATGGATGAAGGCCAGAGTTTTTATATCTCCAATAAGCATTCCTTTCTACACTCTCCAGCTCTATTGTATCCCAAACAAATTTCATAAGAACATTTCATACTGATTCTTTGTTCAAAATGTGTTTATCCCATTTACCTGACAATAAAATCTAGAGTCCTTATTTGATATTTTTGTTCCTTGGTTGGTTGGTTGGTTGGCTTTCTACAGTATTTTATATGATATGGCCATTGCTGCTTCTACTTCTCTCTTCATCCTCCATTTTCCGTGGTCACCTTAATGTTCTTGCAAGGACCTTTGAACTTACTGGTATCTCAGTTGAAGACTTAGCTTCATCTACTGGGAGGGCTTCCTTACCCTATTGTCATGGGATGAAAATTTATCTTCTGAAAGCGTTTCATGGCCACTCTTTTCTCCAATGCTTTCATGTCTTTGCCAAGCCAGCTGTCCCTGGACAGAGCTTCCCTTACTTGCTTTGTTCATGGCTCATTCTACTCACAACAAGGTCAACTCTGCAGAATCTTATCTCTGTTGTTGACCACTGAAACCATAGTAACCTGTAAGCTATCTGACTCATAGTAAATGGTCAAAATGATGCTTGGGTGAATGAACAGTTATGGTAATAGAGAAATCAGGTTGTTCTCTTGGGATTCTTAGTCTCATTAAGAAAGGAATTTGAGAAGAGTCTCAAAGGAAAACTCAAGGACAATTTATTGAAGCTTGAAGGAACAGCTTAAGGGAGACAGGCTGTAAATCTTGTAAGCTGCCTGGAGGAGGAAGACAGAACATAGAAAGGAAAAGTCATGCCTGTAACATGAGTGTGAGCTACTTGGCAGACATGCAGCCACATATTAGGGAGGGAGCTTAGAGAAAGAGTAAGGAAGTCCAAAGTGCCAGAGAAAGCATATTTGGTCCTGGCCAGTATCGAAGAGGGGGAAAAAAAGCAGAGAAGAAAGAGAAAAGGTTACATCTTTCTGACTCCATTAGGGAATGGAAATTCTGGGAATGAAAAAATATATTGTTTCACCAAGAGGCTAATTAGTTCTACTATCTCTTTATTTAGCATGGCTTAAGGTAAACCAGTCTTCCTGGTGGGTGCTCCCTAGGCCTAGAGTGCATTTGTTTTTAGTTTCACAACTGGTGAAAGTGGGAGATAGAAACTGCTTAGGCATAAGCTTCTAGCTCCTAAGAAGCAAGTAGTTTTTCCTTGTCTCTGTTGATAGTTGTGTCGTGTCCTTGCTAGAGACCGGAGATTAAGAAATGTTTAGATCACAATGCCTTTGAGCTTCATGACTTTTCCCATAAGTAAGCTTAGCACTATAAACAGGTTCAAAACTCGGACGCACCTGCACTCCTGGTAAATGTGTTCTGTGGGGGGACCAGTCCATGTCTCCACCCAGTAAAGGTGAATTTACTCATAGCTGGGGTCTCTGCATTGTCCTCTATGAGTGTGGTTTCTTCCTGGTAAGCTTCCATCTATGAACTGATGACAACATTTTTCTAAACTCATCGTCCCAGTGTACGTAAATTTCATTCTTTGAATTCAAGAACCTGAAGAAGATGGCCCAGTAGAAATTTTGAGTGAAGTCCATTGTCCAGTTTGGTACCTTAACTCCTGTGCTAAAGTCCACCTTAATCTAGGGAGCCTCCATATCACAAATGCGGTTAATATACCCAGTTAGACTTCACCAAAGAAAATTAAGTTTTCCTTTGCCAACAGGTATCAGTTGCAGATATATTTTTGGTTGGGGTGGAACCTAGGTCCACATCTCCCTTTCAGCTCTAGGACCCTGTCTGCCTCAAAGCTCTGTAGGTTGTATGCAAGCTGCCACAGTCTCTGTGAGTTCATATGTACATCAGTCCAGGTGTTTCTGGAAGACTAATGGTGCTTCCACCACCTCTGGCTTTTGCAATTTTTCTGCTTCATCTTCTGCACAGATTCCTGAGCCTTGAAAAAAGAATCTGATGGAGGCATCCCATTTAGGACGGAGTACAGCAAAGTCTCTCATTGTCTGCATTGTCCAGTTGTTGGTCTCCTAGTTACAACCACTCTCTACCTGCAGATACTCTTAACACAAAGCTTAAGGAAATTCAGGGAAATAAAGGTAGATAGAAAGATAACAAACAGTTCTCCACCCCCTTCCCTTCTCTCTTTCATTCTTTCTTTCTTTTTCAGCTAAAATATGTGTATCTTCTCCATTAGCTCAAGGCTCACTTAATGGAAGGAGGAAAAAAAAAGGCCCGGAATTTTCCAGATAAAAGCTCAAAATGATGCTATCTGCTTCTAGGCTATCTTCAATTAGTAATTCACTCATTCATGCAATATTTTGTTCCTTATTACAAACATATTTTTACTGGGAATTCTTGATATTAACCATCTTTAGCTAGTCCTCATGTTGTCTTTTCCCTCTGAGAAATTTCCAGTTTCTCTCCTATGCTGGGTAGTAACCCAAAGAATTCGAACTTCCCTCACCTTAAACCTTTAGACCAGTTACTTCAGAACTCTTGCAGCCTTTCTTGCTTTTTCCAGTTTTACAACCTACAAATATTTTTCTCAAGGACCTGCAGCTGTAACTTTGATATGCAATAAACAATAAAGAAAGGGCCTTGTCCTACTCTGTACAAAGATACTATCTTAACCGAGCAAACCAAAACAGTGCTGCCTTCTTCATGAACTTCCTTACTAAGATCCCAAGATCCTTTTCTATGGATTATACAAGAGCTCCTCCTCTCTCCTGCTTTGGTGACACCAGAATTTATGCCTCAGGTTGTACAGTACCGCAGACCTTCATCATTATAGCAGTGTATGGTAACGCAGATCTCCACCACAAAGTCTTATTTATTTGTTTGTTTTGTTGTTTTTGTGAGGCAGGATTTCTCTGTGTATCTTGGCTGTCTTGGACTGGATGGATTTGTAGTCCACGCTGGCATGTAGCTCTCAGTGATCAGATAAAACTGCCTCTGTCTCCCCAAGTGCTGGAATTTAAGGTGTGTGAAACTACACTGGACTCATCACAACAGTCTTAATATCAAGTTTCCTTTGATGTTTAGGGACGTGTCTCAGGCAAGGTTTTGTTTCTTTTTTTGTTTTGTGTAGCATCTTTGTTCTCTGAAAGCCATGGAAGCCATGCTAGTTTTGTGTTAAACTGAAACTTTTATCAAACGACACTTCTTTTAGAGAGAGGAGAAAAAAACAAAAACAAAAACAAAAAACCCAAAAAAAACAAAAAACAAAAACAGACAGATTAAAATGTGGTAACATCATTGAAAATCTATTTCACAGAAGTAACACTTACTACAAAGATTGTAAATATTATCATTAAAACACAAATATGAGATTTATCTGTGGACATCATGACTGAAAATGTAAGCTCTGGCCCTTTGCAAATACCCCAAGGACCCTCTGAAACAATTTTGAGGGCTTTTTCTAGACCTTAGCCAATTCTTTTCCCAGTGAGATTGATATTATTGTGCAAAACATGCAGTAACAGCTCATGTGGTAACCTTAACTTTCTATTTAAAAAATACCCCAAAAAAACAAAACAAAAAACAAAAAACAAAACCAAAAACCAAAAACCACCACCACCACCACCAACAAAAACCCATGCTTCTGAAAGAATGGATAGAGCAGCCAGACCCACAGGGGACTTCCTGTTACAGACCACTGAGCTCTAATGCTGTAATTTAGAAGTCTATTTATTTAATTATTTCACCTATTCTCTAGTGTACATATTTCACACATTCTAATTTTGCTCCCCTTAGTCTGTGAATTTGCCCACCTGATGCAAGCTGCCAGTTCACCTCTGTTTTCCTTTTAGACATGCCTGTATGTAATGAAGGGTCTTGACTGTTGGTAACTGGCAGTCAGGGATTTTTGCAGACTGTTTAACCAAACGATTTGCACCTATATTAGCTGATATTCTCAAGTTTTAACATAGGGACATTTACTAAAATAACAGAAAAACATTCTACTACTATTTGCCTATTAAAAAACAAAGTATTTTAAAATACAAGTTCTATATTGTGTCTTAAGCAGTCTTAGTTTTGATATATATAAGGTAGTTGTTCCTTGATTTTGAACAATATATAAATTATACTTGTATATATTGTAAATATAGCTATATAATGCATTTAAAAGGCTATTAGAATAAATCGTATGTTATAGGAACAACATAGGACAACAGCAAATTTCTAATAGGCCCTTTTTCCTCACAAGTATGTGATTTTATTTTATTCATTTTGACCATATAATTTACTTGGATGTCAACAGACAGATAAAGATAGTTATAATTCAAACTAGTACTTAATAGTTTATTGTTTTAGAAACTAAACACTAAGACACCCATCATTTACAGTAATATGGATACTTAAAATTAAATTTAGAGATGTACCAGCAAGTAGGTAGGGCTTTATGTTAAAGAAGTAGCAACAGCTATGTTGTGCACCTGTGTGTGTGTGCATGTATGTGTGTATGTGTGTTTGTGTGTGTGTGTGTATGTGTGTGTATGTGTGTGTGCGTGTGTATGTGTATGTGTGTATGTGTGTATGTTTGTGTGTGTGTATGTGTGTGTGTGTTTGTGTGTGTGTATGTGTGTGTGTGTTTGTGTGTGTATGTGTGTGTGTTTGTGTGTGTATGTGTGTGTGTGTATGTGTGTGTGTGTTTGTGTGTGTGTATGTGTGTGTGTGTGTGTGTGTGTGTGTGTGTGTGTGTGTGTTTGTGTGTGTGTGTGTTGGAGGGGAGCATGAATACAGGTAGGGTAGGAGAAGTTGATCTTAGGAAAGTAGAAACAGTAATGGTGTACACTGTGCTCTGCCCTGGAACAGGAAGACAGGATGCACAGCTGAATGAAGTCCTGAGATGTCAACTCTGGGAAAATGTGTGAGTTTAGACTGCTGCTTTCAAACTCCACTATGCTACGAGAAACTAGGTGGTGAGCACTCTTCCCCTCTCATGCAGGTCGGTCACACTTTCTTGTTCCCCACGTTTTAGTACATGGCCCATAAATGTGGGTTTATTAAAATACAGCACTCTTCAGGTCCTAGCTCCATTGGAAAGTGCACGTGGTAACTTTTCTACCCCGAGAGAAAAGTAAAATCACTGTCCTTTAAGGCAGAAGGGATTTTAATGAGGGTGAGTCATAACGCTCAGAGAGGCAAATCCATTTATTTTTATTACACAACACTTTTAACTGGGACTGTTTTTAAAAGGCCAAATGACAGACAGGGGCCAAGATTAGATGCATCCTTAGGAGACAGCTGGCAGCTCCTGTCTGCGTGAGGATTTCAAGGCGTGAAGCTGGTAAGAAATAGCCGGTGATCCAGACAAGCAGGAAGCACAGAAAAATAAACTTCTCAAGGGAAGTTAAGAAGGACTGAAAAAAGGAAAGAAATAACAGAGAGAAAGAAAACAGGTCATAATAATTTCCCCCAGGACTAAAATGTGTGACATGAGCTTTTGCATTAAATCAGAAATTTCAGAATTAGAGGGAGGAGAAAAGAAGCCAGAGTGTGGGAACAATGTGGCTATTGTGTCAGGGAGGGCTCAGATTAAAAGTTACTGAGTACGTTTTCCAAGCCTACTAGCAAAATGGTCAATTATTTCTGTAAAACTTACTTGCTTCTAGGAAAAAGGAATTAGAGTTATTTTCCCATTCAATTGCAGCAGGGAAGTTAATAATGAAGCAACTGCAGCGTAGAGAGTAGAAAAACATCCTTGCACCGTAGCAAGACTGACTTCCACAACCTACCAATTGACCATTCTTCATCAGACACAGGACATCCCCAAAGCCACCTCATTGCTGCCTGTTTCTAAATGTTAGGAGACTTTTTCAAGCTCATATTAAAACTGGCAGTTCTGTCTATATTTAGCTTTGCCACATATTTCACACTCTTGCACTTTAAATAAGCAATAATTTAGTATGTGACTGCACTGAGGGTGGAGCATCTTTTTAAGAACATATTTTATTCTTAAGGAGAAACATTACAAACTCTTGCCAAAACCTCGCACAAATGAATATTCTCCCTGCTCCTCCAGACATAAATAATATACTTCTCTGAGATATTCCAAACGTTGACAGTTTGACAGACTGTACAAACACAGGAAAGGGTCAATGTAGTCTTCTTAATCTCATCTGCACACATTGAAAAGAACTAGGAGTCACAATTTCTGGCCATGTATTTGGGGAAAGACAGACTGACTCTCCCAGATTCTTACAGCTTCTTCATGCTTGTCAATAAACAAACAAAAATTTCGGACCCCAAAAAGATGTTTGCCAGATGCAGATTCATACCGGAGGATTTTTAATGACAATTGGAAATAACTCTGCACAATATAAAAATTACTGCTGAGCCTAAAAGATACCTGCAACATCAGAATAATGTTTTCAAGCAGTCTGAAGTTTATGTTGACAGAGGGTCAAAATAAAGATTTTGGGGACAGATTGAAGAAATAAAATAATGAGTGCATCTTAAAGTAATTACCAAATTAAAGCCTAGGGTAGATAATTGTTTTCTTATATTGTTTGTTAATAATTTTCAGAAGTACTTAAAATATTTGCTTTTACAATGTATTTTCTTTTTTGTATTTTCTTTTATATTGTATATTTGCACACAAAATTTCTAATATATCTATCCCTTGGCAAAGATAGTGAGTCTTTGCAAATTGAAATAAATTAAGTTATAACAATATGACTTGCTTTTTATGAATTATATATCAACAAACACATTAAAATTTAAGCCCCAAATATTTAAGAATATATACTATATTTATATTATATATGATTCAATAATATGTATGTGCAATGAGCAAATAGTACAGGGAATTGACTTAAGCTTGGGGAGGGGAATTTCCAAAGAATGAATGATTCCAAGGTCATTTTGTGTGTTGAGTTGGTTCTCAGAGCAGAATCTCAACAGCCAAGAGTGAAAGAGATAAAATGTAGTTATTGCACATTTTATGAGAGGTATGCTGTTTGCTAGCGTGGGAACTTAGAAAAGGATGGGAGTAAATGGAACAAGTAAAGTGGGATGAGGACATCGGACAAAGGGAGCCCATCTATGGTGAGAATTGGCCAATAAAACATGGAAGAACAAGGCAAGTTCATGCTTGTCCTGCATCCCTGAAAGAGGTCTGTGTTTATCCTGAGACTGTCAACATCTGGTTCAGACATCACCTTTATTATAGCAATTAAATATACTCTGATCTGTTCTAGTTATATAACAATATATGTTTTTTAATACAGTCTGACCTGACAACTAAAAATTCCTCACTATGGAAATTCATTGCAGCATACAAAAGTAGAGATTAGTTGAATTAATAAAGTTATATAACTTAAACAATGATGAACAAATACCTGATTTTTCTACATGTTGATTCTACTTATTTGAAGTAAACATGAGGCTGAGGATATAGTTCACCAACCTCACATTTATTCCTCCATAAATATTCTAAAGGAAAGTGGAAGAAAGGAAGGGAGGAGGCAAGGACGGAGGGAAGAAGGGAGGAAGACTGAAGGGAAGGAGGACAGAAGGAAGGAGGAGGAAGGAATAAGAGAAGGAAGAAAGGATGGAAAAAAGTAGTTAAGAAGAAAGGAAGAAAAGAACAAGGAAGGGATAGGCAGATAAGAAAGGGATATAGAAAATGATTAGGGAGGGCAAGGATACCAAAACAAAAACAAAAACCCAAACTAACAAAAAAGTTTTGGCCCCTGTAAGTGAATGGTATTACTGATTTACCTATGATGTAATTACAAATAATTTTGTCCTAGTTTATCATTTATTTTCCCTTTTCCCATGATGATAGCATGTATGTGTGCCTGTGTGTATACTGACCTTCCAAATAAAATTTTAATGTGGTTATGAGCATATAAATATATTTTAATATGTATTGGAGAATAATGTATACATTATAAAATATGTGCCATTACATGTTACAAAATACCTTCAACATACTTTTAATATATTTAAATCTTTACGCTTTTTAATTTGAGTCATTTTTTAAGATTTCTATCACTGTCAAGCAAAGGAAGATTTAATCAAAGTCACAACCTTTAATTGGAGGAATTTTGCTGAATAAGTTAAGGAAATCACTAAGATAATGTTTTTTTACCATAGATAACTGGGATCTCTATTTGGATTCTATTTTGTCTTGTTTGTGTTGTTTGGAGACAGGCTGTAGCTAAGTGGCCTTGATTAGCAAGGAAATCACTATGTAGGTCAGGCTAGCCTCAACCTCACAGAGATTCACCTGGTTCTGCCTCCTCCTGAGTGCTGGGGTAGAAGGCCTGTGCTACCATGTGTGGCTATGTTTTGCATTCCAAGTTAGAAAGGGATTTAGAAGGAGCTTGAGAACTACTTTATTGGACTTTTTGAGAACAATAACAAGGCGCAGAAGCTGTAAATCTTGGCAGCTGTAGGAGCAGAGAGATGGCAAAGAGGACAAGAAATAGCCATGGAATTTGAGGTAGGGTCTGAGAAAGCTGGTATGTGCAGCAATGGAGTTCTATGAGCCCCTACATAGTGAGAGGGGAGCAGAGATTCAGAAATAAAAAGTGGGAAGCCCAGAGCATCAAGGAAAGCAATTCTGAACTTTTGCTAATATCCCAAAGTAAAAGAGACAGAAGCAGAAAGATGGAAAGTTATACTTGCTTGAGTAAAATCTGCAAAATGTGAGCGATAGTGCTGCTGTAAGAAAAGCTGCAAATGCAAATGGCTATGGGCCAGGAAGGGCTCATGGGGAGGGCAGTGTAGTTCATCAAAGGTAGTGCCATTTCTCCCTTACCATATCTTCAGGTGAATCTGGTTCTCAGTAGGAGGGTGGGGACTGAGGAGACTACTGGTTGGCTAACTGGTAGACTTGACTGGATTAACTCCATGAGAGAAGATAATAGTGCATCACGTCATACCCTTTGGACCAAATTAGGATGTCATGCCTCCATGCAAGTTGGGAGGCATTCCGTTCTATTGACCAAGAGGCCTAAGGATGGGCAGTTGTGATATGCCTTTCTAGTGTTATCAGGGTATTGGGAGGGGAGGGGCTGTTCTTAATGGCCTCCAAGGCTATCTAACGATACAAGAGTATGAACATGAACTGAGACATAGAATAGAAATAGTAGACTAAAGAATGCTGGGGGGGGGTGGGGGGAAGAAAATAAGAAAAAGAAAGCTGGAGCCAAGAGTAAACACTTGCTTTCACAGAAGGCTGAGGATGTGGCTAAGTAGTAGAGCATTTGCCTAGCACATACAAGACCTAAGGCTGTGCCTCAGTACTGCAAAACAAACACAAACTTTAAAAGGGTTCTAAAGCCAAGTATATACTCAGTGGAGAGTTTGTCCGGAGACCATAGGTTTGAGGCTACTCATCCAATTAACAGCTAGGTTACCTATGGTTTGCTGTAACATGGTCTTCATAGGCTAATTTGATTACCTTTGAGGCATAATTTGCTAGACAAACAACTTAACCTGCATATAAATACCTACATGTTAAGGGAAAGAAGCATTTGACAAATGGAAGCCAAAGAGTAGAATAATTAACTTTGTAACCTGATATTTAAATGGGGGCTATTCTTAGATAGAGATTAAGGGAAAGGAGCCCTTGGTTCATCCCATGGCTACTAGCTGGCTTTTGCCTGTAGTTAGACTGCTAGATCTATGGCTAAACGAAAAGAAAAACTGGTTCTGCGTGAGTGATTTTTATAGTATTTTATTAGCAATGTGGAAATGACTTAGAATTTTCTCTATGTTGACATAGACATAGGGTACCTAAAACCTAAATATTTCTGATGAAGATAATACAAAATAATGCGAATAAATTTTCATTGAAAAATGAGCCTTTTGGACTGATGCATAGTATTTGTAATTATATGACAAATTGTCACCTGCACGTGTTGGCTAGTAAAGATGACTCTGACTTAACTGACACATATGATTGCAAACAGAACTTACCAGATTTGCTATAAATGACACATGAAGGAGCAGCTTTGTCTCAACTCACCCTACAGAACTAACTCTCTTCCCTTAGTCTGCTAATCAAAGTGTTTGTACATTTTGGAAGACAGAGGTGCTTGAAAGATTCCAACTCGGGCTTAGTAATGGATACCTGTGTTGGAGACTCAATAAAAACAATGAGCTTGCTGATCTTCTGTGAGTAGAATCAAACTAATCTTTCTCTTTGAGATTTGCCTTCTTTATTGGCTGAATGAAGCTGGTAAACTGTTGCAAACTCCCTCAGATAGGAGAGAAGACAATCCATCGGTGGACAGGTCTTGCCTAGGAGCTGCTCAATGAACACAGTTCTTCCTGCAGCCAGTTTTGTGGCCTAGATATACTGATTAATGATGCCGAATGGATCATGTGCTTCCTTGATGCTCTAAGGAAGAGGTTCCTTCCCTTGGGAAGGTCAGTGTATGTCAAACTCCGCCCCAGGAACCTGAGCTGCATCTCTTAACCTTTTCTCGTTTATAAAAGAGCCTCCTTAGATTGCCAAAATGAACTGGGATATTTATTGGCTCAGCTGAAGTATGAGTCATCAAGTTAATTTAAAAGAATAAATATTGTAGATTATAGACAGCCAGGGAATTAGCAGTATATCACTACTCAGCCTGTACACAGGCATATGGCAAGGATAGAAGGGAAAATTGACAAGCAACACAAATAATTGAAAGTTATTTTCCCCCGAAAGTATTTTGGGAAATTTTTTGATTGTGTGTTGTATCTGCACACAAGAACACAAAATACAATCACCTCACATTTTCTGTATAGCCCAACACCATTCTGAGTTTAAAATATTAAATTAAGACTAATCTGGAGATTTCTTGTTAAGTAGCTATAAAATATGTTTTATTAAACAGATGAAGAGTTGAGACATGTGTATCTAACTTTAGAGACTATTTGTTTAGAGATAGTTATTAGCACCCACTTAAAAATGGTGGGACTAATTACAACTGAATCCATTCTTATTAAATTGGATTTTAAAGGGACTTTACTTGAAATCCTCTTTTTTTACAGTTCAACAGTGGACTTCATTTCAGCCATTTCATTGATCATCAGGGTATTAACTCCTCACATTAGTCTGGATCAGTATAGATTTACATTATAAGCCACAAAAGTTGGTCCAGAGGCCTGTCAGATGGGGCCAAAGAAATTAACACTTCACAACATTATCAAATTAGTGACCCAGTTTCAGGGAGGATTAACCTATAGTACGGATGTAAAACTAAATTAAACCCCAGTTAAATACAAATATTTTCCTTCACATTCTGAGCCATCTGCTTCAGACTCCTCAGGCTGCAGTGTTACCTTGCTTGGTGAACTGTATAATTATTTATAGATTTTCTTAGCACCAAGCTTACTCCTTATCTAACTTTATACAAACAGTCTAGGTAGCAACTTGTACAGAAAAACCCTAATGGATAAGATGGTCCCTCATGATAAGTGTTAGGTAAGGGTCCCATTGCCCTTTGGAGTCCCTCACTTTGTTGATGACATGGAAGCATAAGGCTGCCTTTTTTATTTAAATTTTAATCAAATGCCTCTACAGATCAGTGTCTATAAGGAACACGTGTATAACAAAACAAAAAAATGTAGTTATTGTTGGGAATGGAAGATCAAGGACCTAGTGTGAAACTTTAATAATTGGATTCCATTTACATATGTAATTGTAAGTCCAGGGTACACAAAATAGTCATTTCCTGATAAAACATTAATGATTAATCAATAACAAGCACTGAAGGAACTAAAATGCTTAATACTAAAGACACTTAATTGAAGCATGTTAGGAATGCAATTAATAATAAGATAAAATTATATATCCTCTGGGGTATAATACTCATTCTACAGTGGAAACAACTCCTGTTCACTGAGTAAAATCTTGAAATGCTTAAAAGTAACAGATTGTGCATTTCTTAAAGAGAATGACTTTTGCTTTTTATGGAGCATCTTGTTACTTTAGAGCATTGAGATTTCCTTCTCCTGCTTAAAAAGAAAGAAAAGAAAACTTCAAAGAGGTGCCGGGAGAGACTGTTTTGTTATTCAATGTAGAGTGAGTAAGAAAAAGAGAAAGTGATCATAGTTTCATCTAAGGGAATCCCTTTTAGAGGGAACTGAACTAGACAGAGACCTGATTATGATGCCCAACCCCTTTGAAAGCCACAATAGTCCACAATAGTACACTTTGGCAGTCTTAATAAAAGTATTCTGAGAGCTGGCCCACATGAAAGAGCTAGGAGCATACTCAGGCAGTAAAGTGGTTACCACACAAGTTTCAGGAACTGAATTTGATCCCTAGAGTACATATTTAAAAGGAAAAAAAAGCTCATGTGGTGGCATATGCTTGTAATCTGAGTGCAAGCAGCTCCCTAGGGCTAGTTGGGCAGGCAGCCTAGCCTAATTAATGAGTGGCAGGTTAGTAGGAGCCCTGTTTTAGAAAACAAGATGGACAGTTCCTAAGGGGTGGTAACAGAGGCTGACCTCTGGTGTCTGCCCCTACACACACACACACACACAGACACACACACACACACACACACATACACACACACCCAATACTCAAGTCTGAGCTACAGATTTCAGACTGCTAGTTTATCAATTTGCTGTTAGAAATAAGGCAATTATATGGGTTTGGATACTTCATTGGTTTGATTAGTTCCCTATCTCTCTATACTCAAGCTACAGGAGCATTAAATTATAAACAAAAAGATCATATTTGCGAGGGGAAAAGAATGAAATGAATTAAATATGAAACAGATTCATTCAAAGGTGGCTTCGAAGTGACATCTCACAGGTAAGCATCTTGCCAGTGGGAATGGAAGTCAGTGAAACCTGTCAACTCTCCTAACCTCCACACAGTCCCACTGGAGAGACAGGCTTACCACAGGGAATGGAAATACCGAGCAGGTTTTGAGTTCTGCTTCCTTTTTTTTTATGTGTTGAAGTCCCAAGCCCCTGCACAAGCATGTCGCCATATTTGGACTTAAGTCTTTATAGTACAGAGATAATGGAACTAACATAGTCTTACAGACACCCTAATGTAAAGTCTCATGCTTTTACACAGACAGAGGAGAAAGTTTGAGACAGGTATATAGGAAAAATAACATTTTAGCATAAATACAGTCTGGTAGGAGCGGAGGAGAAAGGCCTGGACTGGGCCCTTCTGTCAGAAGAAATTTACTTTGTGAATGCTTGGTTAAAGACCTCAAGCCTCTAAAGTATTGAGACACTTCATTTCCATCACAGCACATGCCGAGCCTGTGGGACCTTGCTACGGCAGGCACCACTGCCTAATGCACCCTCTTATACTAGAAGATGATAATGACCTTTTCTTGTTCACGGCACACCAGACTCACTAACATTTTTGTCCATATTATTAAAATTATTCTTCAATTTGTGCTAATTTGTCATACAAAAATCTGAATTTATGAATGCCCTTGAATCCTTCCACCTTGCAGTGTGAAACATTATAGGCCAAAGCTCATCCTATCACACACAATAGTACAAGGAATTTTTCTGGAACTGTTTCAAAGCCACCTTGGCAGGTAGCCTCTATATTCCCTAGCACTATTTTTGTCCATACTCTCATTTTCTCCCTAAATCATTCTATTTTTCAGTTTCAAAAATCACAATCAAGGTCAAAAGAGGTGAAAGGTAAGCCCATGGACACTGTTGGAGAAGATGTAGAAAGGCAAGAGATAAATTTTTTTAAAATGAAGAATGCCAGTATTGCAGACTTCTCAACTCTAGTAGTTTTGTTATAATTCTAGTGTTAACCTGGAAGCTTATACATTCACATTTTATATATTTATTTTAGAGTTGACATTTTTTACTTTATAATAAACCTTGAAAAGAAATAATGTCACACACTCAAATTAACCAAACCCAAAAACTATGCAACTTAATGAACTTGCACACAGTTAGAATTGCCATTCAAAAAGGAAGCTGTGAGGTTCTACATTAAATTTATTCATGTATTCCCCACCAAAACCAGAAAAAAAAGAAAATCTACTACAAAATTAGAAGTATAAAAGCAGTAATATATATATATATATATATATATATATAATTTATATTTATGTCCATGTCCAGTAATATTGCCTAAGTTTTGTTTGATTTGTAAGGTAGTTTAAGGGGGATGGAAGTTTGCTGTAGTTAGAACCTAAACATGTATATTCATGTTTTTCAATCATGTTACTACCACTGAGCTACATGTCAAGCCCATCCCTAAAAGTAAAATTTTTGGGTTTGTGCTAGGCACAACTCTTAAATCAGAGTGAGGATTGTAGAAGGAATGTTGGTTTGAGAAAAGCCTACATGCTAAACACAGACACACACATACACACACACACACCTCAACCTAATAAGAAAGAAATAAAAGGGTGTTATATTTCATATATATATATATATATATATGTTATATATATATATACCAAACTAGCTTTCAGTGTTGAGTATGTTCATCACTGACATAATATAATTAATGTCTAAGCCTCTGTTGTACTGTGCATCACACTAAGAAAACATAGTTGCCCTCACATGAAAACATCAACCATCTGAGGTCAAGGATCACATCATCATCTATTTAGCTTTAGTTCACTGGGCACAGATTTACATGGTGCTTGGTGCATTACAAAACAAAGGGAAACTAAAGAGAACAACTGATCATCTTCACATTGGTTTCTTTGGATGTTTCCAATGGTTCTTCCTGGAAAAAGTTTTGTTTGTTGTGATACACTGCAAAGCAATCAATGTATATATCTTAAGAAACAGATAAAATGCAATTTTATAACTATTATTTTATCTTTAAATTATAATCAAGTCTTCTTATTCCCTTCTCAAACTCATGATCTCTTTAATTTTGCTATTATTACAAATCTCTCTCTGTCTCTTTCTCTCTCAATGTCTGTCTCTCTGAGTGTTCTCTCTGTGTATCTGTCTGTTTCTTCTCCCTCCACACCCCACATGTTTGCTTAATTACATAAATACAATGATCTGAGTCTATTTAGTATTTTTGTGTTTATGATTTTTAAGAATGACCACTTGATACTAGAAAACCCATCAAGGACTTTGTACCTGCGAAAGAGTAATTCCTTCTCAGAATTCCTTAGTTGCCTTTGGCTCTTTGTCAGGGGAACAGCTCCTTGAGATCTTCCCTTCCACATTAGCTTGTCTACCGCTGTTGTCCTTGTTGAGATCTTGTTTAAGCACCCGTATTGTTGAGGTATCATGGGTAAAATTTCCCTGTCATTTCCAGAAGACAAAAAGTTACAATGTGCATTTCAGAATTGATTAGAAGTAGTCAAGTCCTTAATAAAATATTGAAGACAGCTCTGTGCCCAACCAATAGGAATAGTCATAAGAGAAGCAACCTTGGCATGTTAGCTTGTTGGCATATTGGACTCATTTGAAACCACTTTATTTTAATTCTTCCATAGTTCATTCAGGTTTTGGTTCCCTTTGCCCTTGGGAATCAAACTGAAGGTTGTTCCTTTTGTCTATTACCTTTGAGTGACTTTGGTTTCCACTCTTAGCCAGGAAGGCTCACAATGAGGTTTGTATGTCCATCACCCACTGACCTTTCCCTTACCAACATCAGGAATTCTTTCATGATCCAACAACAAATAAGGAGAGAAACTTATAAATTCTTGAATATGATAAACAGAGTTTATTTAGATAGCAGAATAGCTTTTGTTTTCTTAGCCTATAGGTTGCTTTATTTTAGTAATCTATGACAAAGCATTTTAAAAAGATCCAATGAATACGCAATACACTGAAAATGTTATCAATAATCATTATCAGAAAAGTATAGACTCGGGGAGCAAGTAAACAAGCAGGGCTAGAGAAAATGAAGAGAGTGGAGCCACGGAATGTGAAAAGCAAATCAAATTGACATATGTATAATTCACACAGTCACTATGCTTATTACTCTTGAACACTTAAGGGAAAATCAACCATGGGAAAGGAGAGTTTCTATTGAAGAAGAAAACTTTCATATATTAGCTACCTAATTGGTAGCTTCAATAATTGTACTATGATTCAAAAGTGATAGTCTGAACTCCATGAAATTGAGCCATTTTAGTGGTTTTAGACCATATTATTTATTTTAAATTTTAACATTGCCCCCTCCCCCTGAACTAAGCATAGAAGATTAAGGTAGCATAATTTGGCTGCCAGGTCAGCCTCAGCATTCTTCATGCTGCCCAGATGTACTTGGTTATAGTTTCTATTGTATAAGCCATGGGGACATATGGCTTTTTCATCAAAAGTGATGAAAGAAAACATCTTTAGGAAAGCTGAAAATATTGCTTGGGAAACAAGCTTCTTAGACTGGAAAGAATTTTATTTTACTCTCTCTTTCTCTCAACTTGTTATTCAGCAGTCTAAATAGACTATGTGTATCAAGAGTGTTGAAAGATGGGACACAAATGGATAATAAGACCCAAACAAACCACTGTTATGATTTATGCCAAAGAAATGAGCATGAAAAGGAAAAAAATAATATATTCAGAAAGCTAATAAATTTTACTTCTGGAACACCGGCAAATGATGAAGACACTATGAAATATAAAACCACTCATTCATTCTTAAGTATCCCTCAGCTTTCCTCTTGATTAATTAGAAAATAGGCTGAAGATCATGAGGTTGTGTTTATGTCTTTCTTTTGAATGAACAAGATTCAGATTTATATTCCCTCCTCTATCCAATGAAGATAAAATTGTAACAACTAACTGAGGCCACACTCAAGCACAGTGCTGTAAAATTTGGTCATGGAAGGGTCTCTACATCCTCAAAATATTTGATTATCTTTCTTGGGGTTGTAAAGTGTGGGTTTAGCAGGTCCGGTTGTGTACTATTGTAACCCAGCACTTGGGAGGCAAAGGAAGAGGCATTTCTAGTTGGAGCCTAACCTTGGAAACACAAACAAATCCCAACTCAACAAAAAATAAATAAATAAAAGCAAAACAAATAAAAAATATCCATCCTTAAAAATTCCAGAAAACAGAATATTTTATCTCTTTAAACATTTGTATAATTAAGGGACAACACTAAGACTATCTTAATTGCAAATTATTTTTTAATATAGTTTATTAATTTATTCATATTACATTTAAATTGTTAGCCCATCCCTTGTATCCTCCCATTCCTCCTTCCCTCCCATTTTCCCATTATTCCCCTACCCTATGACTTGACTGAGGGGGACCTCTTCCCCCTGTATATGCTCATAGGGTATCAAATCTCTTCTTGGTAGCCTGCTATTCTTCCTCTGAGTGCCACCAGGCCTCCCCATCCAGGTGACGTGGTCAAATATGGGGCACGAGAGTTCATGTTTCTTCAACTTTATTTTGAGCCTATACATAAAGTGAGGATAGTTTTTCCTTAAAAGCAAATTCAATTAAATGTTGCATCAATTCAATATCAATTAACAAAATTATCTGGGTTTAAAGAAATGATGACCCCCATCCTAGGAAATAGTCTTCTCTGAAAATATTCAAAGACTGATCTGAGAGCTGTCTTTGAGGTTTGAATTAGTTTGAAGACATTAACTAGGAAATTTGTCTTGATTTGAAAGCATTCAAGAAAATATAGAATTTTTTTCTTTGAAAGCAACAATTCACTACGAACATGACATGTAATCAATATAAAAAGAGTGTGGTGGAAAACAATTTATGTTGACAATTATAATAATTCAATTTAGCTGCCAACACCAAGCACATTATCATTTGCATTTATTTACTACAGTCACTGAGCTAAACACTTAATTTTCTAGTATTTTGACTTGCTGGAAGAATTTCTAAAGACTGTTGAGTTTTTCAAGTAGAAATATGCTTCCTCTGTGGAAACCAGTCTGCTGAACCTCATCTGAAAGTATAAAGGTACCAAAGGCCAGTCCAATATATATAGTGGGATGTGACTCAAAGTAAGCACTTACTTCAGATTGACGTTGTATAGAAGATGATTCTTCCATGCCTTTAAATATTTTTCTTGGTTAAGAAACACATTCTAGAAAGGAAATAATGGTGACTAGGAAATAAAAAACCAAAGAACCCATGAACAAAACCACTAATGTGCATTTTTAGGATAATCAACAACAACAATAGCAATAATAAATAACCTTGAGTGATAAAAATAATATTGATAATATTTGTACTATTAAGAGAAGTATACATTTTATGATTAATAATAAGAGGCAGAAGAGAATTTAACAATGAAATCACACTGAAGAATATTAGCTATCTTGTGTTTGCACTGTGGTTATCACTACTGTATTAAACTTTGGTGACAATTCCTCTCCACCAGTATGTCCCTCCTGTTTTACTCTGTAGAACTTATAGTTGTTTCCTTTTGAATGTTACATGTACATATGGTAAGCATATGTATGTCTTTTATGTAATAGCTAATGCATGTAAAGATTGCTCTATTTTGAGTAATAGTAATAATGGAAGCAATTGATGATTATGACTCACATTTTCATCAAATTATCTATTTTGGTATAATGGTATCTTGTGCCATTTCTTCAGAGTAATTTAATTCAAGGTACAAAATATGAAGCTGTGTAAAATCTAGTAGGATATCCTCTTTATGTGAAAGTGATTTGCTTTCCTGAGGAAAAGTAAAAGATTTGATGCAACATTAAAGGAATAAATTACAAAACACAATGATTTTCTCAGCAAAAGTAAAACAGAAATTTGGCAGTCTTTTTTTCTGTCATATTTGACATGTCAGAAATACTTTCAAATCTCACTCTTTGAGATGTGCACCCAATGCTTTTTAAATTACATTTGCCATTATTCGTTTTGCCTCATTTTACTGAGTAGATAAAGTATTACTATAGTCAAGTTTGAAAAAAATAATTTTCATAATATGAATACTGATAGTGCGGATACTTGATTGCTTTTTCTTGAGGAACATTCTCCAAGTTACATGATGGGCAAACTTGCCAATGTAAAATACATTTGTTTATAAATATATACCTATTATACTTATAAGTATAAATATATATTTCCCTTGAAGTAAATAAGCCAATGATATTTTTTCTTCTGAGACAGTGTTTCTCTGTGTTGCCCTGGATGTCCTGGACCTCACTCTGTAGTTCAGGCTGGCCTCCAACTCAGAGATCCATGTTCCTGTGTGATGATGCACAGTTTTAATCCCAGAACTTGGGAGTCAGAGGCAGGTGTTGATAAAGGTTCTCCTCCAGATCTGAGATTGCAGCACTTCATCCAGGTTGGATGACTAATGAGCCCCAGCATTGCCCTTTCTCTGCATCTCCAACATTGCCTCCAAAACTGACTCTTTACATGGGTTCTGAGCCATCTCCCCAGCCCAAAGTCATTTTTAAATGCTTATGATACTAATCTTTCTGTGGTCTCCGGAAGTGCTGCTTTCCTGGACATCGGATGCCTCAGGTCTTTCTAATCACTATTTTCACTTTATTAGCACCTCTCTTTTTGTGAGATAAACATGTACAAATATATTTCATTTTGTCTTATAGCCACTGTTTTCATGTCGTTAACAATATCTTTCTGATTTCTTTCCTCACTTGTTTGTAGACTTATTTTGCCATCCTCCCACGCTCTTTGCTGTCGTACAACTTTTTCTATTTTTTTTTTTCTGCTACTAGTTCTAATCCACTAACTAACTTCTCATGTACTATCTACAGCAGAAGAGAGCAAACCGCTTTGGTAAAGAGCCCTAGACTAATTTCACCTTGGCAGGCCAGATAGTCTCAGTTATGAAACACTCCCTCCTTCAAGTGCAACCAGGGAAGGACCATGCATAAAAGAGCTTGGCTGAGTACCAAAACAGCTCTCATGCTGTGGGATGAATCATTCTCTAATCTCCAAATCCGTGTTTTGCATTTCTCATTCTTATCACATCAAAATGTGACTGCATTTATTCCCCCCCCAGAATATTTTGCATAATAATTAAATCTAGGTAAGATTACTAGGGCGAGCCCTTATCTATAGAAGCAAAGAAACAAGGACATAGGTGAGAGAAGAAAACCTATGTCAAGATGCAGGGAGAAGGCTACCAATCATACGCCCAAGGATCTGGGCATCCAAAGGAACTGGCCTTGCAAATACTTTAGGGATCTTTAAACTTTCAATGTCCAGAGCTATGGTAAAATAAATATGGCATGTATTGCTTAATACATATTTGTCAGTAGTACTTACTATAGCAGCCCTGGCAATGAGTATGACATTTAGTTTCTTTCAGACATTTAAAAATAGAAAAACTAGAGCTGGATGCAGTGCCACACACCTGTAATTCCAGCACTTGGGGAGGCAGAGACAGGAAGAGGTCTATGAGTTCGAGGCCAGCCTGCTCTACAAAGTGAGTCCAGGACAGCCAAGGCTACACAGAGAAAGCCTGTCTTGAAAAACCAAAGGGGGAAAAAATAGAAAAACTGTTTTTAGCTGACAGGCCATATAGAAACAGACATCAAGGAAGACTGCATTGCACTCCTGAGGTTTTTTTTTCCTTCTTACATATGTTTCTTTCTTTTATTTCTGAGTGTGTGTGTGTGTGTGTGTGTGTGTGTGTGTGTGTGTGTGTGTGTGTGCGCACGCATGAGCAAGCGCAGAATGTGCATTTACACATGCATACCACGACATGATGTGGTCAGAGACTACCTTTTAACCATCAGTTCTCTCCTCTCCCAATGAGTCTTAAGGGAGGCACTCAGGTTCGCAGGTCTGGAAGCAGGCACCCTTTATCCACTGCGCTATTTCTCTGGACCACATTTCATGTAAGTGAAATTTTGAGAAGCTTGATGATTATACTTTTTTTTCCAGAAATAACATCTGTACATATACACTATCTACACAGGATACTGCACTTCTTAAGCTCCAGTCTATCATGCCACACATTACTTTGTATACACAAAATGCATTTAAAAATTTCAAAATAAGTCCAGTAAAGTTCAATAAATATTATTGGCCAAAACCAGAACTAGATTCAAGTACTCACAAGACTTCATTGCTTTTTTATTTGTATTCCCTGCAATACTCAGCACACTGTCCTCCCATAATAGTAATTTAATAAATATTTGTTGAATTGAATTGAATCCTGCTTTCTTTGTATCACAGAGAAACATCAATTACAGTGATATAGGTAGAAAGGGCTAAATAAATATTTAGAGTGACTCTTTCAACACTTCATCTTATTGTTTTAACATTCTACACAGTAGAATCCACTAAATTAAGTATATTAATGTTAATAGATACACTCTTTAAATCCTTTTTTTTCCCATGAAATGTTTAAATTTTAAAGCACTTGGGTTATAAAGAAACAAAGTAGAACTCATTCTTTCTTTTATAAATGTCACTACATTCTATTTTGGGAATAATGTGAATAAGGGACAAGTCTAAGAATTCTAAAACAAAGCATTTCTACCAGGAAAGTGAAGGCATGAGGCACTCTTTACTTCCACAATCAACCCAAGTGTCTCGCCACTTAAAACAGACCTTCTTCTGCTTGGCTAGCAATACTGTTCTTAGCAGTTTTTGGAATAATGAACACCCCTCTTCGTGACGACAGAAGTTTGAGCCTTAAAAATAAAATAAATAATTAAAAAGGAGAAGGGAGAGCTGACTGATTGGAACGACACCAAATTTTTATTTTCAATGGCATTTGTAGCTGCTCGAAGTGACACAATTTGTGTCAGTCTAAGAATTCCGGGTAACTAAACACAGATTGCAATTGGCCAAATTATAGTAAGAAGAACTGTAATTAGTTAATTTAATAAAAGATATTTGGGGGTTCAAACATAGTAGTGAACTACAAAACAACGAACCATTAATTCAAGAGAACAGAAGATGAACAGGTATACAATGGGGATTAAAAATCCTTTATCTTCAATGAAGGCAAAGACAAGACAATGGAATGCAATATTAAAAGAAGATTCAATTAGGAAGGAAAGGGAAAAAAGAAAGAAATCCAAGTGGGAATCTCTGGGAAGAAGATGAATGTGATGAAAGTTTAAACAATAATCTATAAATAGCCCTTTATTTTCTAGATCTTTCTCATAATGGATAGAACATACGATAAGCCTCCCTTGTCCCTCAAACATCGTGTCATGTGTCAGATACATCATAGGACAATCTGCAATTGTAAGCACAAAATACAAGGCATGGAAAATGACTCGGGTTTCTCTATTTCAAAAAAATAAGAAAATTGATGAGAAGATTATCTAGGAGTGTTGCACAGATTGTCAGGAGGGCACAGGAGAGAGTAAAAATTCTAAGTAGACTACGAAATAATTCAGAAGGATTGTTTGTTCTGCTCCACCAACTTTGCCAATTGAGTGATAGTTTTAGTTACTATCATCTAGTGAGCCTGCCTCCAAATAACACAGACCGCCATTGTACCTGGTGTCACTCTTCACAACTGTTCACATCCTATGAGACACTTCTGTGCTGTCACCCCCGTGCCCTGATTTCCAACGGTGTAGAAGGGAGTGGGAGACAGAACAATAGAGTGAGGTGGCAGCTGGTTGGCAGCTAGTTATCCCTGCTTTGTTTTGTTGTGTTACCAATATTTTGTTATCAACATTGTTGTGTTATTCATTCCCTCAGTATTTTGAAACATTTCCATCAGTCTCTGAAAATTTTTGTTTCATACCTACTGCAGTCTTCTAGTTTTGTTTTGTTTACTTCAATGTAAAATATTTGGTGACTGTAACTATTAGAAGAGTGGTAATTTTTTAGTATATTCATTTTTATTGGTAGTTACGATATGTCTCTGAACGTTACCTAAGTTTTTCTATCTATCAGTGAGTTCTATTACAGTGTCTGACCATTACTTGTCTAGGGTTTGCTAAGTACATTTCAAATGGTGTCTGTTATTCAAATCCATTTTGTATATGCTTCTAGACTTTATATCTTAAGATGAAAATATAATCATTTTATTCTTTCCAGTGAAGATTTCTAATATACTTTTGTAAGTTCATTTTAGTTCAGGCCTTGCCTAGGTATATAATTTACTCTCTTTCTGTGCATTGCTTATCTTAACTATATGTAGTATGTACCCCAAATGTGTTTAAATAGTACTTATGAATATCTACCTAGTATGCATTGTATAGAAGAACCACAACAAACACTCATTTCCTGCCATATAGTTATAAATTATGTAATTTGACAAATATATGATATTAAGCCCTTTTATAAAGAGTATCCTTATTCATAAACACCTGTACCTTTGTCCTAAGTTCATAAATGGATATCAAGTCAGATAACATCTACTTGAATGAAATATTATATTAAAGAAAGGTAACTTGGAAACTCTCTTAAAAAGAGTGAGAATTGGGGCTGGAGAGATGGCTCCTATGGTTAATAGCACTGTCTCCTGCAAAGGGTTCACCAAAGGACGGGAGTTCAATTCCCAGCACCCACATGGCAACTCACAGCTGTTTGTAACTCCAGTCCCAGGGATTCTGACACCTTCATGCCTGTGCACATAGAATAAAATTAAATAAATCATTAAAAAAAAAAAGAATGAGAATCATGTTTCCCCTTTGTTCTGGAGAGTGACATTACCCTTGCTATCCTGAAGAGTGAGCAGACATACCTCTCTTTGGGAGGAAGACACTGTTTCTTTCTAAGCAGTTGTGAGTTGCCTACTGTTTTAGGTGAAGACAGTCATTTTGACATTCAAATATATTATATCCTCTACGTAACATATTTGGAAAGATCATTTGGAGCAAAGTGTAGTTATCTTGGGTTTTGATTATGAGACACAGCTATTTATTTCCTAAATATCTTGTTTCTAAGCAACCTTGGCCTTCAGGACATCTACCAAGGAATATAAGACACCGTCAGGTGTTTTGATGGATCAGAGCAACATATGCTGGGAACAAATCTTTTCAATAGAGTTATACAACCAACCAACCACCATGGTCTGTGTTAAAATAAGTCCTGTGTCTTTCTTCTTAAGACTTTGCTTTGGCCCCTTTGCAAGTTTCGAGACATTAATCCATGTATCTTGATACACAGATAAAATCTAGGACAAATTCTGTCATCCTTGGCAATCCTGCACAGTGGAGTCATTAATCATTTCAGTTGCTATCCAGTTTAAATTTCATGCTGTTTTGTAGTTAGATAATTTCCATCAAAGGATAGACATTGCACTAAATATAAATGATGAGGTAATTTTATTTTGGGAAGTTTCCCCCAGGATGCCTAAAGTGCCCTCATTTTTGAAAGTATCCCACATTTGTCTGATTAAAAAATGATATACTGGTAGAATTTCTTTTAACACTTAGGATCTGCATGTGACTCCTTCTTAGAAGAAAATTACTTTATTGGGGGAAAAGAGGCAAAATACTTGTAGATTCTCCATAATGGTATTTAGTAGGGGTATACAGACTCTCAAGACAAAATGTATTCAGGATGAGTTATACCCAACCTATGTCATCCATATCATGTGGAATCACAATATTCAGTAAAATTATGAAATAGAACTTTCTATTGGGTAGGATTGCCATTAGAACCCTAGGTGTATCTGAATCATTAACTCTAGTTCTCAGACAATTCTTTCAACGCACCTTGTTTGTCCACAACCCACAGAAAAGTACTATCTACCCATAGAACAACTAATGGCTTTAAGATTAAAGAGTCGTGAGATGCATCAACGTGCATAGATTTTGAGGAGGAACTACAACATTCTTTTCTTCTGACAGACTTATCGTGAAAGATCCAGAGAATAGCAGACAAACTTTGTCCAAGCCTTTCTTCCAGTCCATGGCATTCCAATAGTAAATTAAATGTAAGGTGTCAGCAACAGCTGCAGAGAACCCCATAAAGGTCATTGGACTATTTCTATAGGGTGTCATACTCAGTCACTCAATTGGACCTTTGAAATGGATGACCAGAAAGAGGCAGCCAAAGGTAAAGTCACAAACATTTTACTTTTAAGTCACTCTTTTATGAGACTGTTTTAATACTCAGACATTTCAGATGTATATGAATTGCTATATACAATGAGAGACAATTGATTTGGTTACTTCTTTCAGAGTTGCTATAATATACTAGAAAAAGAAAAACTCAGGAGAGCAAGGAATCATTTTCCTCATTTTGAGTAGATGTTGTCTGTGATGGAAGGGAGGCAAGGCTGCAGCAGTACTTCTCTGCTGTGGTATTGGGAGTGTGTGGCTGCTGGCTATGCAACTTTTGAAGTGAGGAAAAGAGGTAGACCTAACAATCTAATTCTCAGGCCCCTTTGGTGGGGATTGAATGATGCTTTCAGAAGGATGGCCTAAGACATCCAGAAAACACACACACACATCTGTGTGTGTGTGACGGCTGAGGCAAGAAGCATCTTATTCCCCTAGAGTTGTGAGCCACCTGATAATAGATAATGAAACAAAATACCATTTACTTCTAGGTTAGTTATACAACTTGCATAATAAATGTTTCTGATTGCTATGTATTTCTCCTAAATGCTGATAATTGCCACATGAAGCTTTAATCTTTTTTATTCCAAAAATTCTATCTCTGTTGCACCATAGCCCTGTATCGAGGATTCAGCATGTGCTGTGATTAGACTATGAGACGCTCCCTATAGTCTCACATTTTCAATACTTGTCACCCAGTTTGTGGAGCTGCTTTTGAAAGTTATTGAGCCCTTAGGTGCTGGGTTCTTGCTGGTGGATAAAACTAACTAGGACTGAATTCTACCTACCCATAGCTGAATACTTGTGTTCTGCACGTCTGAGGGAAGAAGAGCCACTCTGACTGGCCTTTCATGCCACAATAAACTGTGGTTAGTAGCAGTTACACAGATGACTAATAAGGGATGTGTAGGCTAATCTTTGAGTTAGCAGCACAGCACTTGCATAATCTCCTCTCAAAAATCTCTATTATGTTGTAACACAGAGCAGCTCTGAATTCAAAACAATATAAATGAACCCACCCAGATCCCTTTCTACTTTTTCTGCTTTTTTAGCTTAGCTTAATTTTTTATAGAAATTATTGATTACTGCCAGGCAGTGGTGGCACACACTCTTATTCTCAGGACTCAAAAGGCAGAGGCCGGTTGATCTCTGTGAATTTGAGGACAGCCTGGTCTACAGAGTGAATTTCAGGACAGTCATGGCTACACAGAGGGGGTAAAAAAAAAAAAAAAAAAAAGAAATTAAGTTGTTAAAAATGTAATTTGTCTCAATAGATAAAACTGATGCACTTTAATTTATTAAGCACATATTCAGTATGTTGAAGAGATCTTTAACCTTTTGACATTACAGTATGATGCCATCTATAAACAGATTAGGCCACATTCACAGCCATTGTGGGCACCTGCAATCACCAAGCTGCAGGTTAGATAGAGTGCTGGTCAGAATATGATGGGAAATTTAATCCCCTTTTCCAGACAGTAACTTCAAAACAAAACAACAAAATAAAAGGCATATTAGTAATCGTGAGCTATCTAAGCATTTCCTGGCAGTGAAATGAGGGAATTGCTACTCTAGACCATGAAATCTTACTCCTCTAGAAGCAAGGGTTGTGTAAGGCAGGACCTAGGGTCTGCCCTTTCATGATACGCTAGCAGGAAACCTTGCTGTTTATTTCTGACTTCAGCTCCCGTAGTGAGCACTCATTTTCTATATGTCAAGGATCAAGGCTAACAGTAGAAGAAGTTCTGAAATGAAAATCTATCTCAAGGCCAGCATTCACTTTTATGTACAGGAAAACCCTGGGTAATTACAGTAGGGCTCACTCAGTTGTACAGACAGAAACCACCCAAGTTTGTGTCTGGATGGCGCAGGTGACACCATCTGTCACTCACTCTTTTGATGCAGCTTTTGTTTTCTCTGGCATTAATTGTTCTCTGTTTCCCCGGAGTCCTCTGGGCAAGAGGGCAGTAGTCAAGTCAAGCTGAGAACTAGAGCGTCATGCACTTGTTTGTGTGTGCTCTCACCTGGCTTTCTGTAAAGCTCTAAGAGCAAAAGGAGGTGGTCTTGGCTTGTTAATAATTAATAGCACCCAGTGCAAATGAAGCACTTCTGTCATAGGGCTTCATCAGTGAGGTCATGGTACAATAGGGCTTGCAAGTCCTGCAAGCATGAGTGGTATTTGCATATGTCAGAGCAGACCGTGCACACCAAGAGCACAAACACTTCACAGCTGCTGTTGTTTACTCCCATGCTAACACTCCAAAGTACAGGAGTCCTGTGTTAATTGCCCAGCTCCATCCTGGCTGATGATGTGCTTTCCGCAGAGCTTTCCCTAAGTGCTCCGCTGCAAATAAACTGCTAATGACTTTGCTTATTCCAGCTACCCTTTTAAGGAAATCTACAACATACACACAGATTAATGATTCCTCTGTTTAGCGGTGTGTCTTGTGACTAGGTTTGCATAGAAGCAGTATCAATTAAGTAGCAATTATCTGCAAAGTGGAAAAAAGAGAGAAAATATAAATAAGTAATGAGCCTGATGCTAAAATCTCTGAGAGAAACTGGTATTGAACTCTGAGGCAAGGGCACCGACTAGTGAACAATTTTTACTTTGTCTCACACCTGAAACCTATAAAGTACCATGAAAACCAGAAAGAGCGGGATATGAAGTTTTATATACATACTTTTGAAAACTCTTTCATGATTTACCCTATTTTGAATACTAAATGATACAAAGAAAAAAACCTATATCTAAATATTTTTAAAGATTATGAGATCAAAATAAAATAAAACTAATCTGGGCTCTGTCTCTGACTAAAACACCTGGGATTGTATTTATGTTTTAGTAACAGAGATATCACAGAGTCTCAATTTATCTTGCTAGTTTTATTAAGCAATGTTCTCTCTGTCATTACCTTACAAGATTTACCTGGAAAACTTTACGTCATCTGGCTATAAAACTGAGGCAAACAGAACCAAAACCAACCAACCAAACAAACAAACAAAGAATAAAAAAGAAGGAAATAAAAACCAAAAACAAACAAAAACCTCTGGTGTGTTTGAAGATATAAAGTTGTTCAAGTTGGTAGGATTTATAAATGGCTCATAATTCTACTTTAGTGTATTTTATCTTGTCTTATAATAGCCATATAGATTCTTTAAACTCAATCTTCCACAAAGAAATTCATCTCAAGGTAAAACTCTATTCAAGGCAACTGGACAAAAAAACTAGAGGCAGCAGCAGCTCTGCCATTCTTAATCAAGACAACTTAGATCTTGCTTTCCACCACCAAATATAATAGGCTGGCCTAACTAAGCCGTGTTTTTGCCACTTAATTTATTTACAGTGATCATGTTTCAACAGAAAAAGAGAAAGACAGAAATGTGATGTGTCCTGGATAGAACATGAGTATCTAACTATAAGAAAGATATCTATGAAAAGAGGAATTCATGAAACAAAGTGGTTTTGCTGGCCTTGGCTATAGTAGTTCATTTCTAAGTGACTCATCTGGCTTTTGAACTGCTCTACTCCCTGTGGCAAGTCAGGAGATACATAGTTTAGGTTGTCAGATGCATAGCTTAGGTGTTTTCAAAGTAACTTTTATACCTTTGTATCTGATAATACTGATTTGAGTTCCTACCATCCTTTGTCTGTTCCCAAGCAACTAAGAAGGACAGTTGAAGCAGGCCATTACACCTGAAGCAAGACTCCGTTAATGGAAAATGTTCAGGAAGTCTCCCTTAGCTTGGGTGAGACTTTGAAGAGCTGCTCTGCAGTTTGCAGGCCAGGCTGCCCAATCCCTCCTCTCTCTTGATCCTCCATTTCAAGCATGGCATTTTCAATGAGGCCCAAACTATCTCCCCACCTTACTTACTCACTGACTTTACTCAGATCTCAGTTTCCCTGAAACATTTTGTAGGTTCAGGGTTGTTTACTTTCATTGCTTTCTTGCCAAGAAAGCCTTAGTAAACATCTTCATCCATTCATCTCAAATAATTTGAGCCAAATATGTACTTGAATTTAAAATAAGCTGACTCTATCATTTACCACAGATTAATCAAATTGGGCCATAACACAGGGATTACAAATGAGACTGAGACATGGTCATAGAAAGAATATATAGAGGTTATGAGTCTCACATAAATGTAGGCTATTTTTACCAAACATATTTTTAAATAATGTAACAACACAAATGTAACTGTTGTCTTGAAGGCTTACTGCTGAATGAGCTCATTTTTTCTAGTTTTTTCTGAACTCTGGCTTGCTGTTTCAAATCAGCTGTCCTGACTCAAACTCCTCTCCAAGCTGACTGATTCAAACTGGCTTCTCTCAGCTCCTGGATGAATTGCTCTTCTTAGCCTCAAACTACCTCTAGCAATCTGGTCTAATCTGGTTCATTCTCATTTTCTGGCTTGTCTGTCTTCATCTGTATCTAGCTTGTCCTCTACAATTTGTCTCTCTAAGTTTGTCCTGGTAAAATTACCTCCTTCCTCTCTCTCTGTTCTGCTCTCTTCAGTAGCTTTTCTTTCCTCTCTGTTCTTGTGAGAGTTGGGAATATCCTATGTCTGACTCATTCTGTCAATCTTTCTCTGGTTCATCACTTTGTCTGCCCCTCAGTTAGACCTCACTTTGAAACATAGCTGCTTCCTTCTACAAACTAATTTCATTATTTGATATTAAAAGTATGCACTAAGGGTGTGTCTGCATTCTAGCCAGAGGGATTAAAAGTGTGTCATTTGAGCTGTATGACACAAACCTAGAAGGCATTTGGATGTGATCCCTTGGCAGAGCAGCCATGTTTCTGATTAGTATTCTCTACACATTTTAATAAGATTGGAATTGATTCTAAATAAATGACTAAAAATGTTTTCAATGATGCTGCTAGTTTTAGTGTTTTGTGGCTTTTATGGTTGTGAGAACAGTAGTAAAAAGCTATTTATCTTTTGCACTGCTAACAGCTCATTGTACTCCCAGATTTGTAATCCTTCCCTTATATTATGGGACTATTATGCCTTTATCCAATAGTTTATGAACTTCAACATCAATAATGTATTTCTATGAGGCAGTATTCAACTCTCAAATACTTATTCAAGAAGGTTAGGGTTTGACATGAGTCTGCATTTTCTTCAAGCTCAGAAGATGACACACTTGCCTTTGATTTTGATGCATAAAATATTAGAGTGAGGAATAAGAAAACATTCAGACTGTAAAATGCTTTCTCACTGTGGTAGATCATTAGTATTTTTAGATCCATGGTTAAATATGGATTTTATTTTTGTTGCTGTTGTTATTTCTAAAAACTAAAACTAACAAACTTACTTTCTTGCTCTCTATTTCCTACTCTGCCCACTTTTACAGTTAGGTGTTAAAGCCACCCATCTCAGAGTGATATTAACTTCACCGATAACCCTTCCGCTGTTTATCCTGGAGTAGTGGAAGGTAGTTGTTTGAACTGAAAGAGAGCTGAATAACTTCCATTTAACTTTGAGTACCTGTCTCACTTGAATCTCCACTCTGAGTTTATAGAGTTGTTGCAGAAGCTCCTATTCCTATTACTGCAGGTATTATAGGAAAAGGAACTATAGATAGACTATAAGGTAAATGGATTCCCAACAATTGTAGAAGAACAGTTAACATAAAATAAACTCGTAAGTGTGCTCTCACCTCAGCATGACTGTTAGCGTGGTATTCTTGCAGGACTACTTTCCTTAAAAATGAGTAAAAATGTTGTATTTCTCTTTCCAATTGAATTGCTGATTTCTAGTTTCAGCCGAGTTTCCCTGAAATTTTAAGACTTTAAGGGGATATAGTAATAATAATAATAAAAAAGAATGTATGTGTATGTGAAAAACAATTTCAGGTAATTATTTGGATAATGTACTTTTTCCTGAAAGTAAATATTTACTTTCCCTTGAGTCATAATTAAAAGTTCTCTGTTAAACAAAAACAGCTTAAATGGTCTCCTATCAAAGAAAATATAAGAAAAGCAAGCTCTAAAGCCTCCTTTATTTAGAATTCCATGAGAATCATAATTTTTGTAGATTTATGGTGATTAAATGGGGGAATTTTGCATGCGTTTAACAGGAGTTAAAACTTCATATCCCAGGAGCAAGCGTATTAAGAAGAAAGTTACAGAAAGTTCATAATTTATGTGCCAAAAATAAACAGAGGCATTATAGTTTAAAACACAAACTGTGTATGTTTTAATTAATAAGACACAAGACTATTAAAAACCATGAATGAAAATGTCTCTTTAGATTAATACTTCATATCCTAGAGGACTTGGCCTTTTTTTTCCCAGTGATTCTAGGCAAGGTGGTGGGAAAGTTTAGGAAGCACTGTAGCTGATTGTGACATGTGTGGTTAGGTATTTCCTGTAAAAAGCCCAAATGTGCCCACTTTGTTTTTCTAGCTCCTGCCCTTGAATTCCTCATCTCAACTTGCAACACATGGAGTTGAAAGTTATATGAAAATCGTGTGTTTTAGTTGTGCTACCACGGATATGCAACAGGATGTTAAATCTGAACTATTTCTGACTCTGTTTTGGCTAAAGCCCCAAGACAATATTTGCCAAATAGTCCATGCTCTAGAGTTAGACCACCTACTAGGATATTCAAAGGAAAAGAAACAGAGGGAGTAAAGAAAGAACCCACAATTACCTTTCCCCCTTGCAGGTAACAGCCTTCAGCAGTTCAACTGAGGCCAAAGGGCCATTCTACTTGTTTAGGAAACTTGAAAATTACATGGACTGCACCTTTTAGTCCCTGATTTGAGACTTTCTCCTTGTGCCTGATCATGTGTAAAATTTATATTATTATTACTACCTATGAGCAACTTAAAAAAAAGCATGAGCTTTTCTATGCATTCCATCTGATGAATGGAGAAAATAATCCTACATAATGAGTTTGAGTGAGCAGTAGTAGAAAAAAAAATCTGTGTAATATGATGAGGACATGATTGAGGAAGAAAAAAAAAAGGGAACATAAGAAACTATTTAAAGACTTTTACTTTTACCCTTGTTTATTGTTTAAGTGATTACCCTGCTGTACTCCCAGCTTCCCTGCTTATAGAGAGGACTTTTCTTTCCCACTCTGCAAAACACTGTATACTTATATCTATGATGTGTCTTGAGATGTTGTATATTTAGTGCTATTCTTGGTGCTGATCTTGTCTACCATCCACGTGCCTTAAAATATTTGGATGACATTGCATATCACCATTTTAAAAGGCTGTGTTCTTCCACCAACGGTGCTAAAATAACCTCTGGTTTCATCTGAAGTATCTGACAATCCCTAGAAACAAAGCCTAGCGTAGAAGAAAACAACACATTGTGATACATAAATAAGGAACTACCACACAAAAAGGAAGAAAAATCGTGGTCATATGAAAGACTAAATATCATGAGAGAAGGAGATGAAAAATGAACAGTTTCAAGGAATCTATAGTGTCTACCAAAGGAAAACCAACAATACTAACACTAATAGGGGGAAAAAACCTCAACAAAATTAGTGGACATCCTTGAATAACAGCTCTATCACTTACTTTTTAATTGCTGGACTAAAATACTCTGACAATTTAAAGGCTGTAATGGTTTGAATGAGAATGGCTCCCATAGGCTTACTGAAGTGAATGCTTGGTCACCAAGGAATGGGACTATTTGAAAAGATTACAAGGATTAGGAGGTGTGCCCTTTTTTGAGTAGGTGTGGTTTTGGAGAAGGAGTCTGCCACTGGCAGTGTTCTTTGAGGTTTTACCTGTCCAAGCCAACCAGCCAAGCTCAGGTTCTTTCTTTCCCTCCCTCCCTTCCTCCCTCCGTGTCTCTCTCTCTCTCTCTCTCTCTCTCTCTCTCTCTCTCTCTCTCTCTCTCTCTCTCTCTCTCTCTCTCTCTCTCTCTCCCTCTCCCTCCCTCCCTCCCTCCCTCCCCACCTCCTTCTCTCTGGATCAAGATGTATTTCTCAACTATTTCTCTAACACCATTCCCTCCATGCCTGCCACCATGCTCCCTGTCATGATGATAAGATGATAATAGGCTATACCTCTGAAACTGTGAGCAAGCCCCCAATTAAATGCTTTTTCTATAAGAATTGTCCTGGTCATGGTGTATCTTCACAGCAATGGAACACTGACTACTAAGACTAAGGAAAATGGCTTACTTTTTTTGGTTACAATTTGAGACTAGAGTCTGTCACGGCAGTTATTCAGGAATTCAGGGGAACTAGAACGTGAAGCATTTGGTCACATTGCATCAGGAAATAGAGAATAGAAAATGCGTTCCAGTCCCATAGTAGATCATGGGATCGTCAAGTAATGTGCTTTACTTTAACTTAAGGCCTAGGGTTCTCAATTAAGCCATCCATCTACACAGAAAGAAAACATTGTAAAGTATGATAAGCACAAGGACTTGTGTTCCCTTATGACAATGGACAAGATATTTTGTTAGATTCTTCCTTTGGTGTTCCACTTCCTCAACACTGGTGGTAGTCTGGCATCTCCTTGCATCTTCTGTTCCCTCTTTCTTATGCCATGCATATGTCTGATTGGATAAGATACTGTTTACTTCTGCTTGAAATATTTTGCTCTATCAAGGTTTATTTTTACACAACTCTTCTTTCTCTGCTCACTGACTCTCACTTTCCATTCTTTACCCAGCCCTTCTTCTGCAAACCTATGAACTACAACCTTTTATGGCTCAGGTAGCTCTCATTATGAAACACAGAGAGGGTAAATTCTGTAAGAGCAGAAACGAAAAGAACAGAAGCAAATGGGTAGACAGATACCAAGTTCTGTTTACCAGGTCCTCCCTTAATGTGCTCCCAAAAGGAACTACTTTGGAATAGGGCTTGCAGCCCCCAACCCAACAACCTGCATCAGCTCAAAGACCCCACCCTGCTGACTGTGGTTTTCTATTAATTTGCTTTTTTCTCCCCACCCATACCCCCAGCGCCTGAGAGATAGCCTTAGCAAAGAAAAAGAACATTTTTCTACCCACACAGTGGTGGTTTCACTAAAGCCTTTATTTATTTACCTATGTATGTATGTATTTATTTAATTTCATTCATTTATATACTCTCACTGGTTCTTATTACATAGTTTTATAAACTCTTTAATATTTTTTGTGACTACTGTACTGGCTGTTAGTGGGTTCAATGGTAACATTCTCATAAAATGCTGTATTGGATAAAACATATATACATGTCCACATACATGCTTGCACACACACATGCGTACATGTATAATGGCACAGTATTCAGTATAAAAGAAGAATATACTCATATCAGTTGCAGGAAAATGGTTGTATCTGGATACCATTATGTTAAGTGAAGCAAACCGAAACATAACACAGAATCACGTTTTTTCCGTATGTTGATGCCAGAACAAGATAATAATGGTCTGAAAGTAGAAATACCAGCTTTAGGATAGCTCTTTCCTCTGGGTGTGACATAATGATTGGCTACTCTGAAGTACACATATTTTTGCCCACAGTTCTGGGAATGTAGTAAGAAGAACAATTAAGTGACGGCTTTGTCTATATTACTAATAACAATGTCATTAACATTCCTTCACAGGTGAGGAAGCTCACCAAATCCTCATTTGAGAGCTAAGATGCCTGCCCTATGCTCCTGCCCTCCTCTCCTGCTCCATCTGCCAATTATCTTGGGGCTAGTAGTCTATTTAGGTGGCAGGAGATAGAGTGCAGATGGGAATTCCTTGAAAGTAGAGAATTCATGTGTTTCCGTGTTATGTGGGAAATAAAATTTCAATGTAACTGTTAACTTTGTGTCGTTACTCATAAACCATGCCCCCAACCACGATCTACACAAAGACAGAAAGATACCATAATAATGGTAAACAATAAAAACCACACTGATTATTTGAGTACAATAGTTTAATTTAAACAACTGTTAACTATCTCTTCATTATAGTATAACAAAAAATTCTAGTATAACAAAAAATTATAGTATAACAAAAAATTTGTCAACGAGCTAGCAACTGCAGGATGAGGCTCTAAAAGATCCCAATGAAAATGGCTAAAATTATTAAGACCTAGAAGTTACTTGGAGTAGAAGGGTCAACAACAAGGGATGGAGTATATCTAGTTTTCTGAGACAAGAGTGCCAGGTTGCTAGCACATTACACTGCCTGGGGCTAGTGGAATGGAAGAAGATAGACAGATGTGCAGTGATAAAGATAGTTTTGCAAATGTTTGAGATCTATAATGTAGATTGAGCTGATTTTATGTCAAGCAATCATTACCTCATCAAGGAAACTTTGCTTATATGATGCCATCAGAACAAATAATAATAAGACAAAGCAAGATAAGAGGGTAAAAAATCTATTGGTCTTCCTTCTGGCACAATCCTTCTACTTTCTCTTATTGGCCAGACACTAAGAGAAATCCTAGCATAAAGAATGAAATGCTGTAGTTGCACCATCATCCTTAAAACAAACAAATAAAATAACAAAACCAATAATAATAATACTAAGTATTGTAGAATAGGTTTGAGCAAAGAGCCGACAGATTGAGATGTCAAATAGACATAGGAAATTCTTGGAGTCTTTTTTGGAGTACTGTACATTTATAGAGAAAGGAAGCTTCTAATTTCAGTAGCAAATCAGACTGGAGGAGTTTGCCTCCAAGGATGAATTTCTAATGGACATAGAAGTTATTTTCTGATGACTCAGCTGTTCTGAAAGTCAGCTGAGAGACATTCTTCAGAAGAGAGAAGGGTCTATCTCCTTAATGCTGTTGTGAATACAGAATATGAGGTAAGGATGTGATTAAAACACAAATTCTCTCAAAATCCTGAGGTTGGGTTTAGCAGCAAGGAAACTTATCCTGAGAGTCGTGGGTGAAAGAGCTGGACCACTCTGGCACATCTACGGTCACTGTAGGATGATGGCAGTCTCCAGTTATGTGGAGACTCTATCTCAGTAGATATCTACAAGCTTGCAGCTACCCACAATCCTCCAAGAAAGGGACTCTGAACAAAAAAGAGGACAGATTAGTAATTTTATTTTGAACAATTTTCATGGTGTGATTAAAGAGGATCAGGAGAAAGACCAATGGTGATAATGATGTGTTGGATGAAGAATAAGTCTGAGAAAAGTAGACAGCTAACCCACCTTTCTACTGTTGTAGCAAAAACCACTGGGATGATAAAAACATGAACATCATGTAAGAGGGAAAATAGCAAGTATATTTTAGCAAGAAACCCATGTTGTTATTTTATCACCTGCCTTTGCTATGGCTATCTCTTCTTTGAGACTGTGATGTGTATAGATGGATGCTTTTAAAATTTTCATTGTGATGGGAAGGGTATATTGACAAGAAAGATTATGATATTGTAAAAATAATTTTAAAAACAAAGACAAGTGAAAGACTAATTTTTCAGGAGGAATGTATGAGGTCTGCCAAGAACAATGAGAAGACTTGTGAGTGGCCTGAAAGAAACCTGAGTGACACAGACTTAATTTGCTTGTGGTGGCTGAGAGTCATGGGCTCCAAAGTCATTAAGAACTTGAAATCAGTGATAGTTGAATCCATAAGACTGGAGTGGACAGAAAAATGCATTCTTTATCCAGCATCCTGGTGATGACTGTGAAGAAGGACTCAACTACAAGTTCTACTTTCTTTTACTAGAAGGGACCACTTTGGAGATGAGGAGAGAAATCACAGTCATGGTGATTTAAAGTTTTAAATCCCTCCTAAGGGCTAAGTATTTGGCAACACATTGAGTATACATTGTCTTGTTAATTCTTAAAAACAAAATTAAAGTAGATGCTGTTGCCATTACACAAACAAATTTGGCTTATTGAGTTTTCACTTTCTTTTTAGTTAAATATCTTGTCTCATATTATTTACTCCTTTTTTTGTCTAATAAATTGAATGTTTCTGCTAACGATTGCTCTCTGGCCACTCTTACCAGATGCTACACTGCCTATAACTTAAATCCTTTCAAATTTCCTGAATTATGTGTCATGATCTGCTTTCGGCACTGTCTTGTTTCTATGCATGTGCATATGTGAGTTTATCCTGTTGATTTAGGAGGCCATGTTTTCTTGGTGTCCTCCATTCCCTCTGGCTCTTACATTTTCAGCTTTCTCTTCTACAGGGTTCCGTGAACCCTGAAAGGAGTGATTTGATGGAGAAATCCCATGTATGGCTGAATATTCCAAGGTCTCTCTCTCTTTTCATAATGTCTGTCTGTGAGTTTCAATATTTGTTCCCATCTGCTGAAGGAGAAGGCTTCCATTTTGATGGTTGAGGAGACACTGATCTATGAGCACAGAAGAAACTACTAGAAGTCACTTTATGGCTACTTTTTTTAATTTTTGGAACAGTAGTATTTGGTTTGACCCTCTTTCCATAGGCTGTCTAGTCTCTGGTTCTTGGTCACCCAAACATTTTTGAGTATGTGTTACATCTGTGGACAGAGGCTTAAGCCAAATTAGTCATTGTTGGTTTTCCCATAAGTTTTGAGCCACCCATTGCCCTAACATAATTTGAAGGACACCACTATAGATCAAAAGCTGGTAGCTTGCTGCTTTGGTGTTTATGATTCTCCTTTGGTAATGTGCAGTATACCTTTTCTGTACCAAAGATGCTAGCACTTAGGGGTGAGGAATGTATATAGATGTTGGTTCAACTTCTCCATATTCAATAAGTTGTGTAGGTGTTGTCTTCAGCAGTGGGATCTTTCCATCAGTGCATAGAGAGTAATCTATAGAATTGGCAGTGGCCTGATTTGTGTGTGTACTCCCTTGGCACTCCTCTGGCCAGCCACTTAGTTAGATGTAACCAAATAACAATCTTAGAAGCTTCACTTGGGAACAAGAGATATCCAGCTGGGGCTCTGTCTCTGTCATTATTTAACAATTTTATCTAGATTGCCTTGACCTATGTATTTAGTTTAGCAAGTTTCTACTCTATTAGGTTTCCCTATGTCCTCTAACATGACCCTTAATTTTAGCTATCCCTCCACACATTCCCTTTGTCATTCCCCTTCTCTTCCACCCTCTCCACCTCATCCTCTCATTGCAGCCACCCCTATCCCTGTGATCTTTGTTCTATTTATTTTTCCTTGGGAGATCTATCTGTCTGTCCTTAGTGCTTTACGGTATACCTAAGCTCTGTGGTTCTACAGGTTGGTTATTATTGACTCAACAACTAATGCCCACATATAAGCAAATACATACCATATTTGTTCTTCTGGGTCTAGGTTACCTTACTTGTGATTTTTTTTTCTATTTCCATCCATTTGTCCGGAAATATCCTTGGGTATATGGATAAGAGTGGTAGAACTAGATCTTGAGGTAGAACGATTCTTATCTTCCTGGGGAACTGCCACACTGACTTCCGTACTGGTTGTACAAGTTCGCACTCCCACTATCCGTGTTGCCCTTGCTTCACATTCTTGCCAGCATGAGTTGTCACCTGTGTCATTCATCTTAGCCATTCTGACAGGTGCAAGATGGAATCTTAAGCAGCATTACCCTAGTGGATAAGGATGTTGAGCATTTATCTAAGTGTTTCTCAGCCACAGAATGAAACCAATGTTTCAAGAATTGACACACTTAGGTAAAAATGCTCCAAATCCTCACTTTAAAAAGATTCATGTTAAATGAGTTTTAAATGTTTAAATCATATAATTCTTTTATTAAGCTTAAAAACTGTAATGGGAACAATAAAATAGTACTGTATATTTTCTTGTTGACCAAGAAATCACATGCATTTTAAATTTAGATATCTGACAGGGAAGAGTGGCACATCTGTGGCAAGATTAATTTTTGCTCTGTCAGAACTGACCTGATGCTATAGCTATTTTAAGCACTAGAAATAAAGGAGTGTTGAGGTTGCCAAATAGTAGGTGCCATCTAGTGGTTATTGATGGTTAAGACAAAAGAAGATTGCAAAAGTGAATTTCTTTCATGTACACAAAAGTGCATACTCAAACAGATATACAGATATATACTGGCATTGTGGTGATTTACCAAATTCAGAATGAAACAATCTAGTTATTGAAATATTTTAATTACATAAAATTACATTAAAATAGCAAAATATGTATTTCAGGACCATTATTGTCTGGATTAAAATGTTAATTTGGAAGTGAATAAATAAACAAAATTTTAAAATGTTAATTCTGTTGGTATTTCAACATTGTAACAAGAAATTTTCTTATTTGATTTTGCAATAAGAAATGCTTATGCATCTGTACATTCTAATTAAAATGGGATTTGGAAAAATATATTGGTGTTCAGTAGGCTAAAATTTATTTTACTTTTTTTTCTAAGTTACTGAGGATGTCCTTCTAAAATAGTTAGCTAGAAGAATTTGATTGATATTAATAACTGTCATAGTTGGTCATGCTTAATGTAGAAAACATATAACATTGGGTTTGTGTGGATGATAAAGTTTCCTGAGAATTTTTAGCCATGTGGACTTCTTAAACAGGACAGACTTAGATCTATTAAGCAATATAAAAAAAAACAACAAATTCCACAGTAAATAAGCCTGATTCCTGAAACTAGCTAAAAGGTAAAGATTAATAAAGTACAGTTTTTCTGATGAATTTCTAATAAGCTCACTAAATTTGTGATGATTTGTTGGATACAGATACTGTGAGTGACAGAATTACATAAAGAAAAAGCAAATGAAATGACACCTTATTTTGCTAAATGAAAGTAAAAAGTTGAAAACCAACAACTTTATCTTCAGCATCTGGAAACATTGCACGTACATTCACTTTTGTACCTGTTTGATGTATTGCTATTTAGTTACTCTAGCACCAGTTCATTAGTGTTTCCTCTTGAGAACTCATATTTTATTTGGAAGCTTGTGCATCAATTACATGATAAAGCAAAATTTCCATGCAGTTTGTCTAATGTAGCCCAGACAGCCACCATTTGTTTGTAGCAGAACTCATAAGAATAAATGAAAGGAAACACTTAAGATTTACCATCTAGAAGTGACTTATGTAATATGCATGGTCAAGTGTCACATTGCCAGTCAACAGATGCTTATTGGATGTCTACTATGAAAATGAAGCCAAGGATGTATTTGTCACAATACATGCAGTGTTTCCACCTTTAAGTACATTGTGCTTTAGGAATAACTTCATAATAGACAAGTTGATTGATAAATACAATTCATCTAAAATAAACTTCAGCTAGACAATAAAATATACCCATGGTAGGATAGATAACAGGTGACTTCCTGCAAAACAGGTGAACGATTAAGAGAGTCCTTAGTAATTTTCTCAATGATCTGAATGTTGAAAGTTGTCTTGTGTAGACATCTCCAAAGGTACCTACTAGAAATATTTATTCACATGGTGTCACAACCCACACTGCTGTCATGAGGTAACATCTATCTCCTAATTTTACATAACAAATGCTACAGAAATCATTGACTTACCAATAGAGCCCCGTGCCTCAATTTTCAAGTGTTGGAAGAGATTTGTGTAGCCAGGTCTGGAAATATTTAACTTGGTAAGATGCAACATAAACTTAATTCATTTTTCTCACTAATCACTATTCCTGCAAGGGATACGTTGAATCTTATTTTTCTGATGGGTCTCAGATCTCCTAAGAAATTTCGAACAGGGTTTTGATGCTTACTGGTGACACTGAGCTGTTAAAGTCATAGTCACTCTCAGTTTCCTTTGTGTCTTCTAAGATATACGCTTATTTAGTTGGAGAACAGAAGAAAACTCCTTTGTCACTTTGCATTTGCCCTGCCTCTAATTTTATCTTTGTAATTTTGAGGTCAGCAAGCTGTGGCTATGGAGAAAGAGCACAAATCTTTTCCTTAGATGAGCATGTGACCAAAGTGCTCAGTTGGCAAGCTGCTTTCCCAGGGTGCCACTGGGCAGCACTGGAGCAGAAACGCTCCCCACTGGCCTCCTTCCAGGGCATGGCCAGAAGCCTCACACCTGCTCCATCAGTCTTGCCCAGATCTTCTCCTGTTACAGAATATGGCTTTAACTTTGGAAGTGTGCATCCCAGCACGTTGTAGCTAAACCTTCATGAGATAATTCAAGGTCAGTTATATCCGTCTGTATTCATTTAATCAAAGACAATAACTGCCATCCTTACCATGCCAAATAGTAGGGGATTATGGATAAAGTGTGGAACAAGGAAATTGATAAACTTAGAATGCAACCAAGTCCAAATTTAAATAGCAAAAACTCAAAACTTACCATGAGAGCAGTCGTGTGTCCACGTTATGGTGGACATTAGCATGTGCCCACTTGGTGATCAGAATACATTCTGGCCCCAGCATTCTTATTCCTCATGAGTATTCAGAACAGCTTAGGCAACATAACACACAGTACACAGTAAGCTTAACTTGGTGACATCCCAGGTCTTTTTACAGCTTGAAGACACAAGGGACTGGTAAATATTGAGGAAATATATTGTTGGATTCAGTGGGGCTTTTTGAACATGTCACAAGTTTACTGGTAGCCAGTTATTTGAAAAACAATTATTTATGCAAATCTCACTTTACATAATTTAAAAGTATCTATATAATTCTGGTTTTTTTTATCAAAATCATTTCTTTACCAAAGAGGTTAAACATATACTGAATGTAATTTTTATATTTTGGTTGTGAGTCTAGCCTTTAATGGCTGAGACATCTCTCCAGCCCTAAACATGGTTCTTGAAATTTTACTTTTTCTTGCCTATTGAACGGGTGAAACCTGACATACATAGTGAAACTATCTCTAAATGTACTTTCAGTTCTTTACAGAATGCCACTCTATAAATAGAAAGTTATATTATCCTTACAGTGTGGGAGATACAGAATAACATGCCCACATGATTCAGTTATATTTTCATAACCCTCATTATATTATTTTAGCACAACTGACTATCTAATAGCTTACAATTTCACTGTGGGGATAATGTTCTATTGAATCAGGAATCCTCCTCAAAAGTTGTGTGATTATGTGATTAGAACTCTAGATCACACCCAATTAATAACAATATAACTGCTAATATAGGTTTTGGTTACATAAATGTTAGCTTTGCTTATTTATCTTTATTATTTTAAATGTAAAACAAAGATCAGGTGCAGATGAGACTGTGAATGCTTTACTGGCAAGGTGTGTGCACTTCCATTCTCAACATTAACAGGTAAGTATCACAACGTTTGCAATGTAGCAGTAAAGATGCTAGAAGCCTTTTCGGCTTTCGACTTTCGGCTGGGAGGAGGCTACGGTGCAACTTTCTTCGGGTGTCCCGAATCCGGGTTCATCTGACACCAGCCACCTCCACCATGCCGCCCACGTTTGACCCCAACGAGATCAAAGTCGTGTACCTGAGGTGCACCGGAGGTGAGGTCGGCACCGCATCCGCCTTGGCCCCCAATATCGGTCCTTTGGGTCTATCTCCAAAAAAAGGTCAGTGATGACATTACCAAGGCTACCGGTGATTGGAAAGGTCTGAGGATTACAGAGAAAGTGACCACCCAGAACAGACAGGCCCAGATTGAGGTGGTGCCCTCTGCCTCTGCCCTGATCATCAAAGCCCTCAAGGAGCCACCGAGAGACAGGAAGAAGCAGAAGAACATTAAACACAGTGGAAACATCACTTTTGATGAGATTGTCAACATTGCCAGGCAGATGCGGCACGGTCCTTAGCCAGAGAGCTTTCTGGAACTATTATGGAGATCCTGAATACTGCAAAGTCTGTGGGCTGCAATGTGGATGGCCGCCACCCTCATGACATCATAGATGACATCAACAGCGGTGTTATGGAATTCCCAGCTAGTTAAGAAGCAACGAGAAAATATTTTCAATAAAAGACTATCTGACGGCAAAAAAAAAAAAAAAAAAGCTAAAAGCACTATAGGTTCCTCTAGAAAACTCTGACTAACTGCAGGAAGTTTCATAGATACTGGTTTCCTTGGACACTATTGAGGATGGACCCTGTACCCATAAAACCCATAAAATAATGAGGTTTGGACCTGACTTGACCTCTCATTTACCATATGAAAATATGGAATAGAGAGAGTGGGGAGGTTTTAAGTTGGTGCTCTGTTTTTTGTTTGTTTGTTGTGGGATTGTTTTGATTTTTTTTTTTTTTTTTGGTTTTGTTTTAAGTATGCCAAAGGGAAAATTACCCCTGGTCAACATGATGAATCTGAGTTTTGACTTTTACCTCTGGCTCTAGGTGGGGCTGTGATATTCCTATACGTCCAAGGTATTAAAACATTGAGCACTATTGTTCTCCATCCCCTAAAGAGTTAATCCAACTAGCCCTGTTTATTGCCTAGTCAGACTACCTCAGGAAAGTTGATTCAACCGAAGACAAGCTAAAGAGATGAAAGGAGTAATTAACTACCCTTAGCTGGAGAATGTGCTCACATATCCCAGAAACCCCTCCCTCGGTGCACTGGCTGACCCTGCTTTTCTCAGTTCAAACTCAAAAGTGTAATTTGTGCTTCTCCCCCTCTTAAGCTCTCCTTTAGACACTGTCTCCAGCCTAGCAGGCTACTCCTAGCATTCTCATTATTTTCTTTGAAGATCTTAACTCACCTTCTATAGGTGCTTGCAGTTCACCAATGTTGCCAGCTCCTCTTGATCCAGACAAAATGACCTTGACTTCTCTTTTTCTCTTTTCCTACTCCCTTCTTCAAAAACTTGCCATGATGTACAGATTGTCTGTCCTGTGCCTTGTCTCTTAAATTACAATAAAATAGTCCCATGCTTTCTTATGACTCCATTTAAAAATTTGTTTATCAATGTGACTAAGAACCTATGAGGAAAACTGATTCCCTAGTAACATGTCTCTTGCTGAATTGTTTGTTTCAGACATGGAATGTGGAAATGATGTCATGGACCACACAAAACATACAGTAACATTACAGGAGAAAAGTAAATACTACAGTAACACAGATTGGAACCTGACCAACATAATAAGAGTAATACCTGAAGAAAAGAGAAAAAGCAAAGAAAATGTGGATTTGCCACAGGAGGCCATGATAAGCAGAGTGATTAGAAATACCAACGATGGTAAGAGGCAAGTCTCAGATCTCAGATCAATGCGATTAGATCTGTAGGTTCTTGTTCTTAGGAACCTCACTGTGATCCACTGTATACAAAAAGGCCATGATATCTCTAACCCAATGATGAAATCAGACAAGAGAACGCATCAGTAAAGCATTTCAAAAAAGCATAATATTCTGTTGACTAAAGCTCTCCAAATGAAGAAACACAAGAGGTCACAAATTATAATCAGAAGCCAGAGAGCAGGGCATTGTCTTAAGGATCACAATGAAAAAGTAAAATACAATGGGGCAATATTTTTATATTTCTAAGAACATTTAGAATGTACTCAAAAATATCAATTATGTACTGGAAAATAAAAATAATATCTGATGTGCAGGATCAAAATTATACACTTGCAAATGTTTTTATTAGAAACCTACAGCATATAAATACTTGCAAAACAAGATTACATTAAGAGTTTTTATCATTCCCCCCATTATCCCACAAGGCTTCCTGCACTCCACCTGATGTTTGGCTGTGAGTCTCAGCATCAGTTTCAATATGCTGCTGGACGGAGCCTCTCAGAGGACAGCTATATTAGGCTCCAATCTGCAAGCATAGCAGAGTCTCATTCATAGTATCAGGAATTTGGAAATTTCCTCAGTCTCTTCTCCATCTTTATACATGCACATCTTGTAGGCAGGGTAGATTTTGGGTTGAAGTTTTGTGGGTGGGTTTGTGTTCCCTTCCCTCCACTAGAAGTCCTGCCTGGCTAGAAGTTGGTCAGTCTCCATAACCCCTGTTACTAGGAGTCTTAGCTAGAGTCACCCCATATTCTCCGAGGAGCCTACCCTATAGTAAGTCTCCAGCTTACTATCCAGTATCCACAGATACCCCCACCATTGGTTTCTATTCTCTTACCAAGCCTTCTGGCCTCTTACCATGCTGTCTCCACATCTCATCCCCAACCTCATTTCCCTCCTCAGTCTCTGTCCTACCCTGTTCCTTCTCTTCATCAACTTCTGCTGTGTATTCTATTTCCCCTTCTGAATGAGATTCAAGCATCCTTCCTTGGACCTTCCTTGTTACTTAGCTTCTTTGGGTCTACGAATTGTAGTATGGTTATCATATATGATATGGGCAATATCCACTTATAAGAGCGTATATACCATATGTGTTTTTCTGCATCTGGATTACCTCACTCAGGATGATATTTTTTTAGATCCATTCCTTTGCTTACATATTTCATGATTTTCTTATTTTTACTAGCTAGATAATATTCCATTGTATCAATGTAACATATTTTCTTTATCCATTCTTCTGTTGAGGGACATTTGGGTTGGGGGAAAGAACTCCTCAAGAAGACCAACAGAGCCTACTAGCCTGGCCCCAAGGAACTTGTGGAGACTGAAGCACTATCCAAGGACCATGGATAGACTGGACCTAGGTTCCCTACACATATGTACCCTATGGGCATCTTGGTCTTCACCTGGATCCCTTAGTAAAGGAAGCAAGGGCTGTCTCTGACACAGACTCTGTTGCCTGGTTTTTGATGACATCCCCCTAGCAGGCCACCTGGCCTGGCCTCAGTGGAAGAGGATGCGCTCAGTCCTGATGCAACTTGATGTGCTGAGGTGGGTTGGTAAGGGAGCGGCCTCCCCTTTTCTGAGGAATAGGGGGAAGTCCAGTACCAGGGGCTCATGCTTTCTTCTGGCTTCCATAGACAACAACATACAAGTGGTGCATATACTCAGGGACAAACAGATACACATAATGTTTTAATTTTTGCATATGGAGTTTATTTACTTATTTATAATAAACCACACATAGTAAGAACAGTTATGAAACAATGAAGAAAGTCATGTGTACAAGTTCCATTAAAAATGTTTAGCTCATCTTTACTTGGCATCCTTGAAGAAAATACTATTGATCCTTTCTAGATGAATCTAAATTTTTGTACCTAAATCATATCTTGTATTTATCAACTTAAAAAACTGCTGGAGGGGGTTGGTTTGGGGAAGGAAGTTGGGAGAGAGACCTTCTGCTGAGGAGAAGAGGAAGGGGAAACCGGGAAGAGGGCAAGAGAGCAGGACAGAGAAGAGAGAAGTGAATGGCTGTGAACAGGCTATAACATCAAATAAATAAATGAATAAATAATCAATATAATAAAATAAGTAAAGAAGTCTATAAGAATATCATATATAAAATGTATAGAAATAATAGGATAAAAGGATAGATTATTGAACATAATGTTTTATTAATATAAAGACAAATTCAGTAAGAAAAGAGAAGACCTGGATTTTTTATTAAAATAAGGTTTTTTATTTCTTTTTTTACTCATACATTTATAATATATATATACATATATATATGAAGCAAGAACAACCAGTAATTATATTCATGTTACATTTATGGTGTTTTAGATGTTTTTATTTGGAAAACTTGAAGAAAATATTTTCCTATCTCGGTGAGTCTAAAATTATGAATGTAAATCAATATCTATCATATCCCATCTCTATTTGAGAATGAGTGATCCAATATAAGGAGTTGGCAAGAAAAGCTCTTGGATTAAAGCTTTATTTTTTAGGCTTTTTTAAAAGTCAATGCAAATTTTCTAGTGATTACATGACACTGCTCACCAAAGTTAATGAGAATTTCTCCAGATAATTAGGCAAACAAGCAAATAAACATTACTTGTGACAATGAAACTGCATTCTATTCCTAGCTCAGTTCAACACTTAAAAGATGCAGACTTAATTTAAACGTGTGTACTTAAGGAAACATACTTGAAAACAAGGGGCAGAAAGGGCATGAAAAAGGGTGTATGCTGTGGTTTAAGACAGCTGACAATTTATCCCGACATAAATTTGGGAGTTCAATTGCAAATTAGCCCATTACATTACTGAAACAAAATATGTGAAGGTTTGTAACTGAATTAAATAGTTCCTGAAGTACCAGAGGATAGCACAGTGCAAGTTCTCTGCCGGAGCTCTCAAAGTGAACAAGACATACATAAGAGCAGTATATCATTGCTCACAGGACATAGAAGACCTATAGGCGGTCCTGTGTTAGGGTTTGCACAATTTTTCCACAAAGGGATTAAGTCAAGTTGTCTTTAGAATAGCATCAATCCTTTGTAATGGATGTATGGACTTACTATTGGACTCGTGGATATCCTACTGGACTCATGGATATCCTACTGGACTCATGGACATCCTACTGGACTTGTGGATATCCTACTGGACCCATGGATATCCTATTGGACTTGTGGATATCCTACTGGACCCATGGATATCCTACTGGACCCATGAATATCCTATTGGACTTGTGGATATCCTACTGGACCCATGGATATCCTACTGGACCCATGGATATCCTACTGGACCCATGGATATCCTACTGGACCCATGGATATCCTACTGGACTTGTGGATATCCTACTGGACCCATGGATATCCTATTGGACTCGTGGATATCCTACTGGACCCATGGATATCCTACTGGACCCATGGATATCCTACTGGACTTGTGGATATCCTACTGGACCCATGAATATCCTATTGGACCCATGGATATCCTACTGGACTTGTGGATATCCTACTGGACCCATGGATATCCTATTGGACCCATGGATATCCTACTGGACTTGTGGATATCCTACTGGACCCATGGATATCCTATTGGACTCGTGGATATCCTATTGGACCCATGGATATCCTACTGGACCCATGGATATCCTACTGGACTTGTGGATATCCTACTGGACCCATGGATATCCTATTGGACCCATGGATATCCTACTGGACTTGTGGATATCCTACTGGACCCATGGATATCCTACTGGACCCATGGATATCCTACTGGACTCGTGGATATCCTACTGGACCCATGGATATCCTACTGGACTCGTGGATATCCTACTGGACCCATGGATATCCTACTGGACCCATGGATATCCTACTGGACCCATGGATATCCTACTGGACCCGTGGATATCCTACTGGACCCATGGATATCCTACTGGACTCGTGGATATCCTACTGGACCCATGGATATCCTACTGGACTCGTGGATATCCTACTGGACCCATGGATATCCTACTGGACTTGTGAATATCCTATTGGACTCATGGATTTCCTACTGGACTTGTGAATATCCTATTGGACTCGTGGATATCCTACTGGGCCTCAAAGTCCTAAAGGTTTTACAAATTCTCACATGAACACATTGAGGACTAATGACTCACTCCTTGGGAAATATTAGTAAGGGTTTTGTTGCTAAGAAGAGACACCTTGAGAACTCTTATCAAGAAAAACAATTAACTGGGGCTGGCTTACAGTTCCGAGGTTTAGTCCATTATCATCATGGCAGGAAGAATGACAGCATGCAAGTAGACGTGGTGCTGGAGAGGCAGATCACAGTTCTAAATCTGGATAAACAGGCAGCAGAAAGTGACTGTGCTTGAACATTTGGGACCACAAATCCTGCCCCCTAGTGACACACTTCTTCCAACAAAGCTGCACCTACTCCAATGAGGCCACATCTCCAGATAGTGCCCCCTTCTATGAGACGTTTTCATTCTAACCATAGAGAACTGTAGTAGCAAATCCAGGTAAACCAAGCAAATTTAATATATATAATTTAGGAATACTCAACCTTATTTCAGAAGAAGTAGTTAAGACATTTGCAAAACACTGGCTTAAAGCAAAGCATTGATAGTGGTTGTGATTAAACAATTAAATAGAAAACTAATATTTTTGAAATACAAACATTTATAGATAAATTGATTACTAAATATTCTTCAAAAATAAAACAATGGAACCATGTTTTAAAACTGTAATGATAGATTTAAATGTTTCCATTTGGAATTAACTCAACCAAAAATTAAATAGATTATTTATGTTGAAGCTTCCCAAGTTAGGAATCAGAGGCTCATAAAGCATAGCAAGGAACCCCCATGGCTGAAGTAATAAGTTCAGTAGTTTCTAGGACTCTTTTTCTGTTCCTAGGAAGGTTCTGCAAGTTAAAAAGTGACTCCTTTTACATTTCACCCTAAGTGAAAATGGGCACTTTATCACAAATCTTATCAACTAACTTCAGGGATATTTTTATCTGTACCAATGATTACAGGAGGGATTACAAAGGAGCTAGTGTGAGAAGGCGGTAGTGCTTGACATTGCAGTCTACACTTTGAAGATGGTATCTTTGATCTCATTAAGTGTTTACTCAGCAAATGAGGACAAAGTCCTTCATCGGTAATCAGGCCTAAGATTCAGTGCTTTCATCAGTCACCTTAGAGTGTGCTTCAGGTACTTTATATTCAAAAGTAAATTTGTATTTTCTGCATTATCAATATTAGTATATAATCATTCACAACAACACTATAGTTTCTCAGTAGTTTTTTGTAGAGTGTCTACTTGCATTTCTCATTTTACTCATTTGAGATATACATATGAACTCATGGAGATTCTGACTACATATGCAAGACCTGGACACAGTTCAAACCAGATAAAATCCCAGCACTGGAAAACAGAAGTGGACAAAAAGTCCCACGCTTAAGCAAGAAGCTATTTGAAATATTTGTTTTATATTCTTAATTAATCTATCTAAAATCTGACAAATTCTTAGACATATACAATATACCATCAATGAATCAATAATAAATAAAAGACTAAGGAAACTAATGAAAGACTGAAGTAACTAAAAAGTTCCCAACAAAGAAAATTCTAGTATAAGATGATTTTGTGCCTAATTTTAACCAAATATTCAAGGAAAAATTGGTGCAAATTCTCCTTAAAATCTTTTAATAAGTGGAAAGAAACATGACTTCCAAACTCATTTTATGAAGTCAATGTCACATTTAGCAAAACCAGATGAAATCACCTTCCTTGCAAACAATAAAATTTGTAGATTCAAATTGCTTAAACCACAAGAATATTAATTTATACCTAAGTAGCCATAAGGCAGCTTGCATACATAGCCAAATGTACAAAGACACCACAAGAAAACAAATCTTTTCTTCTCCACAATTGGTGTTTTGATCTTCTCTTTCTCTAAATGCCTTTTGATATCTTATGTGAAAATTCTAGTAGGTGGGGTGAATAGCTATTCATATACCATTAGCAACTCACGGACCATACAGAAGAAAGCTACAGTTCAATAATTATGACGAACATAGATGCAAAAATTCTCAATAAAATCCTTATAAGCCAAATAAAATCACATATTAGATTTTATATACATACACACATATATGTATACATGTGTATATCATGATCAGATGACATTTGTACATGAGAGTTTCACTTGCACTGCTTGCATTTGGATGTATGGATCCAAAATCCATATATCAAGCTCTGCAACATTATTTTAATATCAATAAAACTTAAATGTAAAAGAAATTAAAAAGCATTTTGTTTGCCATCTCATAAAACAATAAAGTTCTTAGGCAAACATTTCACAGGGGATGCAGAAGGTCTGCACTCGGAGACTCAAGAGACTAGGAGACGTAGTTGGAGAAGACATAAATCAGTGACGTCATATCTAGTCCTCAGGGACCGGAAAATCAGTATTGTTTAAACACCCATATTAATCTAAAGGCATGCACTAATTCACTAAAATACCTCTCAAAATATCAGTGGCACCTTTGTTTTGTTCTATTGATAAATGTTGTTCTTTGCCAATGGAAACACACACACACACACACACACACACACACACACACACACACACAGGTGTGTGTTTATTTCTAGCCACTCTTTTCTCCAAAGTCTGTTGTTTCCCTGCTTCCAGTGTCAGAGTAGGATATGCCCAACTCTCATGAGAAGAGAGTGGGAAGGGACGCTAGTTAGTGGCAGTTTTTCAGAGAGAGGAGGCAATTTTTTACCAGGACAGTAATAGAAAGGTGGATTTCAGAGAAAGAATTCAAGTGAAGATGGAATGAGCCAGGAAATCAGAAGAAACCAGAAGTTTAGAGCAGATTGGTGAGTTAGTTTGAGGTCAAGCAGAGCAATTCTGGACCAAGAGATAAACCAGATTAAATAAGTCATCTGAGAGAAGAGTTTGAGTCAGAACAGATGAGTTGAACTAACCAGCCCTGAGCTAAGAAAGAACAAGTAAAGGTGAGATTTTTAAGCAGTAAGTCTCAGAGGCTGAAACAATCTTGGCCTAGGTTAGATTATATGGAAGTTAAAAGCTTCCAGGACCAGATCTAGGTTAGCAGAAGGAGGCAGTAAGCCTACCAGACAACAATTGAGCCAGTACAATAAAATTACTTTTACAGTGCACTGGATGTATGCACTGTGTTTTTAAATTTTCAATACCTGCCTCTATCAAGGCCACACCTCCTAAACATCTCTAAATTGTAACAACTGAGAACTAATTGTTCATATATCAGAGCCTATTGGTGACCTTTCACATTCACACTACCACAGCTACTCAAGAGCCAGCTAGGTTACTAATTGTTACAATATCACAATGTTTATACACAGAGCTTGTTACTTTAAGTAGTTTCAGCTACCTTCTAGCATCCTTAGAAAACCTTTTCCATAATAACTGGAGATTATTGCACAATATATTCTAGATATGGCATCCTAAAGAAATCTTCTCATGAAAACAAAACCACTATCAAGGCACTATAAGTTGTTTTGTTCTTGGGACAGAGTTGGGCTACCTATCCTATGCTTGACTTGAAACCATGATCCTTAAGCTTCGGTCTTCCCAACTTTGATGTAATACTCCATTTACAGCTGAGTAGGCAACTGTCAATTATTCTAAGCACTTTGACTAGCTATGAGCTCTGCAATCATTGCTGACCCTTGTGGAAAGAAATTTCTCTGATCAAAGCTGACAACAGTACTCTTCTGTGGGTATAAATGAGTACATCATGTCCCTTTGTCCAAACAGCATTAGTAGCTCCTCTCTATGGCTTATGACCTCCGCACTCAGGAACTTTGGACAAGGTTCACAGTGCCATATGTGAATTACCTTCTGCGGAACAAGTCTCAAGTCTAATCCAAAGCCATCTGGTTACTTCCATCACAGATTTGTCACTGTTGTATCAATGTGCTCATCTTACACGTAAGGTTAATGCTGTGATGTGTCCACAGCTGAATAAGACAGTTAATAACAATTCTCCTTCGTCAGCTTGCCCCACATCTTCTGATACTAAGAAGGTTAGCCAGCAGAGAGGAAGTTTCCAAGACAGTTCCACCTCCTTCATTTCTCTGTGTTCTTCATCCAAGGTTTGTGGGTTTTTTTTTTCAGCATCAGATCTTAGCATGCAGTTCCAATGGGTTTCACTATGAACCCCACAGAAGCTGTGATTACTTCACAACATCTGCGTAAGACTGAGCCTATTAGTGGTCCAACATAGAACAGTGGCTTATGGGACTGCTACTGTTCCTGAGGATATATATGCAGTGAGTGGTTGATGGCGGAGGCAACGATACTTTCTTCAGTGGTATAGTCATTTCAAGGGTACTATGCTTCAACAAGCAAACTCACACAAGCTCCTGTAAATAACTCCAGTGAAACTCATTGAGCACACCACGGACAGACAGACAGACAGACAGACACACACACACACACACACAGAGAGAGAGAGAGAGAGAGAGAGAGAGAGACAGAGACAGAGACAGAGACAGAGACAGAGACAGAGACAGAGAGAGACAGAGAGGAAGAAACTATATGGGGCCAGTTGAAAATAAGCAAAGGATTGGTAGGCATGGAAGGGGGATATGGGACCATAACATAGAATGGATATGATTAAAATTAAATATGTGCATGAAAATATCATAAAGATATGAACTATTATGTATAATTAATATGTTATCAAAACATTAAAAGACACACATACAAAAATAATGAGAAGATTCGTAGAGAAAGCGCTTGCCGTAGCTCTGTGTCGCTCCCTGAGCACAAATCATCCTGTACACACGCACACGCTTGCATTTAGCACAGACACAAGATTACTTCCAATAGCTATTATTACCAAATCGTGGTGCTGATGAGCAGAAAGTTTTAAAGTCCATTTTGTATCACTGTTTGAATAATAAATCTGTTCGATAGAAAAAGAATTTATTGCATTTTTTTATTTTTAAAAACATTTTTATGCAGATAAAAAGTGCCAAGTCATTAAAAATAGTCTACAGTTTTGTGGGATGGGAAAATAAGGTCTACTTAGAAGTATTAAATATTTTTGTCACTTGTAGTAAGATAATAGTAAGTGAACCACAGAAGGGGACTATGATCTAATTACTATATATGCATATGAAAGTATTATATGAAACATCTTGTTTTATAAATTAATATATTCCAAATAAGAATTTTAAAAATATCATTTACAAAGAATTGGCAATTATTTGTTGAGTTATATTAGTAAGTTGGATTATGGTTAATCTGTCAACAATATTGGGATTAAAAATGTTACAATCTTGATAATGGATTCAGAACACTCAAAGTAGATGTTTTAAAACAGTATTTAGCACCTCCTGTGAAGTATTTAAAAATGTTTAATGTATAACTTAATGTTGTCTCTTGAAATGCAGAAAGAGCAAATGTGGATTTTTGTTTCCTGGAGTGTTGCGTTACTCAATAATTTCAGCGAGGGCATGATTGGGTTTTAAAACAATATAATACTAATTTGTCCTTCATATTTATGGCTACTTTGCATTTCTGTTAAGAGACAACTGAATGACTATGGACAAGTTGCCTATGTCTTGAAAGCTGGTTTATTCTACAATAATAGCATGATATCTCCCTTCACAGGTTTATGTCTGGTAACTGGCATTTCACTCTGGAAAGAGAGTTGTAAACCGTGTTGGTAGCCTGTGGATATCTCTACCTCTTCCCCTAGGCTGGAAGCTCTCCCAAGAGTTTATCCTTCACGTTGCTCATTCACTCCTTTCTCTCCTCTTTCTTTCTTTCCTTTCTCCCTCCATCCTTTTCTCTCTCACTTCTTTCTGTACTTTTACATTTTACAGTTTACATTTACAAGGGTATCACATTGCAGGGAACTTATTGGTTACTCTCTTCTCAGACAATATATTATGAGATTACAGTATGTTGTTGGAAGAACAAAAACACTTTTAAGCTAACAATACTCTTACTGTGGAAAGTAAGGGCAGACATCCTCTCCTGTCACTGCTTAGAACATTTTCTCTTTCAAGCTTGATTTGTAACTCGTTCTTTGCCCCTTCAAGATTTGTCCAATTCATTTAAACAGCATCTTGGCAGTTTTACACTCCAAAAATGTAGTGTAAAACTTCTCCGAGGCTTGGGCAGCATCTGTGGCGTGTAAACATCAAGTAAGACCGCAAACCTCCGTCCCAGGTTCCAGGGGAGGGTGGGAACCAAACTGGAGGGCGCATCACTCTGAGTTCAACACTCCCTCCTGTCATAAAGATATGTTTGCCTTAACTTTTATGACTCCAGTTACTAGTTAAAATTATAATAAGTCTCATATAATAAATGGTTCCATCTAGTTCTCCTAAGGACTATTGTTTACTTTGAGCACGTGACTAAAATGGGAAATGCCTCCTTGGCTGTGAGAAGAAGAAAGATGAGTCTTTCTCATATTCTGAGGGGCGTCCTGAGGGGTATCCCACTCAGAGTTAGTGCTAATTAAATAACAAACTTGTTTTCCTTCTTTCCTACCTCTGTGGAGATATCTGGGCTCAGAAGATTTTTATTCTTGATTCTATTTCCCAGACAATTATATAATATTTTCCTACTTTCTAGCAAGTGACACAAATGCGACTTTTAAACCCCTTCCCTGCACAGCTCTACAGCATTAGAATCTCTTGGGGTCTGAGACTTTCCTCTGTTTGTGTGTGCCTCTGTGCAAATTACAGTTACTCCATAAATCCTGCTTTGTTTGCCCGCATTTTGATGATGCCACCAGGAATAAAAATCTGTATACTTTCCCTCAAATATTAATTCAATTTCTTAGTCCTCTTACTCACATTTGGCTTATTAGTGTAAATTCTGAATCCTTCCTTTACAATCCCAACCCCCTGAGAAAATGCTGAATATACCACATTATAAACTAAAATTTAAAGCTTTAAAATATACTAGAATTCATTAACAATCAAGTGCATCTAATTTGCTTAAATCCATAAGAAAGCAAAAGAACTCATTCCAACCTCTTTTCTTAATTTTCTGGTATTTGTGAAAATGATAGTTATGAATATTTTCAGTTTTCCAGAATTTTTTATAAAACATTCATTCATGTATTAATATAATTCTTATTCATGAGATTCTAGACATTACATTCAATCTATTGGTAGGCAAATTTACCTCTTACAATAAATTGTGTTTGGAATATGGAATATGAATAAGAATAAAATAGTTTATTGATTTAAATATTTAAAATAATTCAAAATGTTGAACTGCCAAGTAATCCGCAGCACTTAAGTGTGTTTCTAAGATTTTCTGTTTTATCTTAGTCCAAGTTCTATTATGATAAAGTTTTCCAAACTAGTGTATTTTTCTGTCCTTATTGCTTAACTTTATGTGTTTATATATACCTTGTTTATAAACAACAGGAATATTATATGAATGATTGGTGTCTTGCAATCAATAATTGGGTGCAATTTAAGTACAATATGTAATTTTCGTCATTTTCTCACAAAGTTTTCCAGGGTCAAATTTATCAGAATTTCCCATTGTTAAAGTAGAGCCTCGGGCTTTAATTCTTGGACTCTATGGGTTTTTTTTTTCCCAGTCATTAAATCCCAAGTTCATTTGTAGAAAAATGCTCATCCTTAAATGTGTTCTGGTAACATGTGTGCACTTGTGTCTGTGTCTGTGTCATAAACCGGGTTTGTGGGTGAAACTTCCAAAATAATCTCCAAACATAGTATTACCAAGTGAAATATTATCTAATTAATCTTCAAGGCCTGACAGCCTGGGAGGTTATCAGGAAATAATCAGAGCCCTCAGGTGCTGGGAGACACTGGGTGCAGCTAAGTGTCTCTAATCCCCCAAGGGTATGATTAGCTCATGATAACAATCTTTCCTTGAGTTGCTACATTGCTTTCATAAAGGTCTTTATTGTGGGGAAGTGTTTATTTTTATGCAGAAGGAGGGTGGAGCTGACAGCTAGGAGTATGGAATGAATGCAGTTACCTCTGACTTGTGGTTCAGGCTATGACAAAGTTTTTCATTTAGAATGCTTGCTGACCAACCTAGATATTTTGAATACCTTCGAACCTTGGCAGTAATGCCTATCTTCCCTATTGTACCACTGTAAAATTTTGTTTATGACCTAATGGTGTGGATTCTCAAAAATTAGAAAATGATGCATTATAGAATGTGTGTGTGCATATAGATACATACAGATGTGTGTGTAAATGGGCCTATAATTCATGGCAGAAAAATATTTTTTATCACTTTTAAATTATTATAACCTATACCTGAGACAATCTACTTTGAAAGAATGTTGATTTTGCCTCAGTTTATTTCATTATAGGTTGATTGGGTTGTTTTCAGCCTGATCACACCATATGCCATCTTAAAACTTAAGTCTGATGGCTATGAAGCAAGGGAAAGAATAAAGAAAATACGGGGTACCTGGGTGCCACAATCTTACTTATGGGAAAACTCTAAATTACCTGGAGGTCCCCCAGTAGGCCTGGCCTCTCATATGTTCCACAGCCTTCAAACAGCACCACCTCAGTGACCAACCTTGTCCCACATGGGGCTTTGCGGGGGGGCATTCAAGGTTCAAACTGAGGCAGAAATATTCTGAATGATTTGGAAAGTCAAATGAATGCTCTACAATTTTGAAACCTATTATTCACATTAATTACGATCCCAGACTGTTCATCTTGTCAAAGGCTCTGGTACACAATCTTATGACTATTCCATTAGTGTATACCTAATTCGTCATTATAAAGCATATTATTAAATGTCTAACACTGATCTTCCTTCTTTTTGAAAGAACTCTGGAGCTGCTTACTTCCTTTGAGAATTGGCCTACTCACATATCATTTTGTCAGATAAATCTGGGGCAACTCTTCATATAGCGGCCATATTGGTCAATGAGCTAACAATGAGCATAGAACCTAATTGCAGACAGTATGCTTTTATGTAAAATTTGCTTGAGAGTTCTGAGAACATGTCTTCTTTTTGTTTTTTGATGTTTTTGATATGATAATTTAATCTTATTTCTCCCTTCAAATCCACCCATATAACACTCACCACTCTTCTTTAAATTCATGGGCTCTTTTACATACGTATAACTATTTACATATGTGTTCCTAATATCACCTGCTCAGTCTGTGCAATGTTTCTTGTATGTATGTTTTCAGGGCTGACCATTTGCTATGAAGCCTCTCCTGCCCCCAGTGTTGTTTAGTTCCCTACAGCTCTTTGTGTAGGCTTGAGGCCTCGGGGCTTTCTCACACCCAGTGTGTTGGGCTGCAAGAACGTTATCTTTGATGACTAAGGAGGTCGAGCATTTCTTTAAGTGTTTCTCAGCCATTTGATATTCCTCTGTTGAGAATTCTCTGTTTAGCTCTGCGCCCCATTTCTCTATTGGGTTATTTGGTTTGGTGGTGTTTAATTTCTTAAGTTCTTTATATATTTTGGATATTAGACCTTTGTCAGATGAAGAGTCGGTGATGATCTTTTCCCAGTCTGTAGGCTGTCGCTTTGTTCTCTTGACAGTGTCACCAGCCTTACAGAAGCTTCTCAGCCTCATGAGGTCCCATTTATTAATTGTTGATGTTAAGGCCTGGGCTGTTGGTGTTCTGTTCAGGAAGTTGTCTCCTGTGCCTATGAGTTCCAGACTCTTCCCCACTTTTTCCTCTAACTGGGTTAATGTCTGTGGTTTTAAGTTGAGGTCTTTAATCCACTTGGACTTGAGTTTTGTGCATGGTGACAAATAGGGGTCTAATTGCATTTTTCTACATGTAGACATCCAGTTAGACCAGCACCATTGCAAATCAAAACGACACTGAGATTCCATCTTACACCCATCAGAATGGCTAAGATCAATAACTCAACTGACACCTCATGCTGGCGAGGGTGTGGAGAAAGAGGAACACTCCTGCATTGCTGGTGGGAATGCAAACTAGTACAACCACTTTGGAAAGCTATCTGGTGCTTTCTCAGAAAAATGGGAATAGGGCTTCCTCAAGACCCAGCTATTCCACTCCTTGGAATATACCCAGAGGATGTACTACCACACAACAGGGACATATGCTCAACCATGTTCATAGCTGCCTTATTCATAATAGCCAGAACTTGGAAACAACCTACGTGTCCCTCAACAGAAGAATGGATAAAGAAACTGTGGTACATTTACACTATGGAATACTACTCAGCTATTAAAAACAAGGAATTTCCAAAATTTGTGGACAAATGGATTGAACTAGAAATTGTCATAATGAGTGAGTTCACACAGAAGCAAAAAGAGCTAAATGGTATATACTCACTTATATCGAGACACTAGCCCAAGGTGTACGTCCCCATGAAAAACTGTACCTACCAGAATAATGGGTAAGAGGGGAGGACATCCTATTGAAACTTTAGGTGTGAGAAGCCTGGGAGAAAGAGGAAATGGAAGGATCCAGTGGGTCCTGGAAAACTACAGGCGAGTCTGGGCCCTGGGGTCCTCCGCAAACTGTGGCAACAGCCAAGGAAAAAATAGGCAGTAAAAACCCCTACCCGGACTAGCCGATGGACATTCTCCACTGTTGAGTGGAGAAGAAGATCTAACTCTCACACAAACTCTGGTGCCCCATATATGATCATGTCCCTTGGATGGAGATGCCTGGTGGCACTCAGAGGAAAGATAATAGGTCACCAAGGAGAGACTTGATACCGTATGAGCATATTCAGGGGGAGGAGATGCCCCTCAGACACAGACATAGGGGAGGGGAGTAGGGGGGGGGGAAGTGGGAGGAAGGGAGGGATGGGAGGATACATGGGATGGGCTAACAACTGAGATGTAATATGTATAAATTAATAAAAATGTATTAAAAAAAAAAAAAAGAACGTTATCTTTGTTGAAGTCACGTTTGGACAGCCATGTGAGTGAGACTTTAGGGCCGTTGGCTCTAATATCACTAAGAGACACATCTCACATCAAAGCCTCCTTTGTTCTGGCTATTACAGTTTTCAAGCCCCTCTCCTGCAATTTTCCCTGAACCTTAGCTGTGGGAGTGTAGAACTGGCCTACACAACTACGCATTTTGATTGGCCGTGGTTTTCTATAGCAGTCTCGTTTGTTTCAAAGAGAAGTTTCCTTGATTAGAGGTACAGACCACAGCTATTTGTGGATATAATGACAAATATTTGTAGATTTTTTTGTTAAGGAATGTTCTAGATAGTATATTAGAGGTTGTAGATTGTCCTCCAATAGTCATGACTTCCCTAGTACTGAGTAGTTAGCTAGGTTTCCGGTACCAGGCATGGTTTCCCTCTCATTAGGTGGGTCATGAGTCTAATTGGGAAGATGTTGACTATGGTAGGGCATGCATGTTGCTACTGTACCCTGATGGTCAAGGTAGCCTGCTAGTAGATGGTATGGTTCATAGTTGCCACAGCTTGCTAGGATTGTTGGTTGCCACTCTCCTTTGGAAGCTTGCATAGTACCTCCTGGTCCCATAAAAATCTAGTCTCCAGGGAGGAAACATTAAGTTCAGTTAAAGCTCAGGGTTCTGTTGGCTCTGTTTATATGGTGCATAGTGTCTTCAGAAAAGGAAACTTACTTTTTCTTTTTTTTTTTTTTTTTTTTTTTAACCTCTTGAGGGTAATCAAGGGAAACAGCACTGGGAACTGGGATTCTCTTGGAAAACCATGGTCAACAACTAAAGAGGACTTTTTTTTTCTTTTCTTTTCTTTTTTGAGAAAGGGTTTCTTTGTGTACCCTTGCCTGTCCCGGACTCACTTTGTAGACCAGGCTGGCCTCAAACTCACCGCAATCCATGAGCCTCTGCTTCCTCAGTTCTGGGATTAAAGGCGTGTGCCACCATGCCCAGCATAAAGAGGACTTTTCATGTCTAGTATTGGGGTTCTAGTTGGCAGTCTTTAGTTGTTGGAGGGAGCATCATTAGCTCCGATGAAAAAAGTTCATTAAAACTATATATGTACATACATGGAATTATGTATATTATGTTATGTATAGTGTATGCATGGAATTATGTGTATCATAGTTTGTTGTTGTTGTTGTTGTTTTAGGTAAATAGTTAACACTATGATTTCTAGTCGATTTTTCAGGCCTTTTTATTTTTATTTTACCTCCTGACTTCTTTATTTAACTACCTTACCTCACCTTAAAGGAACCCTATTCCTACTCCTGTGTCAGATCACTTGTGTCATGTACTTACTTCTCTTTACCCTCTTCACATCTTCTGTATCTGCCTTCCCATTGGATGGAGTCCACCTCTTTCCCATTATTCCTGTAAGGCCTTCACAGCCATTGTTCTGTTCATTCATCTTGTCATAACTCAAAATGTAGATGAGGAAAAAGTAGCCCTTGCATTTACGCAGTGTTTATATGACAGAGCAGATAATGTGTCTTGCTTGGAACTGGGAATCTGGATTTATGTGGGAATATACAGTTATTATAGTGCGAGTGTGTAAAAACTTTTGCATCACTCAATGTTGCAGGACTTTGGATCCCAGTGTGATCCTGAGACTGAAATGTAAAATGCTGTCTTTTGTTTGGCATGGTTGAGTCCTAACACACTCCTTTAACCCAAGAGCTTTCTGTAGACAGGATTTAGTAGAGTTAACTCTAGGTCAAGAGGCAGAGCAAGAAATCAGCTCACAGGGATTAACAAGTAGGAGGGACTTTGAGTTGAGGGATATTTAAGACAGCTTGTAGAAGTCGAAAGGCTCTTTGGCTCTTTAGCCTTTACCTCTTCTGTTCTTAGCTTTTAACCTCCTCAGCTCCTTGCCATTTGGCTTTTTTGCCTTTGAGCTAGCAGTCTTTGGCCTTGGGTTTTTTTTGCCTTTTTCTTCCTGAGTTTTCAGCTGAGTTAGTGAGCGTTTTTGGTTGTTTCCATTGGGATGTGAGTTGATAAGAAGGTCAGCTAGGTGTTTTCTCTGCCTCTCTGAGCTAGTAGGTTTTTCACCACAGCATCTGGCTCCTAGGTCTTTATTGGTAAAACAGAAGGAGCTAGGAATTTCAATTAAAACAACAACCTTATTCTTAGAAAATAAAGAGAGTTCTGATTAAACTTTCTCCTACACATACAAAATCCAGCCAAATTCAACCACTTAAAATGCCATACAAGCATCTTTTATCTAGATACAGTCTTTTATAACCCATTCTGCAAACTTTTAAAGTTTTTTTAATTTACAATGTTTTGATTTCCCATTTTTTTAGGTAATGATGATAAATAAAATTTAAAATTATTAAATTAATGGTTTGGTGGGCCATAAAATTCTAGGACAAGCATGAACTTTCCATTTTCTGAAGCAACCTTTACATCTAAAAAAGTGTTATCAGTAAGGCAGAGTTTACATGCCAAGGGACTTGATATCTGAAAAATAAACAGGGAGTTTAGAATTAAAGCAGGATATATTGTGAAAGTAAATATATGTTCTGTCTTAGGAAATCACCTGGTCACCTCAGTTTGATCCATGAAATCAAGGTGAAGGAGACAACTGGCTTCCAAAAATTATTTTCTGACCGCGTACAGGATGTAGGATATATGTGTTAATATACATATACGGACACATACAATAATAATAAAGAAACATTTAAAAAGGAAACCAATAGTTAATTTTGAAATATTGAGAAATAAGTATAACCAACAACATTAACAAGGCTGTGAAATGTTGTAAGAGCATTTAAAAATTATTATATTCTTATTCCTTGAAATAGTTCTTTATTTTATCAACACTATTATACACAGAACTATTGATAAGGACACAGTAATTTACTGAGTACTCACATGAGACAACAACTATTTTCTATGATTTTATATACATTGAACCAACCTAATCTTACACCAAAGAGAAGAATGAAGTATGACAAAAAAAAAAATGCCTTAATTGCCAAAGGAGAGATATAAAAATTTGAGCCTATTAAGCACACCGTCTCCAAAACAGACCTGTTAATCTAGTCAGATAATACCAACATTGATTTTGAAATAGCAATAGAAATTAAAACATATTTTTATCTAATGTCATACAATGTAAATGTATCTGTAGACAAGATGTACTTTCCACGTATCAGGCCATGCTTAGCAAACACTGAATTAATCATTACTGTCTCCTGATGTAAATTCTATCTTAGAAGCCTCACAGAATTTGGGGAGCCTTATAAATGGAAGATAAAATATAGAAATTATTGATATTCTTCATTGCTACTTGGATGGAAAAAATTTGCAACATGCCAAGTAAGAATAGTAGAGAATTCCAATTAATATAGTTGAGAATGACTCTGGAAATCCAGATAACAATATTTAGAAATTTTAGGCCATAATTTTCTCTTTTTAGTTTACAGAATGGTCTTGATCTTACATGATTCTTCAGTTATTTTCATGAGTCTAAGAAAAGCCAAGTATGTCACTATGGTTTGTGCACTCAGAAGTCTATAACTCTCCCTCTGCCTCTTCCTTCAATCCTTTCTCCCTGAAACTTAATAAATTCAGTTAAACAGAAATGGGTTGCCCCTCCAGAAACTACCAGCAAGGTCCCGTTACTTAAGACAACACCTACACAACTCATTGAACATGGACAAATTGAGTTGCTGCCTACATAGAGCCTTTATCCTTAGACGCTCGTGCCTTTGCTACCCCAGGAAACCAACTCAGGTACAAACTCTTCAATCCACAATGGTGCTCCGTTTGCAAAGCTGAGGTGGGTGGGAAATAGAGTGATGGATCATATGAATTGATCCTCTGATCATGTTGGCACAATTGATGGATGCTGGATGGGTGCTGAACAAAATAATTTTGTTTGCAGATGTGATGTTAAACATTCATTCACCAATTCCCGCTGAATATGAAACTTACTCTGAAAACTAAACTAACAGATTATTTAACTCAAATCTGTCTCCTTCCTCTGATGTTCAGATTTTCTTCTTATTTTTGAAACTTTCCTTCTGTATTTCTTCACAAATCTGAATCCCTCACAGAGTCCATGTAGAAGTTCATCCTTCTTTTCCTTTCTTTTTTAAGTGTGTGTGTGTGTGTGTGTGTGTGTGTGTGTGTGTGTGTGTGTACTCATTTACTCTTTTATGTTTTCATCTTGTTGAAAATAGAACCTTAAGCAATACATCCTGATTGCATTTTCCTTTCTCTCTACCCTTCCCCCCTGCCCCCCCCCCCAGTTCCACCTCATGTGCCCTCCCCTTTGGATGCGCTCACTTTCTGTCTCTCATTAGAAAAGAATGGGCTTCTAAGAGAAACTGATCTAATACGACTAAATAAATTATAATAAGATAAGACAAAAACTATCACTCTGAGGCTGTACAAGGCAACACCCCAAAAGGAAAAGAGCAGCAAGAACAGGCCCAAGAATCAGAGACCCATTTATTTACACGTTCAGGAGTCCTGTTTATGCCTTACTTTAAAAACTTAGGCTACATTCAACTTCATTAAATTTTTATTTGAAAGTTTTTAAGATAGAAAAATTATTTTGGGAGTAGGTTTTTTAATTCACCCAGAAAAAAAATATGTCTCCAGTTTTCATTCCTTATGCCACTCAGCTACATTTAATCTAATTAAGGTAAGGAACAACAAAACAAAATGAGTATTGGTTCCTTTATATGTTGAGATTAGAAAATTCATTTCGTGATCTTACAGTGTGTAGCTCAATGGAGAAATGCTATATACATGGCCACAGTGTGATTTTTATCTAACAATAAATTTAGGACCTAAGTACATGTGTAACTGTATGCAATTACAAAATAGGCTGTTCAGAACAGAAAAAACATAGGGAATGATTTCCATTTGCCTTTTATATTTGCCATGATTTCACTTGTTGTTCTTGGGGGTCTATTGATGCTAATTGTGTGTCTATAATGTAGCTATAAAATGAGCTATATGCTATCATATGACTCCCACAAGGGTAATACTGAAATGCAAGCCTGTCATTTTGCTTCCTTTAAAAACATACAAAATAAACATAAAACTTTAAAAACATTTGTCTTATTTTTTTCTACTCTTACTCTAATTCCATCCAGATTTATGTTATTTGTATAAGGATTACTTGGCAAGAATAAGCTAAGAACATTATATTTTCACCTTTGATATTATTCCTGATTTTTCATAAATTTATTTTTTAATATTTAGAAATAAATATAAGCATTTACTAATCATTCAAAAGTTAAAAGAAATAAAATATAATCTTAAACTTTATTATAAGACAATTATGGTTCAATTTCCAAGCCTGTCAAATCCTGGAAAGCTGTCACTGAGAGAGTTTTGCATTATCATTAAATGACCCTTTTTGCTTCATGGTTACTCACAACTGTCATCTCGTTTTTGAAAATGGCGTAAAGTTACTTGCAAATGCTCTAATGCACTCCTAAGAAAAATATTTTCTTTCAGTGACTCCTAATGAAGCCCTCTATTATGCAGGGCGTGAAAGTCGCCAAGATGTGTAATACAATTAGGATGACAAAAGCAAGAGTTTTAAAAAGCAATTTTGCTTGTGTAATGTGTGTGAACACCCAGAACAAGTCTTAAGGGAAAAATTAATTTTAATAAGCTTTTCTTCTTGCCTAAAGTCTTTGTCAATTGACAGCATAAAGAATGGGGTATTAATGGATCAGGAATTATATGAGTTTGTGATACTGTTAAAAATTCTATTTTAGCATCAACCTGATATCCTGTACTTTAACTATAGTGAAGGACACAGTATTGACTAGAATAACCATATGTTATATACCACAGAAGCACAAAACCAGGTAGGCATTCCCCTCATGAAACCCTAATTAATTTCTGATGTACATTTATTTACTAGTTGAGTTTACTATTTAGTCTATAATTCTAATATTAATTGAAATCGCTTTTGAAATGCCTTGTTTTTATAGGTTAACAAGTCATGACATCTTAAAAGAAATTTGAAGTTAATGTTGAACATAATCAATATATCCCATAAAACTTAATAACCTAACTGCAGATTAGCTTTGTTTATAAAAAGATTGCAGAAGTAGATCAAGGAAAAGTCTGTGTATGTCAAGAGCATCTCTGTTTTTGTTTCTTTATATGTTTGTTTTTGTTTTTTTACCTGTTTCCAAATTTATTTATTACTTACTTATTTTATGACAAAATATGTATTTCTACATATACATTTATATTATTCCTCATATAGAAATAACCTACCTATCGCAAGAATAACCACAACACAATCAGGAAGTAAATAAATGTTACATTGTTAGTGTTTTGGTTATTTGTATTCGACAGCCTTGAAGAAAACATCTTTCTTATCTTGGCGCATCTAAAATTCTGTATGTAAATCAATCTCCATCACATCTTCTCATCATCAACTTAAAATATCTATCTAGACCTAAACGCATCTTAAACCATAAAGAACTAAGCTTAATTGTAAAACTAAGCTACCTCATCTTCAACTCCTTCAGAGATTTGAGAAGGAATCAACTTGATTTTCCAAGAATGTCGGGAGTTCAAGTTAGTATCTTTCCAAATGAGAAGATGACAGAGACAGTTTTCACCTGGATAGTCACCCAAAACTCACTGTTATAGTTCAAGCTTTGAGTAAAATCTCTAGAACCATGACAAAATAAAACCAGAAGCCTCCAAACACGAATAACTCATAAAGGTATTTCAAATTTATGTGGTTTTAAAGAAGCAGAAGCCACAGATAAGTCCAGCACTGAATCTGAAAACCTTGGTGTGAGAATTTCTAGAATATTTGTCCTTACTGAGGCCATGCTATCTAATAGCTTTACTTTTTGGTTTCATCTAAGTTAACTACTGAGCCAAATAGCTGATTAGTTATTGCACTGAATCACTTAGCTGGAAGATGTTGAGGAAAAACAGATGTAAGCATTTCCACAGTATCTCATGTAAATAATCCTTTAGAACAAGCTTTTGTGTGTGTGTGTCATTATCTTGCTTTTGCTCTATTAATGCTCAAACTTTGACTATGTTATTTCTCTTCAATGTTCTCAACTCAAAATAAAGAAAAATTAAGATGATCCCTTCTTATTACATCAGGTGATGGTCACACAGTAAACTGTGGTACTGAGTTAAAATAGTGTCATTATAGTTACTACTAAGTGATCAGGCCCCAAGATTTTAGCGTTACATAGTGAATAAAACAACCTGGCATTCACTACAATGGCAGACACAGTATATCAGGGATTAAGAGTGAACACAGTGTGAATTAGCCTCAGCAACAACTGCAAGGAGTTTGGGGCAGTGGCCAGAGGAAAACATGGCAGCTGCTGACACACTCCTAATATTCTGCTTCTTGATTCTTGTGATAGTTACATATGTTTATTCCTATATTGAAAATTTACTGTATAGGGGAGGTCAAAGCAAGAATTCCAAGCATTCCCTAAGTACTCAAGAGGAGAGAGAAAACAACCACCTGCATCCTACTGTGCTTGCTAGTTTTCTTCATTCTTAAACATTTCAGGGGCCAACCTAAGGAATAGTGGTGTCCTTCATGGCTCCATCGCCTTACATCCATTAATCAACTTCCCACAGGTATTTTGACCAGATAACCTGTACCAAATAAGTCCTTACTAAACTTCTCTTCCTAGGTGTTACTAGGCCAAGTTGACACTTAAAACTAACCAGGAGAGCACGAAGATGAAGGCATTGATAGTGTATCCACAATGGGTAAGCAAAGCAAGCTAAACAATGGTGCAGGGTTCAATTTCTATTTTCTCTATTAACTAAGTCTTGGATTCTGTTCCACAGGATGCAGTTGTCCATATTTGTAGTAGGTCTTCTTGGTCATGTATCTCTGGAAACATCCTATCAGACATGGCCAGGTCCACCGCATCTAGGTGATTTGCTGAAGTTATTTTTCTAAAAGAGTGTTTGTTTCTCTTAGCTTATTTGTTAACCTGCCTATCAGACAAATAATTGAGACTCTTTTATAATGCAAGGATTCATAACACAATCTTGAGCAGTTTAAGTCTATTCTTTTTTTTTAATTAATTTATTCTTATTACATCTCAGTGGTTATCCCATCCCTTGTATCCTCCCATTCTTCCCTCCCTCCTATTTTCCCCTTATTCCCCTACCCTATGACTGTTCCTGAGGGGGATTACCTCCCCCTGTATATGCTCATAGGGTATCAAGTCTCTTCTTGGTAACCTGCTGTCCTTCCTCTGAGTGCCACCAGGTCTCACCCTCCAGGGGACATGGTCAAAGATGAGGCACCAGAGTACGTGAGAAAGTCATATTCCACTCTCCACTTTACTGTGGAGAATGTTCTCTCCATTGGCTAGATCTGTGTAGGGGTTTAAAGTTTACTGCCTGTATTGTCCTTGGCTGGTGCCTTAGTTTGAGCTGGACCCCGAGCCCAAATCTGCCTATCATACTGTTCTACTTGTAGGTTTCTAGGACCCTCTGGATCCTTCTACTCTGCCATTCTCCCATGCTTCTCTCATCTAGAGTCCCACTAGAATGTCCTCCCCTCTGTCCCAGTTTCCTGGCAAGTGAAGGCTTTTGTGGGACATGCCCCTTGGGCTAATATGCAGCTATAAGTGAGTATGTACCATTTGAGTCTTTCTGCTTCTGGGTTAACTCACTCATTAGGATCATTTCTAGCTCAATCCATTTGTCCACAAATTTCGGGAATTCCTTGTTTTTAATAGCTGAATAGTATTCCATAGTGTATATGTACCACAGCTTCTTTATCCATTCTTCTATTGAGGGACACTTAGGCTGTTTCCATGTTCTGGCTATTATGAATAAGGCTGCTATGAACATGGTTGAGCAAATTTTCTTGCTGTGTTCTGGAGCATCTTCTGGGTATATTCCAAGGAGTGGAATAGCTGAGTCTTGAGGAAGCCCTATTCCCATTTTTCTGAGATAGCACCAGATAGATTTCCAAAGAGGCTGTACTAGTTTGCATTCCCACCAGCAATGAAGGAATGTTCCTCTCTCCCCACATCCTTGCCAGCATGTGGTGTCACTTGAATGTTTGATCTTAGCCATTCTGATGGGTGTAAGATGGAATCTCAGAGTTGTTTTGATTTGCATTTCTCTGATGATTAAGGAGGTTGAGCATTTCTTTAAGTGTTTCTCAGCCATTTGATATTCCTCTGTTGAGAATTGTCTGTTTAGTTCCAAGCTGCATTTCTCAATTGGGTTATTTGGTTTGGTAGTGCTTAATTTCTTGAGTTCTTCATATATTTTGGCTATTAGACCTTTGTCAGACGTGGGGTTAGTGAAGATCTTTTCCCAGTCTGTAGGCTGTCGCTTTGTTCTCTTGACAGTGTCTCCTGCCTTACAGAAGCTTCTCAGCCTCATGAGGTCCCATTTATTAATTGTTAACATTAATGTCTGGGCCATTGGTGTTCTGTTCAGGAAGTTGTCTCCTACCCCTCTATGTTATTTTGTCTTTTTCCCAGCAAACATCCCAGTGATACTTGCACTTTGTAGCTTTCCTTGGCTCTAGTTTCTTCCTCCTGAACTTCCTTGGACTTCTACCTTTGCCTGAATCTTCTGCTCAATCCCCTACTTTACTTCCTAACTCCTCTTCCCTTGGCTGGCAGGAAGTCCAGCCCTAACATCTCCCCTGCTCATTGATTGGCTGTAAGTTGCTTTATTGACCTATCAAGGGGACAATTAAGGAGCGGAGTTTACAGAACCTTGAGACAGAAATCAGCATTTAAACTGCACAATAACCTTATGCCTAGAGAGATTTAAATGGTGTTCAAGTTCACAATCAAGACTATCACAAGTTCATGCCTTGTCAATTTGACAACCAAACACGTCAATTTAAATGATTCCATTAAATCTACAATGCTCCATTTCTATTTCCAGAAGTTTCAGATTCATTTCAAAATGAAAATTCACTTAATCTTACTTCAAGAACCCCATAGTCTTAAGAATTTTAACATTGTATAAGAAATGTTCTCTGTGATTCAGAGAAATTTCAACCATGAGTCCAGTGAAAAATTTAAAAATTAAAAGTATAGAGAGCACAAAGATATGGGAAAGAAAGGATAAAAGTAGGGTCAATTAAAACTAAATATGTCTTTAAAAGACTTAAGAAAACCCAATACTTGAGAAACGAATTTAAAATATGAAATACACATAGACATGGAATGGAGCTACCTTGTGGGGATGGATAAAGATGACTCTAAAAGCAAGAAGTCATTCAATAAAAATTTCACTGTTCTGGGTGGGCTACCTTACAGGAAGTTCCCTGATGCTCCCAAAATTTTACATACTATTGTCATCACCCCATTGCTGAAGAAATGGAATCTGAGGTGAAAACATGAACCACGTCGTCTCAGATCACAAAATCTATGATTTAGACTCAGCTACCAAAAACTGTTGTTTTTTTTTAAACTTTTTTTTCTCCTTCATTAATTTATTCTTGTTACATCTCAATGGTTATCCCATCCCTTGTATCCTCCCATTCTTCCCTCCCTCCCATTTTCCCCTTATTCCCCTCCCCTATGACTGTTCCTGAGGGGAATTTCCTCCCCCTGTATATGCTCATAGGGTATCAAGTCTCTTCTTGGTAACCTGCTGTCCTTCCTCTGAGTGCCACCAGGTCTCCCCCTCCAAGGGACATGGTCAAAGGTGATGTACCAGAGTATGTGAGAAAGTAATATCCCACTCTCCACTCTACTGTGGAGAGTGTTCTGTCCATTGTCTAGATCTGGGTAGGGGTTTAAGTTTACCGCCTCTGAGATTCCATCTTACACCCATCAGAATGGCTAAGATCAAACATTCAAGTGACACTACATGCTGGCGAGGATGTGGGGAGAGAGGAACACTCCTTCATTGCTGGTGGGAATGCAAACTAGTACAACCACTTTGGAAATCTATCTGGTGCTATCTCAGAAAAATGGGAATAGGGCTTCCTCAAGACCCAGCTATTCCACTCCTTGGAATATACCCAGAAGATGCTCCAGAACACAGCAAGAAAATTTGCTCAACCATGTTCATAGCAGCCTTATTCATAATAGCCAGAACATGGAAACAGCCTAAGTGTCCCTCAATAGAAGAATGGATAAAGAAGCTGTGGTACATATACACTATGGAATACTATTCAGCTATTAAAAACAAGGAATTCCCAAAATTTGTGGACAAATGGATTGAGCTAGAAATGATCCTAATGAGTGAGTTAACCCAGAAGCAGAAAGACTCAAATGCTATATACTCACTTATATCTGCATATTAGCCCAAGGGGCATGTCCCACAAAAGCCTTCACTTGCCAGGAAACTGAGACAGAGGGGAGGACATTCTAGTGGGACTCTAGATGAGAGAATCATGGGAGAATGGCAAAGTAGAAGGATCCAGAGGGTCCTAGAAGCCTACAAGTAGAACATTATGATAGGCAGATTTGGGCACAGGGGTCCCGCTCAAACTAAGGCACCAGCCAAGGACAATACAGGCCAAAAACTGTTTTAAATTCTCTTGCTTCACAGATTCCTTTTTAGGGAGAATGTAGGAGTAAGTTTCCTAGAGAACATCCATACAGTGCAAACTGCAACAGGAAAGATGACAATTGGACCACACTAAAGTTAACCGAAAACAAAGAGTAGAAGCACAAGCATTAGAGGTTTGTTATCCTCAGGAGATAAGAATGGCTAGCATCAGGAAAAAAGAAGGTAAACACCCAGTTAAGACTAGGACAGGACAGAGGCATACTATAAAAGAAGAAACCAGAGAGGGAAGTGTTATTTAAATACACTCAGCTACCACTATTCAGAGGAATGCAAATATTTAAGTGGAGATTTTTCACACTCTAGATTGTTAGAAATTAAGTATCTACCATTTGTAGACATAGCCAATATCTGAAGCTGTCACACATTTGTTCGTGAAAGAGGACACTGTTATCACCATTTTGTAAAACATATGATCATAACTAGTAAAGTTGGTGTTTTTTAAACTGTGTCCTAACCATTCTGTTCTTGTAATGGTATGCAGAATAAACAGGCTAGTTTTGTTTGTAAACAGTTAAATGAGAAAGAAATATAGCATTAACTAATTGCAAAATACAAAAATGAGTTTCTGATACTAATGAATATTTTTATTATTACAATCACAGAATTCTTTCTGTTTTGAGAGACAGTCTCATTGTGTTGTCTAGACTGACCTCCAATTCATGATCCTCTTGACTCTGACTGAGAGAGTTGGAATCACATGGGTGCACTACTGTGGCCATAACACTAAAAGTAATGAAGGAGAACACAAGGAAAATATGGCAATACAGAGGCCTAGATGCCAGAAGATGGCTTTATGATTGCACTCAATGACTGCTCAGCACTCAGCAGTCCCCCTTGTCAGGAGTAGTGTAAGTAATTCATATGTCCTGTTAGCCTTGGGTAGGATGAATTTTCCTGAAACTCCAAGAAGCAATAAAGCTAGGAATGGAAATTTACTGATGTCAAACTATTTTTCTGAAGTTCAGCTGAGAATTTTTTCAATCTTAGGGCTTCTGGGACAGGGAGGCATTCTTTAATAACCTAGTCTAATAACATCACTTGTCTCTTCAACAGATAAAGAAATTGAAATCCAGTAAATTCCAGGGATTATCCAAATTCTCAGGGAGGCAATAATGGAGCTAAAATTACACTCCATGTTGGCTGATTCTAGCTGGAAGCAACAGTTACTGGGTAGTACTTAAGTAGCTTTGTATCTGAGTCATGAAAATTTACCAACACAAATCTATAGCAGCAAAGGATTCTGAAAGCTTTAAAGAAAATCAAGTTCTTCCTCTGAGTGCCACCAGGTCTCCCCCTCCAGGGGACATGGTCAAAGGTGAGGCACCAGAGTATTTGAGAAAGTAATATCCCACTCTCCATCCCCCTCAGGAACAGTCATAGGGGAGGGGAATAAGAGGAAAATGGGAGGGAGGGAAGAATGGGAGGATACAAGGGATGGGATAACCATTGAGATGTAACAAGAATAAATTAATAAAGGAAAAAAAAGAGTAAAATAAATAAATAAATAAATAAATAAATAAAATCAAGTTCTTAACCTGATGGAGTTATCTGTCTTTATATATTTCCCTTTTCTAGGAGACAGGAATATTATAAAAATAAATAACTGTGTAGAGATGAAGTAAACAGACCCTAAGAGCAACACAGAGCTTTTATGGAAGTCTTTAGCAATTGTTTCTCTTATCAAGGATGTTGTAAGACCTCTAAGATAGTAGGTCAAGGTAATCCACACGGGGGTTCTTAAATTGCTTAGCTCTCACCTGCCCTAAATTGCTATTAACCACGCCTCACAGGAGAAAACATTGCTTAATAGATTTTTCCTATTATTTTCTAAATTGCTTAGATGAGTGTTTGTCACATTGACTAAACTATTTTTCAGAGACGTATTAGACACATAGACAGTACTTTAATTTAGTAAAATGGAATGATCATTTGACATTTCTAGTTGTTTTTGTTTCTAAAATGTTCTAAGGATGGTACCTAAATAGATACAGATTAATAATTTAGGAAATAGCTTAGCTTACATTTTGCCAGTAGTGCTTAGCATTTTAGTGTTAAAATAATGAAAAAATGTTCAGCATACTTGAAGTAAATTCTCATCAACATTAGAAACTCTTATTTGAGTATCTTTCAGCTGCATATCAAATTTCTTTAGGTAAACATATAACTTCACAAAAGACAATTGATGGATAATAAGAACAAATACCAAATGTTAGAAATGCTAAAATCTTAGTAAATAAAAATGATCCCTTAGGCATGTATGAAATTTATGTCAACAAAACTTAGGGATGATCCTCAGTCTTTTTAATGCCATGAGATTTATACAGCCTGGTCTGCCATCACTGATAGTTAAGATCAGTTTGAGAACAGCATGCGGGGAGAGAACACCTTGGTTTCATACAAAGTATTTGATGTTAGGAAAGCAAATATGAATTGGGGAAGCCAGCCTGTGGCCAAAGTTAGAGAAAGATTCAGTCACCTAAATATAAAGTAATTTAAAAAATGATTGGAACTAAGTTGAAAAAATGGTTAGGAAGGCTGAACTATGAACATCTTGATATATAAAATGATAAATTTTCAGAATAAAAGAGTAGAAACAATCCCATGTGTTTATCTTCAATTAAATTTGAAAAACACCAAAGAACCTGGTCAGCAGTATCGAATCATGAAACACAGAGGTTGCACTTGCTCATTCAATTATTTGCATTCTTCTTTTCCTGTGAAGAGGCATGAAAATTAAAATGAAATTATCATCTATAAAGAAAACTGGCAAAGGAGCAAACTAAAAATGCTAAAATATCAACTGAGTGTCTGAAAAGTACAAACCATGACCCAAGATTGCAAAAGTCATCCATCATGTTGGCTCTATTCTAATAGTTGCATCCCTGAGACAGAATGTTAAGGTCACCATTTGACATAGAAGAAATTGGAAACCACCAGTGAGAGCAAATGTTCAAGAGGTCAGTGAACATCAGATTTAAAGGTCTTTAACTGCAGTGTGCATATCTGCACCCTGATGATGATGTAAAAATGCCATTTGAGGTTTCATTTAAAAAAAAGTCAACCCAAAGCTGAGATATTTCAGAAGTAGTAATGCTTGGTTATTATGTAAGAGGTTTCCTTTATTACTGGCTACATTTTCCATAGTTAATTCTTATATGTTTGAATGAGTTTTAAGAGTATGTGGGTTCTTTCTAGCTCACTTAGTATCTTATTTGTTATTGGCTCCAACATATTTTCATGGCTGTGCTGTTTAGGTCAGGTTCTGGTACTGTTGTCTGGGTAGGAAAGCCTGTCTTTATCATGTAATTGGGTTAGAATGTATGCACATAAGTAATGTTCACATTACATACATATGCATATACATATTCCAAACTTTAGAATCCTAAGTACTTCAATGAGGTTCATTTGTAAATTTTTATTTGCTTATAAAATTAACTATTCATAATGTAGGAAATTTTGACTCAGTTATTTTTCAACAGCTACTAGGAAAATGGTTTTGAGCACTGGGGTCATACAATGACTTCAAAGATAAAAACATGAGTTTAATAATTGCTTCTATTTAAGTTAGTCACCACTTTTAGAAACATGAAAATATGTACCTGTAAACAAAGTATAATATTTTATTTTGTAATAATATCTTATTTACATTATGATATTCTAATGAATTTGTTGGTTTTCATTTAATACATTTTCAGAGTATAAAATAAAACATTTAAGCAAACACAATTATTCATAGATGGCCCAGAAAGAGCTGTATACAAAATTCAAAATAATGAATAAAGAACTGTTTCTATTTTGCTATAGAATTCTATATGTATTAGTTCATCTCTCATATCTGCCTCAAGAATAATGGAATCATAAGCAAAATAACAAAGTCATATCATAGTAGCCTAGCTTTAGGATACTAAATATACTTACCAGTTCTCAGAGTTTGTTTAACTAATTCCCACTCAATAGTTGGTCAAATTCAGGACAAAAAAGAAAATGCTAGAGAGAACCAAGTTATGCACGCAAAACCCTTTACATATCTGAGAAGGCTGCATCTCATTTGTTTGCTCGCACACTTTGCCGGATGAGGGGACTCTAGCAGTAGTTGAGACCAAAATAGTTCCTCTATTCTTGGAGCTTTAGGTTAGGGTGCAGAATAGCCCCTTTATTTGTGATATTTAAGCTCATAAAAGATGTGGGTCTAAAATTGTAAAGGTCTAAAAATGCAAAGATTTGTGAAAAGAGGGATTTTCAGGTGAGATCAGAAAAGATTTAGAACCACTGCCCAAAAATGTACAAAATCCCAGGAAGGAAGCACAGTTGCTAAATAGATTAAGTCATAGAGGAAGAGAGAAAGCTTTAACATGAATGAGTTTATTGGAAAATACTAATGACATTATATAGCAAGCAATAATTATTAAAATAAACACATATTATCATTAGATCTATATATCAATAGATCTCACAATTTTATACCTTCTTTATCTTAAAAAAAAACCCACTAAATCCAATAAACACTGACAATATGTGCGTGGGTGTACAGCTGTCCACTGTAGCATTAGTAACTTGGAGTGGCATACCTCTAAGGAAGACAGGCTCTATTTTGGGAGTAAAGACATCTTATTCTAATCTAAGGGAAATGGACGATTTTCTTGATCAATTTCACTTGCCAAAGTTGAGTGAAGAACAGATAAACAAGCTAAATAGTCCCATTTCCCCTACAGAAATTGAAGCAATCATTGATAGTCTCCCAACCAAAAAAAGCCCAGGTCCAGATGGTTTCAGTGCAGATTTCGACCAGACCTTAAAGGGCGAGCTAATACCGATACTCTTCAAGCTACTCCAAAAGATAGAAAGGGATGGACCATTACCAAATTCATTCTATGAGGCCATAGTCTCATTGATACCTAAACCTCACAAAGACTCAACAAAGAAAGAGAATTTCAGACAAATTTCTCTTATGAATATCGATGCAAAAATACTAAATAAAATACTTGCAAAACGAATACAAGAGCACATCAAAGATATCATTCATCATGACCAAGTAGGCTTCATTCCAGGCATGCAGGGATGGTTTAATATACGGAAATCCATCAATGTAATCCACCATATAAACAAACTGAAAATAAAAAAACCACATGATCATCTCTTTAGATGCAGAGAAAGCATTTGATAAAATCCAACACCCATTCATGTTTAAAGTTTTAGAGAGATCGGGAATACAAGGCACTTTCCTCAACATAATAAAGGCTATATGTAGGAAGCCAATAGCCAAAATCAAAGTAAATGGTGAGATACTCAAGGAAATTCCTCTAAAATCAGGAACAAAGCAAGGCTGCCCACTCTCTCCATATCTCTTCAATATAGTACTCGAAGTTCTAGCCAGAGCAATAAGACAACAAAAGGAGATCAAGGGTATTCAAATGGGAAAGGAGGAAGTCAAATTATCCCTATTTGCAGATGATATGATAGTCTACATAAGTGAACCTCAAAATTCCACCAGACAACTCCTACAGCTGATAAACACCTTCAGCAAATTGGCTGGATACAAAATCAACTCAAAAAAGTCTGTAGCCTTCCTATACACAAATGACAAGCTTGCAGAGGAAGAAATTAGGAAAACTACACCCTTTACATTAGCCACAAGCAATATAAAGTACTTAGGAGTTACTCTAACTAAGCAAGTGAAGGACTTGTTTGAAAAAAATTTCAAAACTCTAAAGAAAGAGATTGAAGATGAAATGAGAAGATGGAATGATCTTCCTTGCTCATGGATAGGGAGAATTAACATAATAAAAATGGCCATCCTACCAAAAGCAATCTATAGATTCAGTGCAATCACTACCAAAATACCTACACAATTTTTTAAAGACATTGAAAGTTCAATTCTGAACTTTATATGGAAAAACAAAAAACCCAGAATAGCTAAAACAATCTTGTACAATAAAAGGTGCTCTGGAGGAGTCTCCATACCTGATCTCAAACTGTACTATAAAGCAATAGTAATTAAAACAGCATGGTACTGGCACAGCAACAGGCTGGTTGATCAGTGGAATCGAATCGAAGACCCAGATATGAATCCACACACATATGGTCACTTGATTTTCGACAAAGAAGCCAAATCCCTTCGATGGAAAAGGGATAGCATCTTCAACAAATGGTGCTGGTCTAACTGGATGTATATGTGTAAAAAAAATGCAACTGGACCCATATTTGTCACCTTGTACAAAACTCAAATCCAAGTGGATTAAAGACCTCAACATAAATCCAGAGACACTAAGTCACTTAGAAGAAAAAGTGGGGAAGAGCCTGGAACATATTGGCACAGGAGACAACTTCCTGAACAGAACACCAACAGCCCAGACATTAATGTCAACAATTAATAAATGGGACCTCATGAGGCTGAGAAGCTTCTGTAAGGCAGGAGACACTGTCAAGAGAACAAAGCGACAGCCTACAGACTGGGAAAAGATCTTCACCAACCCTACATCTGACAAAGGTCTAATATACAAAATATATAAAGAACTCAAGAAATTAAACACCACCAAACCAAATAACTCAATTGAGAAATGGGGCTTGGAACTAAACAGACAATTCTCAACAGAGGAATATCAAATGGCTGAGAAACACTTAAAGAAATGCTCAACCCCCTTAATCATCAGGGAAATGCAAATCAAAACAACGCTGAGATTCCATCTTACACCCATCAGAATGGCTAAGATCAAACATTCAAGTGACACCACATGCTGGTGAGGATGTGGGGAGAGAGGAACACTCCTTCATTGCTGGTGGGAATGTAAACTAGTACACCCACTTTGGAAATCTATCTGGTGCTATCTCAGAAAAATGGGAATAGGGCTTCCTCAAGACCCAGCTATTCCACTCCTTGGAATATACCCAGAAGATGCTCCAGCACACAACAAGAAACTTTGCTCAACCATGTTCATAGCAGCCTTATTCATAATAGCCAGAACATGGAAACAGCCTAAGTGTCCCTCAGTAGAAGAATGGATAAAGAAACTATGGTACATATACACTATGGAATACTATTCAGCTATTAAAAACAAGGAATTCCCGAAATTTGTGGACAAATGGATTGAGCTAGAAATGATCCTAATGAGTGAGTTAACCCAGAAGCAGAAAGACTCAAATGGTACATACTCACTTATATCTGCATATTAGCCCAAGGGGCATGTCCCACGAAAGCCTTCACTTACCAGGAAACTGAAACAGAGGAGAGGACATTCTAGTGGGACTCTAGATTAGAGAATCATGGGAGAATGGCAAAGTAGAAGGATCCAGAGGGTCCTAGAAGCCTACAAGTAGAACATTATGATAGGCAGATTTGGGCACAGGGGTCCCGCTCAAACTAAGGCACCAGCCAAGGACAATACAGGTGGTAAACCTTAAACCCCAAACAGATCTATCCAATGGACAGAACAATCTCCACAGTAGAGTGGAGAGTGGGATATTACTTTCTCACATACTCTTGTACATCACCTTTGACCATGTCCCCTGGAGGAGGAGACCTGGTGGCACTCAGAGGAAGGACAGCAGGTTACCAAGAGGAGACTTGATACCCTATGGACATATACAGGGAGAGGTAATCCCCCTCAGGAACAGACATAGGGGAGGGGAATAAGGGGAAAATGGGAGGGAGGGAAGAATGGGAGGATACAAGGGATGGGATAACCATTGAGATGTAACAAGAATATATTAATAAAGGAGAAAAAAAGAAAAAAAGTATTTTGATTATTTCAATTTTATTTTATCATTTTTCATGAGTAAAGGTAATTTGTCTGCATGTATGTCTCGGCATCATATGCATACCTTGAACCCATGGATGCCAAGAGAAGATGTTGGATCCCTGGATTTGAAGGCACAGATAGATACAAGCTGCCATGTGAGTGTTGATAAGTCAACCTTTGCCCTCTTCAAGATTGGCAAGTGCTCATAACTACTGAGCTATTTCTCCAATATACAATCTATTTTTATAAAGCCTTCACATTACATAAATATTAAAATTCATGTTCATCCTCAGAATTCTCAAAAATGAACCATCAGTCTGGACAGCAGCTTAACGCTACACTTTGAAGGAAGTATTTCCTTCACAGTACAGAAAATGCTCTTAATGTAAACACAAGAGTTTAAAACTACTAGAAGAAAACAAAAAGAAAGCACTTGGGTATGTAGGTAGGCATAGATAAAGATTTTTCATAAAAATGACTCCAATAGCTATAAAACAATCAAAAGTGATGATAAATAAGAATTCATGATATTAAGAATTTTTGGCAAAGCAAAGCAAACACTACTACCACAGTGAAAAGCTAGGTTATGAATTGAGAGAAGATCCTGTTGATGGCACATTTAATACGGGATTATCTATAAAATATTGATGAACTATAGAACCAAATAATCCAATCAATAAATGAGCAAATGAACATTATTCAATACAAATGACTGGTAAATGTGCAGAAAAATGCTTAGCATAATTAGACAGGAAAATGAAAAATGGGAGCTGCTTTGAGATGCCAACTAATTCCAGTCAGAATTGTGTTCATGAAGAAAACAGTAACAAATAATGGGCAGGATATTGAAAAAAAGATGCTCATGCACCTTTTTTTGGCAATATAAACTAGTATGGCAACTATGGAAATCAATATCCAGGTTTCTAAAAAACTAAAAATAGAAATATCATATAATTGGACTATAACAATCCTGGAAACATATATGTAAAATAGTCTAAGCAAACACACCACAGAGATATTTTCAGATCCATGCTTATTGCTGTAATATTTATTATAGCCATGTTATGTAAACAGTCTTGATGCCTGTGAGCAGAGGAATACAGAAATTGTGGTGTGTATGCATATGGAACTTTATTCAGGTATAAAGATGAATGAATCTATGAGGTTGCAAGAAAATCTACAGTGCTGTGTACTATTATATTAAGAGAAAAGTCATATGTATATAAATAAATATTATATGCTTTCTCTTGTATGCAGAGTATAAATATAATTGTATATATGTATGTATATACAATACTATATATAATATATAAACAGACACATATATGTATATATATGATGAATATAAGCGAAAGACAACAGGAGGGCAAATTTCTAAAGGAAAACAGAAAGAGAAAAAGACAGAGGACGCTGGAGTGGAGTTAAACTAGTTACTTATCTCATTGATGCAATAAAATCCTGACATGAAGCAATTCAAGTAAGGAAGGGTTTGTTCTGGCTTATATGTGGGGAGGATAATTCTTCCACGGTGGACAAGACATGGCAGGCATAAAATGGGAACCAGAGCCTGGCCAGTCACTTGTTCACAGCCAGGAAGGAGTGAATGAACAAGAAGTGTGGCCAGGCTATGAAACCCCCACGGCTCCCCTCAGGGGGCTCACCTACTCTAGTGAGGCTCCACGTCCTACAGGTTCCACAGCCTTCCCAGACCACATCACCAGCTGGGGACCGAGTGTTCAAATACAAGAGCCTGTGGGCGAGGGTTCACATTCCAAGCAAAACAACAGTACAAAACAAGTGATTACTGAAAAAAGGGAAAAGTGGGATGGGAAGGTCATAAAAAGGAGTGGATGGGGTTGATTATTGTTTTGAAATATCACCCTGAGACACTTACTCAGTGCAATCAGTGTATGCTAATAAGGCACTGGTATATTAAAATACTAGAATGTGGCAATGTGGCACAGAAATTAGTCCCCAAAGGGATCCAGCAGATCCATGAAATACTTATAATGGTAGTTAAATAGTGACAATGTGCATAATACATGTATAAAAATATCACAATGCACTGTCCTTGATTGGTACCGTAGTTTGTGCAGGACCCCTGGGTCCAGATTTGCCAGCTTTGATGGTCTTCTTGTAGGGTTCCAGGACCTTCTGCATCCTTCCATTTCCCCATTCTCCCATACCTCTCTCACCTGGAGGCCCAATAGCAGGTATCAGCATCTATCTCAATCCCCTGATAAATGAAGACTCTCAGAGGGCATCCCTGTTGAGCTACTGTCCAGTGATAAGTGAGTATACACCATGTGTATCTTTCTGGGTCTGGGTTAACTCACTCAGGATGGTCATTTCTAGTTCCATCCATTTGCCCGCACATTTCAAGATTTCCTTGTTTTTAATAGCTGATTAGTATTCCATAGTGTAAATGTACCACAGTTTCTTTCCCCTTGGTGGGGAGGCCTGGTGGCGCTCAGAGGAAGTGTAACAAGCTTATCAGGATGAGACATGATAGGATATGACCATATGGAGGGGGATCATGTCCCCTTCTGTCACAGGCCTAGGGGAGGGGAATAGGGTGAAAGAGGGGGGGAGGGAGGAATGGAAAGATAAAAGTGAGGGGATAACAATTGAGATGTAATCTGAATAAATCATATAAATAAAAAATTTTAGAAAGAAAATATCACAATGAAATTCGTAGGCAGATTTGGGCACAGGGGTCCCGCTCAAACTAAGGCACCAGCCAAGGACAATACAGGCAGCAAACCTTAAACCCCTACCCAGATCTAGACAATGGACAGAACACTCTCCACAGTAGAGTGGAGAGTGGGATATTACTTTCTCACATACTCTGGTGCATCACCTTTGACCATGTCCCCTGGAGGGGGAGACCTGGTGGCACTCAGAGGAAGGACAGCAGGTTACCAAGAAGAGACTTGATACCCTATGAACATATACAGGGGGAGGTAATCCCCTTCAGGAACAGTCATAGGGGAGGGGAGTAAGGGGAAAATGGGAGAGAGGGAAGAATGGGAGGATACAAGGGATGGGATAACCATTGAGATGTAACAAGAATAAATTAATAAAGGAGAAAAAAATGGAAAAAAAAGAAATTCGTTGTCTTACATAATCAAACTATGCTCATAAATAAAATTTTGAAACTGTAAAAAATATAATAAAGTGGAAATTTTAAATCACAAATTACAAAATAAAACAAAAATATGCCAAAGTCAAGGAAATATGGTTTAAAATTATTATTAAAATACTACTTTCCCACAGTTCTAATTGTCTTATTTTTCATAGGTACTGTGCCCATGGGAGTTTATTGATGTCCTATTTCAAGCTGATTTTAGGAGCAGAGTAATTTCATGCATTTTTAGAAACTAGGTAAATTAGAAAATTGGGCCAAAGAAGAATAAAACAAAATAATGAATTATCAATAATATGCCAAAGTAAAAGGAAAGAGGGGCCAAGTCACAAATTAAGATCATGACTCTAGTCTCTTTTGCAGTGAGTGGTAAGAGTCTAATCTCGCCTCTCTCTCTCTCTCTCTCTCTCTCTCTCTCTCTATATATATATATATATATATATATATATATATATATATATGTGTGTGTGTGTGTGTGTGTGTGTGTGTGTGTGTGTGTGTGTGTATGAATATGTGTGTGCATGTGTTGCAATGAAAAAATTGAAGATATGAGAATTTAACTGACATTTGTGATTAAACAATGCTATACTGATATTTTGCTTTGGAGTGGGCTTTGGAGTTGGTGGACATATACTTGACATAAATAAATGTCCAACTAAAAAACATCAGAAAAGAAACTTTCAGACAGAACTAATTCTTCTGATTGGTATTTTTGGGCAGAGTTTTTAGGTACGTCTTAAATACTAACATGAAAACATAACTGTTCATATTCATGGGCTTCCACGTGATGTTTTGACATATATACATTGTGTACTACTGTGTCAGTCAATTAAACATGCTTGTGTGCCTTAATAAGAATTAATACAAATGCAATCTCTGGACATTATGTTTCACAAGAAAGCATCCACAGTCCCAGGAAGGTTTATGAGAGGGTTATAGGTAGTTAAGACACCCACGAGTCTCCCAAAGCTATTAGGGAGTGTGCCTGTGTTCACTTGTAGTGGGATGCAGAGCGTGCAGGCATGCTGCTGACTGCACAGGTTTCAAAGATAAAATGGAGCGTGTGGACAGTTCAGTGCTGACTCCAGCTAAACTGCTTAATGAGTAGTATCATCCAAATGGGATAGCAACTTGGAAGACTCATAATCTCCCCCCATGCGCAGATTTTAATTAAATAATTATAATGCCCTTGTTGTAATTATTTATCAGTAACTGTGCTCCTGAGTATTGCCTCTTCTGCCTTCATCTGTTCTGTCAGCTCAGCTGAACAATGAAACCTGCACTTAGCAAACACAGGGGGAAATGAATGATTCTTATTCACAGCAATATAACACTTGAAGAATGGCAGCAACAAGGCAGGATTCTAGGCTTTTCGTTTACAACTTTGTACAGAGAGAGAAGGATGTTCCAGTTTCCTCATTTGCGGTAAGATATGAGGACACATGATACACAGAGTTTATTTTCTAGTCATCACAAACCAGCATCTGTGAGGACTTTTAGAGTTTGTGATGATTAAATCCTTTAAGAAATGCCATTTAAATACTTGATGCTATTGGGCTGGCAAGATGGCTCAGTGAGTCAATACTCCTAGAACCAAGCCTGGCAAAGCTTCTTACAGTAGATGGCAATTTACACAGAGACCCTGTGGTAGTTTGAGTGAGACTGTCCCTGTGTGTTCAACTGTTTGAAGTCTTGCTTGGTTCCAGTTGGTAGAACTGTCTGGGAAGGATTAAGCAACATGGCCTCATTGGAGGAGGTGGGGCACCTCCAAAACGTGTGGGCTTTGGGGTTTCAAAAAGCCCATGCCATTCCTAATCAGTTCTCTCCCTCTCTCCCTCCCTCCCTCCCTCCCTCCCTCCCTCCCTCCCTCCCTCTCTCTCTCCCTCTCCTTCTCCCTCTACCCCCCTCTCCGTGTGTGTGTGTGTGTGTGTGTGTGTGTGTGTGTGTGTGTGTGTGTGTGTGTATCTGCCTCTCACTTGTCTCAGCATACAAATCCTCAACTACTGTGCTAGTAGCTTCTTGCCTGCCTACTGCCATGGTGGTCATGGACTCACTCTCTGAAACTGTAAGCAAGCAACCAATTAGATGGTTTCTTTATAAGCTGTCTTGCTCATGTGTCTCCTCACAGGAATAGAAGTGTAAGTAACTGAGAGAGACTCACAGCTGGAAAATGTGCAAATGGTCACAGGCTTTGGAGTGCTCACACCCAAAACCCTCAGCTCAAGGCTCAGGAATCTGTGCAGGAAAAGAAGGTGGAAAGATTGTAAGAGCCAGAGGTGGCAGATGTCTCTAAGGGTAGAGTGTCTTCCGGACACAGTAGAAATCACACACATATGAACTGACAGAGACTGTGACAGCCGGCACAAGATCTGCACAGGCTTATTTCACAGACTAAATTTCAACAATGAGATGAGGCAGTGGACATGGAGATCCAGCTCTAAACAAGAACATTTTTCATTTGGTTCCTGTTAGAAAGGGGGAATCAGTGTTTTTCAGTGGATTGTTACTGAGTATATTAACCACATTTCAAGACAGGTCCTAAACCCAGGAGTAGTTGACCACACAAAACAGAATCCATAGTGTGCGTGTGTGTGTGTGTGTGTGTGTGTGTGTGTGTGTGTGTGTGTGTGTGTGTGTATTATTTTGGATTTTTTTGTCTTAATTTTTGTTTTGATTTTGGTAGTTTTTTTTTAAATTTTCTTCTAAGAAACTATAAGAAATAACATGAATTTGGGTATGTAAGGAGTGGAGTGGGACAAGGAAGGACCAGCAGGAGAAGGAAAATGAGATCAGAATATATTATATGAAAATTTTAAATGAAGAAAAATTAAAAATGGAATCAAGGAGGAATAAGGGGTTGGCTTCAGAACCATGTAAATGAGAGACAGACCTCCACAGCTGCCTCCTTTTACTTTTAAATTGAGCTTACTAAGTAATCCATGGGATTCTCACTTCTGCAGGAACTTTGAAATTCATGGATGGAGTTTAAGGATAATATGTGGAAAATAGTTTTCAGCAAATGTAGACATTGCACAATCAGTTGGGTTTTCACAGTACTGCTGTGAGGCATCACCTCTCATCCTTGTCTGCTCTCTCAGCCTCACTGCATCATCTTAGTGCACAGCACAAGCCACGCCGGGCTTCAGCCTAATCTTGGGAAGAGGCTTTACCTTTGCTGTGGAATTGGAACAGTGAAAATAGCATGGGCTACTAATCTTTGAAATGAGTTACAGAGCCTTTTAAACTTGCATCAGAATGGTCATCGTCAACTCTGACTAAACAAACTTGAAGTAGGTCTAACTTCTATGGTGACAAGAAACTACACAGACAGAAAGGTTCTGGAATTTTATTTTTCTGCATATTAGTGGTGTGAATCTGTATAAGGCTATGCACAGTCTTTCTTATCTTATGTTACAATAATGGTTATATTTTCTATTTGGAGGAACTGCAATGTCTACTTCTTTCAGCACCACTTGGAAAGAATATTTTTGACCTTGTATTGCCATCATTCCTGTACCAAACATCCTTTGACCGAGTTTGGCCTGGTCTACTTCTGGTCCAGCTAGCGACTCTAGTCCTTTCACCCATCCACTCATCTTCTCATTCGCCTGTACCACTTCCTTGACCACAGCTCTGTAGTAAGCCTTGAGGTACAGTTGTGTCACTAACGTGAGTATGTTTCACTTACACCCTGACTAGGCCCAGTTCCAAGTCTCTTTCAAGTTAATATAGACTTCAGAATCAGATTTTTAAATGTCAACAAAATGACTGAGGAACTTTGATGTTAATGACGGGAAATCTTCAGATTGTGTTGGTCAACCTGACATTTCTAAAATATTGAGGCTTTTCTATCTATCCATGAACATAGACTGTACCTTCATTTACTCAGTTTTTTTTAAAATTTCCTTGATCAAGAATTTGTGGCTTACAACATATAAATTTTGCATACACTTGCTAAATTTACATCTAAGGTTTCCATTTTATATGATGATAATATGAATGACACAGTTTTTAATTTCAAAATACACTCATGATTTTGTTTGCAGTTTAAGCCTGTTTTATTTGATTTCTTATATCTACCACCCTTCTCCACCCCAATCCCTTCCAACACCCCAACACCAGGTAGCAGCTGCAGCCTTCTTCATCAGAGAATACTTGTCTGTCTCTGGGCTCTCACATTTATTCTCTCTCCACAGTCCCCAGAATTAAACTATCTGTAGCTGACAAAAATCATGTTCCTGCTAGTGAGGAGGCAAAATCATAGCAGCTGTGGACATCTGACACATCCCTATATCCCTAGTTTTTTAAAGACACCAAATTTCTCAGTGCATGGTTTACTGATTTATAGGAAAGAAACCGATGCTTTATATCAACTTTCAGCTATTTGCTAATACTTTAATTTTAATCTCAACAGAAAAGTAGTTTCATTCTAAAGGACAGAAAATCACAGCCTGGGACTGTAGAGATGGCTCAGTGATAAAGTTATATGTTTAAAAAGGCTTTTAATTATACATTTAAAAAAGAGCACATCACAGTTCCTCACAACAATCTAAACATTTAACCTTGTACCCACAAATGAATATAGTCTTCACTCATCATGAAGCAATCTTCTTTTTGCAACCAAGACCATTATAGAAAACCACAACCAATAAAAATGCAGAGCAGCGGTATCCTATGGATGCATCTAAAAACACCACAACACTAAGACTTGGGGATCATTTTGGAAGCAGGGATGAAAATGATAATATCCAGAGGTTCAGGAAGTTTTCAGTGAGACTGTGTCTCCTAGTAATGTCAGAAATTACACCCAAAGCATCTCACCGACTTGACTGCTGAAATGTGAACTAAAGAAAGACAACATCAATGAATATGCCAGAATGAAGAGCGAGAAAAGCCACAGAAAGAACTAAAGACAACTCCACAGAAAGAACTAAAGACAAATGAGAAAAGTGAAAACAGGAGAGGTGGCCTTCACAAGGAAAGAAAACACCAATTGATTTTCCAGTGCCAAACTGTAAACACTGACAGCATTCATATGAGTAACATTGTGTAGACTGACCAGGTTACATTTTGGAATTCACATATATGAAGATAATAATAATTATTGAAAAAGAGGCCATAAAGTCAAAAAAGAGCAGGAATTGGAAAGTTTGAATGGAGAAAGAAAAGGCAGAAGTGATGTAGTGATATTATAATCTCAAAAAATAAAACAAAATCAGGACTAGATCTTTTCAGAGTTCTTATCTGTTTTTATATCCGTTTTCGTGAATTTCATACTTCATGAGTTCTTCATATGCAAGATCTTACATTAATATAAATACAGACCAATTGTCATTTTAAATGTATCCCATGATGTGGGAGATATTAGACTTATATTATTATTCAGTAAAACTTTTCCTATCCTCTGTATAATTTCTTTTTTTATCTACTGATTATACAGAAATGATAACTTAATAACCACCTTTGTCTTTTATTTTATTATGTTTTCTTATTAATTATTCAATTTTATTTCACGGTGTGATTTAGTTCTTCATTTGTTAGAGAATAAGGTAACTTTCATCATGTAATGTCTTTTTTTTTAGTTATCCACTTTTACACTTCTCCCATCCTTCCTTCAAATTTTCTTTCCCCAGATCTACACCCCCTCTCCTCTTCAGAAAACAGCAGGCCTCCAAGTGATGGGAGGCAAAAGGACAAAATAAGACACAATAAGACAAGGCAAAAGGCCTGGTATCTAGGCCAGACAAGGCAACCTAGTGGGAAGTAAAGAGTCTCAAGATCAGGGAAAGGAATCACAGAAACAACCACTCTCACTGTTAGGAGTCCAACAAAACACCAAGCTAAAGCTATAACATATACACAGAGGACCTGGAGCAGACCCATGCAGGCTCCTTGCTTGGCATTTTAGCCTTTGTGAGTCCATATGAGCTCAGCTTAGTTGATTTGATGGGCTGTGTTCTCCTGGTGTCCTTCCTCCTCTCTGACTCCTACAATCTTTCCTATATCTCTTCAACTGGGTTCCTCAATCTCTGAGGGGAGGGACCCAATAGAGACCTCCAATTTAGACTCTGCACAATGTCTGACTCTGCATCTCTGTACCTACTCACATCTGCTGCCAGAGGAAGCCTTTCTGAATATTTGGAGCACACATATATGAGTAGAGCATAATATCATTAGGAGTCATGTCATCCAGCAGGTTACCAAGAAGAGACTTGATACCCTATGAACATATACAGGAGGAGGTAATCCCCCTCAGGAACAGTCATAAGGGGAAAATGGGAGGGAGGGAAGAGTGGGAGGATACAAGGGATGGGCTAACCATTGAGATGTAACAAGAATAAATTAATAAAGGAGAAAAAAATAAAATTAAAAAAAAAGGAGTCATGTCATCAATTTTCTTTTGACCTGTCCTGTTTGGTTCTACCCTAGATCTCTGGATCTCCAGTCTCCAGTTCCTGGTCATCTTGGCAATGTAGGATGTAGGATCCCTCTTGTGGCTTGGGCCTCAAGTTAAAATAAACATTGGTGGTTGGCTGCTCTCACAAATTCTAGGCCACTATTGCCCTAGCACATCTTACAATCAAGACAAATTTTAAGTGGAGAGTTTTGTGGCTGGTTGATGTTCAGGTTTTTCCCCCTGTAGCCTGCAAAGTAACTTCTTGTGCCAAAGAAACTACAATGTAGGGGTAAACTCTCCATGTCCACACCAGAGTTCAACCTCTCTGCATTCAGCGAGCTACATAGTTGCTGTTCTTGGCAACAGAGCTCACACTGTCAGTTTTCAGAGAAAGACATCTGTCCTAGCATTAATCTAGTTTGTTTAGGGATCTCCAAGGGCTGCACTGGCCAACAACTCAAAAGAATGTAACCCAATCCCACCACTGGAAACCTTGCCTGGCTACAAAAGTTGACTGTTTCAGAGTCCTTATCCTCCACTATTAGGAGTCCTCACAAGGGTCACCCTCATAGATTCCAAGTAGTTTCCACTGCTAGGTCCCCACATTCCCAACAATGCACCTAATACCAGCTGCCTTCCCTGAGTTCTCTTCCTCATTCTCCCTGCTGCATCTTTCCTTCTCCTGTTGCCACTGCTCCCAGTCCATCTTACACTTGTCAGAATGGTTAATATCAATAATACAGAGATAGCTCATGTTGGTGAGAATGAGAAATAAGGGACCACTCCTCCATTGCTAGTGGAGTAAAAACATGTACAGCCACTATGGAAATCAATATGGTGGTTCCTCAGAAAATTGGGACTCACCCTACCTCAAGACCTAACTATACTAGCCTCGGACATATACTCAAAGGACACCACATCTTACAACAAGGACAGTTGTTCAACTGTGTTCATTGCAGCTGTATTCATAATAACCAGAAACTGGAAACAACCTAGATATCCCTCAACTGAAGAATGGATAAACAAAATGTGCCTCATTTACACAATGAAATAGTAGTCACTGTTTTAAAGAATGACATCATGCAGTCTGCAGGAAAAAAACCCAGACATGGAAAGACAAATATGATTTGTATTCACATAGTGGATATTAGCCACTGTGTATATGATCATCATGCTACAATCTTTAGACTCAGTGATGTTAGATAAAAAAGGAGGCTGTCTAGGCAGCAGGCATGCACCTCCTTGGAAAGCACAAATAGAATTCTATGTAATTCTTACATACTCTAAAGCATTCTGCAACTACATTCTGTGATCTCCACAGGTTCACCAGGGTTGAATTGTCTATCATGTTTGCTGTTGATTCTATCAATATGATTTTTTTCAATTAGTAAGGAAGTTTTTAATTTGTCATTATATGGCAGTAAGTTTAACTTCTTTTACTTTAAGCCAATTGTTTTTAATTCCATATTTTTATACTATTATGAAATACCTACAAATTCAGAATTATTATTTCCTCATGGTAGAAGAAAACAAAGGGAAATATCCAACTTTATTTTTAATCTCCTTCATGTGGCTAGCCTAGAGATTCGTTTTAATAGGCAAGAAGTTCAGGACTTAAAACCCTGACCTCATTTAAACATTTCTCACAACCTCAGTGCTATTGGTTCCCAACATTTGACATATTATGAATATGTAATCAACATTAATTTTGTCAACAGTTTTAGAACGGCACCAACATTACAAGAATGTCAGTTTCACAGGAGAGGGAGAAGGGTAAAATAACAATAAGCAAGTTGAAAAGGTGATAAGCAAGGCTTTTGTCATTTATTTAACTAAAAGTTCATTTAGTACATATGAATCTCTGTCCCTGTCTCTCCATTGCTCTGTGTCTTGTGTGTGTGTGTGTGTGTGTGTGTGTGTGTGTGTGTGTGTGTGGTGTGTGTGTGTAGTTTAAATAAATTCTTCCAACCTGGGCTGATCACTCCCTCCTCAAGAAAAGAGCTATAGAGTATCCAACAAAAGCCCTGCATCAGGCATGAGAAGCTCCTGATTGAATTTTCGATTAGAGGATACAGAACTTAGAGGATTTAAGCTACACTTAACTTGAAAGCCTCTTCCTCGAAGACTAGCTTTTATGGTGCAATAAAGTGACATGTAAGTTTCCAAGGGAATACAGCAACTAACAGTCCTATCTAGTTATGATGCTTGTGAACAACCACAAATACCAGCATGGCACAGCAGCTCTAAGGATATAGTAGTGCAATTCATATGTTGGCTTTGAGCAATAGCTCTCTAATTGGTCTTAATGCCCACACAACATGAGGGAACCACCTGGGATTAGTGAGGTCATAGATCTTGGAGGAGGTATTTACTCTTATACCCATAGTTAACTGTAACTCTTACCCTTCATGAAAAAGAAACTTCTTTTTGCAACAAATGAAAACTATTGCAAAAAACTATAAACAATCTAAATGTCAAGAAAAAGTGATTGTTGTTACCCAACCTCAGCTGGTACTTCTATGATACAATCCCTGGGTGAGTACTCAGGGATCATCACAAAAGAGGAGGCAGAAACCTTCCAAGTGCCAGAGAACCAGGGAACTTGCTTCCAAATTGCATTCCTAGAAATTTCAGGAAGGTAGTCTCAATAACATGACTAGGCAGGACTTGGACAATAATTGCACCAAAAGACACATTACCAAGGAAAGGGAAAATGTCATGAGGCCCTAACATTAGACCAAGAACCATAGGGAGTTAAGGAATGCTGAGAGCAGGAGATATAGTCTCTCCTGAAGAAGAGACCCCTGGATATATTGGTTATTCAATACTAAGTGGTCAGGACTGAAATCATATACATCCAACTAGCATTTTAAAGAATGAGCAATTTATATTTATAGAAAATGAAGCCCTTAATTTGAGAGAGAGTAAGAGCGGTTTTTCAGATTGGAAAGGCTTTCTGAGTGATGAATGAATCTAAGAGCCTGAAGGAATTCATTAGTTTCTTACTTTTAGGTCAAATAGACCCCAAGTGCTTTGAAGTTCTGAAAAGCTATCATTTTGATCTCTGAAGCTAATTTGGGTTAGCAAATATATACTTTTATTAATTTCTTTACTTACATGTAGTATCCTTTTCCTTATGAAAAGACAATTTTGCAGGACATTGTCTAAAAAGTAGGCTGAACATCACAAACACATGAATAAAGCTAATTGTGGCATAGATGTGACTGCTATTCTGATATTTTGGGCTTTTAAAACTATAAGACACTTGTTCCTCTAAAAGGAAATTGAGAAATAGTGAACAGTTTTGTGTTATGAGTTACTGAGCTCTCGAGGTCGTTTGACCAGGTTCTAAATTACTATATTTAAAAATCAGTCAATATTGAGTTGGATTTTCGACTGAGTGGGAGAGACCACTTGCTTAGTATCCGAAAACCTTGCATTGGATCTCCAGGATCATAACTAAGCTATCAGAGTGATATCTCCATTAATCAAAGTTTGCTTGCTTTAATATCTCTGTGCAATTTTTAGGTACAATGTGGTGTTTTAATTCATAATGTGTTGGATAATGGTCAATTGAATATATTGAGCATACATATCATCTTCAAACTTCAATTTTTCTTTTTAAATTTTAATTTTATAGGCTTTATTATAAACCTTTCAAATAAGTATAAATATCAGATACAAAAAAACGTTTCTTCTTTAAGCCATATTGACTATTATTAAAACTGAAAAAAAGTTTTTAATATCACCATTTACATTTCTCATCTCTTGGTGGTAGAAACAATGAAAATTTCTTCTACTTTAATAAAATGTATGGCATATTGTTATTGTATAGTTACCCTAGAATGATAAAGGATACCAGATATTAATTTTCATATTCAAGTGTAATTTAATACATGATGGTCAAGTTTTTTCTATTTTTATATCCCTGTACTCTCTTAGCATTTGGTAACTACTACTATCTTAAATCTGTGACATTAATTTCCATATATGGAAATTGGAGATACCATCATAGTACTTATGATTCTTTTATCCATCCACATTGTCATAATTATCTTTTTGTTGAATGGATAGTATTATACTCTATCAACATTTTCTTTACATATTTATCAGTTGATGAATACATAAGCAGTTTTCCCTTCTTTGCATTATTTATACTGGTGTTATAAAACACACAAGTATAAATGTTAGTAATATACTGATTTCAATTGTTTTCAAAGATGCATCTACTATCTGGATTTCTGGCTCTCTCATGGTGGTTTTGTTCTTAATTTTTAAAAGAACTATGTACTGTTTTCTGTCCTGTGTAGGAAGTTAGTTTGGGAGTGACTTCTGTTTTTCTGCATTTCATTAGAGTATTTTGCTTTGGTATATTTCATGATAGTCATTTGAACTGGAGCAGCTTAACACACAGTGGTTTTTGTTTTTATTTCTTTGATGATTAATTATGCTGGATATCTCTCCACATGATTGCTGGAGTGTCTATGTCTTCTTTAGAGAAATAGCTTTTAATGTCTTCATTTCTTGAGGATACGGTTATATTTCATAATGTAGAGCAAATTTAAGATATATTCATTGAAATCTAAATAGAGGCAGAGGGCATAACATAACATTACTTTAAAAAGCAATACATATATTAGAAGTCATCTTCATATATAAAGGCAGATCTGAATATTGTTAGCTGTAAGAAATTTTCCTATTAGAAAACATACTGACAAGAGCTTTTCAAAAGTATGTTGCAGCACCATCTAGCAAATGCCCAGTGTATTTACATCACAAACAGTTTGTTCTATATCTGGTAATGAATATGTTTTGCAGAATTTATTCAGTCATGGAAAATTATAGTTTATAAAGCAGGAGGAAAACTCTTGAATGTTACTTATAAGGGATAATTCTATACTTATGTTATTAAATTCAGCTTATCTTATATCCATATGCCTTAACAAAAAATTTGTATGCTTTTCTTTTTAACAAAGCTCCTTGAGCAGCATTTTAATATTGTATACTAGAATTTTATTTTATTGCTTTATGGATATAATTAACTTGTAGCCATGTGTTTTATATCTAGCCATGGTGGTAAAGTGGAAAATTAATAAACCAATTTTAAAATAAATTTTAATTAGCTTTTCTTCTCAGACACAATTTTAGTATGTGGCTCTAGTTGGCACCACATTTCTGTGCTTTCTGCTATGTCTCTTGAGTGATAGGCTTATGGGCATGCACCATGATGCCTGGCAAACTTCTTTTTCTCTAACACTATTTCTGATGGCAGGGCAGACAGCTTATTAAACGGAAGACAGCATTGTATGTAGAGGAACATGAGCTTGGACTTACTATATTTGTAACTTTAGGCAAATTACATAATGTCCCTGAGTCAAAGTTTTGTGGGCATCACCATTTCAGCAATGACAACAATAGAGGCAGGATCATTAAGAAGCTATGTTAGTTTGGAATATAAATCAACAAATAATTTTCATAGCCTATTTGTCACTCAACTTGTTTTCTTTTTATTTTAATGGTAAACAGTTTAAGAATATGAACTAAAAATAGTACTTTAAAAGTACCCAGTTGATGGTGATTGACTTGGTTCATTTTGTCTGATTTCTGAAAAATATATATATCTTGCATTCCAATATTTGAAAATAATCAATGAAAAATGATCATTTCTGTCACTTCAGAAAATTAGCTTCTATTCAGAAAAAGCAACTACCTCATTAACTGAATTTTTAAAAATTCAACTTGTCTAAGTAGACAATCATACCTAGAATAAATCATATTAGGAAGAAAAAAAACGTGCTGAATTCCAATAGTACATGATAAAAATACCCAGATAATTTGATGAATTTGAATTGCCTGGTTTTTAGAAATGTTCTCAGCGTTATTTAGTTGAATGATTTCCCCCCAAACAAATGTGCAAACAAACAAACAAACAAACAAATAAACAAACAATTTCTCTGTTAATTCAGAAGCAGTTCCTAAGGTCTAGATTGCTAGCTAGTTTGAAGTTTATGACGTGACTGGGTCAGAAGCCTAATGTCAGCCTGTCAACTCTTGCATTTCTCCAGTGCAGCATCAGGTTACTCTGGTCAGGGAATGGCCCCTTGGATGTTGACAGCTCCATCACTGCCAGGAATCTTATAATAGCTGAAGGATTCAAACAGTAACCTTTTCATTTAGCATTTAAAAAGACTGCCTGAAACCCAAAGCTTGGGAAACACCAAAAAGGGTTACAAGTGAGTCCAAGGTTTATGTCTGGTTTTATTTAAAGTGTATTAAGCAATGTGTTTTTAAAAAATTAAAGATAACTGATTGCACCAAATACATTGTTTATAAACACTAATAACTGTGAAAGATCCTAAGATAAAAACTCCAAGTCAACTGTTTTTCTACCTACATTAAAAGCTAAACAACCAGCATTCTGGTGACATAGGGATGAAATGGGACCCTTTTATGACTGGCCACATAAAAGTGACAGGAAGAAATTAGCAGTAAAGGCTTTTCAGAAAAGGGTGGCCTCTTGGGTATAACTAAATGACCCCTGAGAAACAGACAGTGTACTTCCGTACTTGAACACCATGCTTTGTTGGGTTATTTCAGACATTACGAGTAATGTGTTGTTTAGTTGTACCCATGTACACCATTAAATGCACCACAGTGTGGCACAGATTCAGCAAGTTTTAGTCATAACATGCCAGCTGGAGAATATTAAGGGGAAAAATCCGTTTTCAATTTCTGCTTAATGTTCTGGTGAAAATAATCTTAGTCACATCTGTGAAGATATTTACCTTCTGAATGCTCCTATATACTGCTCAATATCTGGGTGCTAACATAGAATTTCCAGGAATTTGGTAATTTTGCATTTCTTCTTCCTACTCAGTTTTCACATTCTGTTCTTACTCTTCACTGAGGCACGTAAATTTCAATGTGTTTCTTTTCCTTATAGTTAATTAACCTTAACCTGACATTTGCGAGGTTTACTGGAGCAACAAAAGTGTCTTTGTAGGCAAGAACTGGACAAACACCATGTGTTTTGTGATTATTTCCCTTCACACGTTGTGCCTGTGACAGCCTCATGGTGGTTGCTCATAATAATTGCTGTGTCGTCTTAAAAAGGAAGGACTATACTTTTTTTTTCATTTTGCCATTAAAATAATTCTCATTTGCTTTGTTTCCCCAATCATTAAAATCTACCCAGAGGATTCCGCCTTGTCTACTGAGCATGCCTACCCTACTAAGAACTGCTCCATTTTTAACTCACTGTTAGATCACCCCATGGCTTGAGAATTCTTTTAATCTCTTTTCCATTTATAACTGTACTGCTTGACCTTTTTCAGCAAGGTGTCTTGTATATAAAATGTCAGTGAGCGGATTACAGACATGGGACAAAGATATAGTTTAATTAAAAAAGGTCCTGTGAGATTGAAAAAGGTTACTGGCCTAGATCACAAATATTTAATGCCAGATGACTATTTATGAGGCTAAGAGAAAAAAAACATAAAAGAAAGAAAGAGATAAGATTTACTGACCATTTGTAACTGACCAACCATTAAATTTGCAATAGTTAGATTACACTTTTGATTAAAGCTATCCTTAGTATTTATGATAAATTAAAATAGTTAAACTATAAATTTTATAAGATAAAATTAATTCAAGTTCTCTACAAGTGATGCTATAACAGGGTCTATAGACTTGGTTTTTTTTTTAATGTCAAAGTGTGAATATTTTTAAAAATATACTTATTGCTTAGAAACCACTTATGTGCAGCTATGTATAGATGAACTATATCAAATGTGTCCATGCAACAAGTGTTTACTCACCCGTTTATCCATCTACTGAATCTCATGTGTATATTCAAACATAAATATTCAACAACTAAGTCATTTAATCACTGATTTAGTGATTGACAACAATAATTTGAAGTGATGCCCAAATAGTCGAAGAGTAACTGCTATGGAAAACTAGTTAGGTCAAAATTATGGGGTCAACACAAATATATATACAAGTACATATACACACATGCAGAAGCACACAAATGTGAGTATGCTACATCACAAACACACACACACACACACACACACACACACACACACACACACACACACACACACACACACTCCGCAGAGCCTGGCAGGTGACTTAAGCAATGAGTGTTCCAGTATGACGGACCTTCTGGTCACTGTAGGGTATGATGGCCAACGTTAATAGTGTATATGGATAATAAAGATACAAGAAAAAACTAGTTAATTTAAAAAAATTGAACTCTAAAGTTAGGAGTCTCATAAAACTGTCTAATAAAAATAGGGTCAACCTACTTTAAAGAAACTCTCTTATACTAATGTTCAAAATCTCAAAGGCTTCCTGGAATCTCTCAATGTATACAAGCATTAAAACAGTTCTGGAAAGTAGCCTTCCACTCTGAGAAGTGACCATGAGTTTGTACCTGGCTTCTGGTTTGTGATCACTTCATACGATTTCTTCTGATCAAGCATTTGTACATGTGGAGGGTGGTTTCCTCTGTGGATTTAGAATAGAAAGTTATTATACATAATTCCAAATTTATAATTTCAAGGATTTAAACATTTCATAAATATCCAGGTATCTATACTTACGTCTTTCAATCACCCAATATCCTAGTCATAAGATGAAAAAAATACTTTCAGCCATTCTAAATGAAATATTTCCACAAGAGACTCACTTGGTAGAAGCAGGATAAAAGAGTGGTTTTTACTTACATTCATGTTGTAGCAGAATGGGTACTTGATTTGATGGATGAGTATTGTGTGCCTGGGAAGATGCAAATGGAAGAAATAGTGATTTAAATGTAAATATATATTCATATAAGGTGACGGAATGATATAATTTTAAAAAATAATTTTAGTTATATAATTATGTATAATTATGAATTGAGACAACTAATATCAAATAAGAGCACTTTAAGAGCACTTAATGAAAATATCCCTATATAGATAAGTGGTCATACTACTTGGACTTCTTGTTGATTTAATCAGTACCTGACAGGAAGCAACTTAAAGGTTATTTGACTCACAGTTCAAGGGTATAATGACAAGGATAAGGTAATGGGAGCATGAGGCACTGAGCACAATCAGAAAGCAGAAAGTGATGGATGATGCTACTCAGTCAGTTTTTCTATTTATGCAATCCAGGACCCAAACCCATGAAAAAATGTTGGTAAAATTTAGGTTAGCTCTTCCAAAACTGATCACTTCGTTCTAGAAAGTCCCTTGCAGAAAGTTTGTCTCCTAGGTGATTATGTGAGTTCTCAACTTGACAATCAATGTTATCCATCACTGTTGGTGATTTCTTTTTTATTTATTTAAGTACTTTATTCAGATTACACCTCAGTTGGTATTCCCTCACTTGCATCTTCCTGTTTCCCCTCCCTCCCTCTTTCACCCTATTCTCCTCCCCTATATCTGTGACAGAGGGGACCTCCTCCCCCACCATATGATCACAGCCTATCAGATCTCATCCTGGTAGCCTGCTTATTTAAAACAGCATGGTGCTGTCATAGCAATAGGCTGGTTGACCAATGGAATTGAATAGAAAATCCAGAAATAAATCCACACACCTACAGACACTTGATTTTTGACAAAGAGGCCACATCTATTCAATGGGAAAGGATAGCATCCAAGTGGATTAAAGACATCAACCTAAAACTAGAGACATTAAATCTGTTAGAAGAAAAAGTGGGGCAGAGCCTGGAAGTCCTTGGCTCAGGAGACAACTTCCTGAACTGAACACTAACAGTCCAGGCTCTAAGGTCAATAGCTGGTGATTTCAGTGAGCAGTATGGGAGTATATGTGGCAAATCTCATAGAGGGAAAAAGGGTGAGACCGGAAGATTGCCAAAGCCTCCAAAAGAAGCAGCCCTAATACAACTTTATGACTTACAAATCACAACCTGCACACAGCCAGCCTCAGTGGCATGAACAATAGAACCATTGTGGTAAAAATTAGAAGGGTCAACACCCAAAAGATTTAGCTCCCTTCTCTCAAATCTGCATGTACCAAACCATTCAATATTATAATTATGTATTTTAAATAAATATATAAAGTATTTTTTAAAAAATAAAAAATAGATATACTATTTCATACTAATGTATAATACATATGTATATATATGTAATATATCTCTGTTATAGAAATAAACACACATATATACAAATATATGAATGGAGTGTTAATTAAAGATTTGACTTGTGGTATGAACTCCAACAAACCCCAAATGTGATAGTTTGATGACATGAGGAAGTCAGCATGCTGTCTCAGGTTGTATTGTCCTTTCTCTTAAGGTCTTTAGTGGATTTAATGAAGACTATCCTCATCATAAAGCATAATCTCTTCTTGGAAGCCTACTGATTAAAAATTTAAGCATATTCAACAAAAACTTCCTAGCAACCTGCTGACTCATATATAGCAATACTACTGGATTCCTTAGCATAGCCAAAATGGCAACATGATGACTAGTGTGTAAAACTATAACTGGTTTGCTTAAGAAACTGAAATTAAAAAGAAATTTAGCACTTACAATAAATAAATATGGTGGAATATAATCCACAGCACTATCTGAAGGGTAAGATTTACACCAATCTACGAGGTGTGCTAGAAGAGATAGAGACTAGAAGTAATCAGTATTTTTAGTAACATTGTCTGAAAGTTTTTCAAATTCAAATAAAAAATACTAGATTTTATACTAAAGTACAATAATTTTCCAGGTGAATAAATATAATTAAATACATAGTCAGATACTATAAAGCTGCAAAAAGAAGGTTTTTAATAGAAAATGGAGATCTTTTACTTAAGAGGGATAATTAAACTGAGAACTGACTATTAATATTCCCAAGATCTTCTATAAAGTAGGTATGGCTAACCATAAAGTAGGAAGACCACAATATTAATTCTAGTACATTAGAGGCTGAAGCACAGGTTCATACAGTCAAGGCCATCCTGAGAAACAGAGTAAGATCCTGTCACATCAAGCACAATGGAAGCAAGAAACAAAATAATCTGCTCCATCATCATGAGAAGTTGCTTTTAAAACACCAAGAAACATGGATAGATAAACAAATGAATTTTTATACCCAGCTAAATAATTCATTTTTAACAAGTGAAAATGATACAATTTTTCAAATCTGATAACTTTGTGAATTTTTCTGAAGGACATATTAAACAACACAATTAAGCAAACAAAAGAATCTTTTGAATGCAGTATTATGATACAGAAAGCAATTGTCCCTACAGAGTTTTTAAATATTTGATAAAAGTAAACTAAAATAATAAAAATTATATATCTTATGCCTAAACTAATAGTAACTATCATAAAAGAGGCAAAAAATTATAAAATTTTTCTTATAGTTAAGATAATAGATATAATTTAATGTTACTATTATGGCAAGAATAGACATTAAAAACAAAAAAATAGTAAATGTTAGGAGCAATAAAGGAAATCATTTCTAAACAAGTAGAAGATAATGAAAGTTAGAATCATGTGTACATGATTTAGAAAAACATCCATGAAAAATAGTAAGCAAAGAAGATGCTAAAATTAGTTCATATATATACTAGTAATTATTGGAATGTGATTGGACTGATAAATACAGATCTTCAGAGAGATTGTCTTTTTTTCTGGCTTTGCTCCAGGATAGCTACCATACATCGTAACTGCAATGCTGAAAACAGTGGGATGGCAAGAGTTACTGGGACATATCAACCAACTGAAAGCTTATGCCACTGTGTTAATTCAGTTGAAATAAACTCTCCAGCAAAAGATAACCAGATCTTCAGTCATCTTAAGTACTCATGGAACGCTAAGCAGAAGGGAACTAGTAACTGAATTGAAACAGCCAACATTAGAAGTAATCCTCCACAAGCTGTCTTATTAACTCTTAAGGAGTTCTCCTTAAGGAGTGCTCCTAACTAATTTTATATAACTGTAGGGACAAAAGTTGTTTTTTAAAAAGCATTATGTGTTTTGATGTCTCCCAGTACATTAAAGCTTTCTTTATTGTCTTCTGGGAAATAGTATTTATTATTTAATTTAGAAAATTTAGTATACTGTGTGTGATTAAAACAAAGAAAAAGAGCAATTTGATCAATTGACCTCTCTCCCTTCTCTCCCTCCATCCCTCGCTCCCTCCATCCCTCCCTCCCCCCATCCATCCATCCACCTCTCCATCCTTCTATTCCATTTTTCCTTTGTTTTTGAGTGGGAAATACACAACTCCTACATCTGAGACAGGTTGTTCATCCATTCGGCTAGTATGCCAAGGGATTTCTGACTGCAAATCAGGTTATAGACCACTAGATGGCACAGTGCTTATTTGCCAAAAGCAGAATGACAAATTCATGAAGCAAGTAGCCCATCAGAAACAGGGAATAATCAAAACACACGGTAGGAAAATCCCAAAGAACTAATAAGAATATATATTAAAAACTAGAAAGGATAGCTCTGTGTGTGTGTGTGTGTGTGTGTGTGTGTGTGTGTGTGTGTGTGTGTATGTGTGATTTTTCATTTTGTTAGTTTTCTCTTCTGAGATTTTAAAATTAACTTTAACTTTTAATAGAAAGAGATGGAGAGGGGGGATATATATATATATATATATATATATATATATATATATATATATATATATATATAGAGAGAGAGAGAGAGAGAGAGAGAGAGAGAGAATGTGAAATTGGGTCAGAAGACAGTTAGTGAAACTCTGGAAGGAACAAGGAGATGACACAGTACTCATCAAAATATAATCTATAACTTTTTAAATAAAATACGTTAAAAAACAGATGACTAAATATAGATTGAAAGGAGGCCCTAAATATAAATAGACAAACAGACAGATGATAGACAAAAGATATATCTGTCATTGGAAAAAACATGAATTTATTATTTAGTTACTCACTTTGATTTAAAGCAAACTATAAAATGACATGAAAGCAATCAAATTAACTGACATTGCATCAAAGACAGTAAGTTCGTGACTTTGTGCTGCACTGTCTATGTGACAACTCTGGTTTTCCAGGTCCTATAAAATGAAGAACTGTGTTCAAAACAAATTCCCCCGTGCTATTGTTCCATAATTCTGTTTGAGGAAATGCATAAAAGAGCTAAACTTCTACAGGGATCTGAGGTTGTGTGAGAATTAACAGGGCAGAACACTTAACTCAGGGGAAGGCGTAGAAAACAACAGCAGACAGACTTTCAGATTCTGATGCCTGTATCTCAGCTAAATCTGGTTAGAAGAAATTAAGGAGACTTAATTAAAGAGAACCTCATAGTTTTCTGATTTTTTTTAGGGGTTTTATTTTTTAATATATTTTATTAATTTATTCATGTTACATCTCAGTTGTTATCCCATCCCTTGTATCCTCCCATTCCTCCCTCCCTCCCATTTTCCCCTTACTCCCCTCCCCTATGACTGTGACTGAGGGGGACTTCCTCCCCCTGTATATGCTCATAGGGTATCAAGTCTCTTCTTGGTAGCCTGCTATCCTTCCTCTGAGTGCCAACAGACCCTCCTAGCAGTTCTTTGATCTTTAATAGAAGACAAATAACAATGCAAGGCTCAATAGGAAGATCATGAGTAAAGTATTCAGTTGTATGTAGTAAACACAAGAATATTAATTCTGTAAAAAATCATATCAGCTATTGATGTGCTAAAGCAACAGATAGTCTGTTATTCTGTTTGGCTCGGGTCCCATTTCAAGCTGAGTATTACATTCCCTTTCAGTAGTAAGCTGAATCATAACTTAGGACACAAATGCCTGCCACTTGGCTGACTCCAAGACAGAAAGCTGAAGGTACAGGCCAATTGTAGGTTAGAAAGGAAAGGCCACTCAATGACAATGATTAGCTACTTAAAGTCCCAGATAGGATCAGCTGACAAAACTAGGACATACATAAAAGGTTGCAAATAAGATGAGGACACTGGTGTAAGTCTGAATTTTTAATTAATGGCTAATATAGTAGTTTCATGTGTGAATGTAAATAATACTATCTGAAATTTAAGTTTTATTGGCTAACCTATGTTTTTTTTCCAAGATATATATTATTTTATTAATTTGTTCTTGTTACATCTCAGTGGTTATCCCATCCCTTGTATCCTCCCATTCTTCCCTCCCTCCCATTTTCCCCTTATTCCCCTCCCCTATGACAGTTCCTGAGGGAGATTTCCTCCCCCTGTATATGCTCATAGGGTATCAAGTCTCTTCTTGGTAACCTGCTGTCCTTCCTCTGAGTGCCACCAGGTCTCCCCCTCCAGGGAAAATGGTCAAATATGAGGCACCAGAGTACGTGAGAAAGTCATATCCAACTCTCCACTTTACTGTGGAGAATGTTCTGACCATTGGCTAGATCTGGATAGGGGTTTAAAGTTTATGGCCTGTAATATCCTTGGCTGGTGCCTTAGTTTGAGCGGGACCCCTGGGCCCAAATCTGCCTATCATAATGTTCTACTTACACTATGAAATACTATTCAGCTATTAAAAACAAGGAGTTCCCGAAATTTGTGGATAAATGGATTGAACTAGAAATGATCATAATGAGTGAGTTAACCCAGAAGCAGAAAGACTCAAATGGTATATACTCACTTATATCTGCATATTAGCCCAAGGGGCATTTCCCATGAAAGCCTTCAAGTACCAGGAAACTGGGACAGTGGGAAGGACATCCTATTGGGACTCTAGATGAGAGAAGCATGGGAGAACGGCAAAGTAGAAGGATCCAGAGGGTCCTAGAAACCTACAACTAACCTATGTTTTTATTTGCCAAGCCTGGCAGGTGAGAAGGATATGTCTGTTCACCATGCAGAAGACACACTAGCAATGTTTTCTGAAGAGAGATAGTAACAATGTTAATGAGTACAATACTGAAGACGTATGATCTCCTAGTAGTCAATTATATTAATTTAAGTATTTTATTGTGAAGATGGTCACCACAGCTTATAAAATTACAAATCATGGTATGTCACCAATTTTGAGTAACGTATCTTAGAAATATCAGCTGGTCCTAGCCTGGCTGTGTGCACACACTCTTCAGCTTCTGGTGCCTGAAATCTGTTCCAGATGGACACCTCCATGCCTGCCTGCCCTCTAAGGCTTCCAGGAACACTGAGGAAGTACCGTAGGGAAGTTCTCTTCTCTGTTGCCTCTATGCAGCTATACCTCTGGTTTCTGTAACAGCTAAAGCCCCACTACTTGCCTTTTTTAGAGGAGACTTAGAAGACCTCAAGGTATTGGGTGCACACTGAGTGGTGAAGAGGTTTTGGGATTCTATGAGTTTGTTTGTTTTTTGAAGAAAAGATTAATATATTTATTTGGATGTTACTTTCTTTCAGTTTTCTTCTTCTTTTTTTAAAAATTTTAAATGTATCGATTTATTCAGATTAAAGCATGGAGGCAAGAAAGAGGAGTGTGACCTTCTAGTGACCAATTAAAGGTAAATTCAATGGGTGGCTTGTGCCTGAAATATATTCATACTACAGAACATGAGAGTTTTAGTTAATAGAAACGTGGAGTCTTGGGATATCCGAGCAACAGAGGTAGAAATTCAACACTGGGAAACAGCGAGGGAAGTGTTGGACAATGGTAATAACCAGTAGGGTCTCCTGGAGGATTCTTTAGCCAACAGTGAGTGAGAAAGTTCACGAAGAGAAACTCACAGGACACAAGAAATAGGAGGCAAGCAACAGGTGGCTGGTGCTGAGCTCCCTTCCACCCAAGCTCAATGTCGATGTAGTTATGCAAGTGTCTAGCTATCTCTCTTCGCGCTCTACTGTTCAACAGTCAGAATGAAGTGAAACCAGTTCTAAATTAAGTCTGGAATACACAACATATTGTATTTTCAACTTTGGGGATTATAAAATTACCCTTTAGCATATTAAAGCTTTGAGAATCGCTAAAGGTTTGTTAAAAAAAAAAAAAAGAGGCATTTGACTCAATTCATCCTGGTATTTATCAGAACTCTTGGATCTCTTGACTTTTTTCTGGGTGTTACCCCTGCTGCTTCAGAGAGCATGCGCTGGAGGTCTGAGAACGGCGATGCAGAATGTTTGTGGGAGGATGAAAACTCGGCAGTTGAAAAGATTGCCAGGAGGTATTTCAGAGGAAAATACACATCATGTGAGAAAAAGCCATATGAAATCTCTTTATTCATCTCTTTCTAAAGGTGAATTGAAGGTCAAGGGTCAGATACTTTCCTTAATGTAACCCCAAGTCTACATTTTTGATAATCACTTTTCTAAAAATAATCATTTTTCATTTCATGTGTATGTTTAAATGTATAAAAGATTTACTTATCTTATGTGTATGAGTGTTTTGTCTGTATGTATGTACCATGTAAATGTCTCATGCCCATGGAGTTCAGACAGGGTGCCAGATTCCTTACAAATTGGATTTACAAGTGGTTGTGAATCACTGTGTGAAATCTGGGAACTGGTCCAGAGCCTATATAAGAGCAACAAGTGCTCTTAATCTCTGAACCATCGGTGCTCTCTCACATATATTTTTAAATGTATAAAATAATAATATATAGTAGGTATATTGTATCCAGAGTCTATTTAGATACCCTTGACAGGTCTATGAACCAATTAGGCACAACTTTTGCCTTGGAGAACTTGTATTAATATTTAGTGTTGAGATACTCTGGTATTTTAAGTAAAATAATTTCACTCTGCATTATGTAATTGAATAAGGACTATGGTGGAAATGCAGTAGAATTTAAAGGTCAAGGCTAGCAAAATGGATGAGATAAAGCTGGCTTCAATAAAAAGGACATTTGGGTAAAGACTGACATAGGTAAGCATATGAACTATGTGAGTACTGGGCTAGGGATGCTCTGGGTAGAGTGTGTGGATGCCTGTGGAGTATCATTCTCTCTCTCTCTCTCTTTTTTTTTTAAATAAAAATATGCAATTCATTTAGTAATTATTTTAATTAATTAATTTTATATCCCATTTGTAGCCTCCTCCCTCCTCTCTTCCCAGTCCCACCCTCCACCTCCCATCCCCCATACCCTACTGCTCAGAAAAGTGGAGCCCACACCCCGCACCCGAGATCTTCAAGTCGTATCAGGAATGTGTTCTTCCTTTTCCCCTGTGGCCTGGCAAGGCAGCCCAGTCAGGGGAAGTGATAAGAAAAGCAGGCAACAGAGTCCACGTCAGAGACAGCCCCTGTTCCCTTTATCAGAGGACCCGCATGAAGCCTGAGCTGCCCATCGGCTACACGTGTGTAGGGGTCCAGTCCACACATGGTCCTTGGTTGGTGATTCAGACTCTACAGGCCGCTCTGGACCAGGGCTAGTTGGCTCCATTGGTCTTGGGGAGCTCTAGCCACCTCTAAGTCCTTTTCTTCTTCACCTCATGCTGAGACTCACAGCCAATCATTGGGCAAAGCATAGGGACTTTAGTGGAGTATCATTTCGAAGAGCGAGAGCAGGTGGAAAATGGGACTGTGAGGGGAAGTATAGAAAGATAGTCGGTTAAAGGACACCAGAACCTGCTGTAAGGTGTTTGTAGTCCTTTGGGTGTGTGGAAAATAACCAGGGACTTATAAGCTGAAGCAGGAAAGACATCTGATACCTGACGGTTGTTTTCACTCATTAACTCACTCCTAGGTTGAGTCAGGGCATGGCCTGAGAGCCCAGCAATATACATAGGTACCGACCATTGGGCAAGGGAAATATGATTTGTACTGAGGATTCCAGCTGACCCAAATCCATTCTGCCTACGAACAAGCTCTTCTGAATATTATCTCAGCAGAATCATAAAGTACAGAATAAGAAACTGTGGGTGTTAAGACTATTTTTAAAATATATTTTCTATTATTTTCTTTAGATACATTTGTATTCCATTGAAACAAAACGAGTTCCTTGCCTTATATTTTTAGTTTTTGGATAAATTTCAGTACAGTGTGATGCAAAACATACCCTACCACTTAAACAATTTTGAACATATTCATATTATTCTTCAACTAATTCTACTACCATTAGAACTTTTTCAGCAATCCATACTAAAACTTTTTAAAACATTATACAGTGTGCTATGCTTCCAAAATCCGTGTCAAAGATGACCTCTATTTTTGCTATATAGCTATGCATTTGGCCACTCTTGGTAACTTACATAAATGCAACATCACAATTTTTATCGTTTGGGTATGAGCTGGTTTAGTTTGAATGGTGTTTTTAAGGTTCCTCTAAGCTGCTAAGAACATAATAACAGCAAATCTATGCTTTCAATTCTTTTGTGTGTAAATCAGACAAGATAGGATGTACTGAAATATTGAGGACCTGCCATACTGTTTTTATCAGCAGCTTTCTGATTTTTTTTTTAAAAAGCCTCATTAAAGGTTCAAAAAGTTTCTGTTTTCTACGTATGCCACCAGTTCCAGGTTACCATCTGCCACAGAAGAGAAGTCAGAGTACCAGGCTCCTAGCTCTCTGCCGAAGAGAGCTGTAATCCCATGCCTTCCAGGTTTTATTTTGCTTTCTTCTCTTAGGCATTTCAGGTCCTGCCCACACTATGATGGGCTCTTCGTACAGCTGTCGATAAGGAAGACAGTCCTCCAAAGCATGACCAGTCCTGTCTCCCAAAAGAGTCTAGGGATGCCAAGTTGACAATGCTGGTCACCGCACCAGCCAATTCTTAGACGTTTTCTTCTCTCTCTCTCTCTCTCTCTCTCTCTCTCTCTCTCTCTCTCTCTCTCTCTTCTCTCTCTTCTCTCTCTCTCTCTCTCTCTCTCTCTCTCTCTCTCTCTCTCTCTCTCTCTCTCTCTTTCTGGATGCATTTAAAATTTTCTAAGACACTGTAACATAGGCCACAATTCCTGGACATTCATCTCCTCTACAAGCTGTGGAGATACACCTGTTAAACCTTTGTCCATTTAAAACCCATGAAGGTTTTCATTGCCATAGAGTTCACTTTTAGTAACTCAGACACTAAGCTCATTAATTATAGCATATGTGAATACTTTTTATAAGTTGTCAATTTTGTTTTAAATGTTCCCTTTGATGCATTAATGTTTCAAGTTTTGACAGAGTCCAATTATCTAGTATTTCTTATATTATCTAATATCTTTAATACCATAAGGAAATAAGTATTGTTAAATCAAATATCATGAAGATGTCCTAATATGATTTATTGGCCCTAACCTGAACTCTGGCGCCCTATATTTGACCATTTCCCCCTTGGTGAGGAGGCCGGGTGGCATTCAGAGAAAGAATAGGCAGACTACCAAGAGGAGACTTGATAGGCTGTGACCGTATGTTAGGGGAGGAGGTCCTCTTCTGTCACAGGCCTAAGGGAAGGAATGAGGGTGAAAGAGAGAGCGGGGAGGAACAAGCGGATACCAGTAAAGGGATAACAATTGAGATATAATCTGAATAAATTAATTTAAAAAACCTTTGTGTTTTCAACTTTACACTTAATTCTTGTAGCACTATGACTAACATCTATATCCGTTTCTAGAGCTAGCTGTGAGAATTTTAAAAATTCTGAAGAATTGATTTACTAAAATAATTGTATACACATTAATTATCTCCATACATATGCAACAATGTGAAACAAAATCATCTAATGATGAAGAATAGGGGAGTGAGGAGAAAAAAATTCTAAGATGGTGAGGAGTTATGATAAGTGTACATTATATAATTTTATGAAAATTACCCTATGAAAACAAGTACTACATGCAATAAATATATGTCTATAAAAGTTAAACAATCATATATATAAAGTTGTGTCAGTTATATAATATATGATCATCTTCACAGGTATGAGTTTTTCAAATGGATTTATAAATAATATTCTCTATGTATTTCTATAATCATTATTGATAAATTCAAACTAAGATGTATAAGGTCATATTTTAACATGTATTCTTCAATTAAGTTTTTATATCAAATCTATCCCACTAACCTTTCAAGGTCAGTTAGAATAGTTTTCTTGTTCTAACTCATATTGCTAAAACTCCCACTGTTCATTACATAATTTACTATTAATAGGTTATCCTCTCTCTTGAGGGCACTTAGTGAAGTCCTTAAAAATCATTAGCTGAAGAGATAGACAGTCCTATCTGTGATGGAAACCACAACTCTGTGCTCTAGCAGAGGCATCAAAGAGCTCTAGTCAACAACTGAGGTTGATCCAGTAAGAGGGATTAAATAAATTAACTTTGTAGGTATTTATATATCAGTCTCATTTAGGATATAGAACAACAGCTAAATTTAGCAGTAGATTTTATTCTTCACAGCCTCTGTCTGTGGGTACTCACAGAATTCTGCTCGTAAAGAGCAAACTGATTTGCTTGATTGCTATAAAAAATTCTACTAAAATTAAGAATATTCAAAAGATGGTACCACAACCCTTTTCTTCTCTTCTATGGATATTGGTGTATTTGAACAGAATGGAAAAAACTCTGAAGGAAAGTCATATATCTCATTTCTGCAGCTTAGATTTTTGAAATGTGCATCGAATACGCTCCCATGTGGATCTCTTTAAAGTTCATTTCAGTACAATCTACCCTTACTTGTATCTTCATAGCAATCATATGCCAAGCAGTTAATAAGATAGCTGAATGTGAGGACAAATGCCTATAATGTAAACATACTGAATGCTGAGACAAGATGATTCTGATTCCAAGTCCATGTGGCTTATAAAGCAAGTTTCATGCTAACTGAGTGTGACGGAAAGCTTTATGTCAACTTGACAGGAGCTAGAGTTATCTGAAAGGAGGGAATTGGTTGAGAAAATGCTTTCATAAGATCCAGCTGTAAGGTATTTTCTTCATTAGTAGTTAATGGGAGAGGGCACAGCCCATTGTGCCCATAGTGGTTCAGGATTCTACAAGAAGCAGGCTGAGCAAATCACGTGGAGCAAACCAGTAATGCTGATTACGCCTCCATGGCCTCTGCATCAGCTCCTGCCTCCAGGTTCCTTTCCTGTTGTAGTTCCTGTCCCTAGTTCCTTCAATGATGAACAGTGATACGGAAGTGTAAGTGGGACAATCCCTTTCCTTCCCAACTTGTTTTTGGCCTACCTAGTCAATCCCTACTTCTGGGTGAAAAGGAGAAACAAAAACTCAGTTAATGAAAGGTTTTTGCATGTAGTGTAGAGAACTGAAAAAGAAACATGTGCATATATCTAACCCTTCAATTAGATGACAAGATCAGCTGTCAAAAAATAGGACAAAGTTAATCCACTCTTATTAAAACAAATGATGTAATACAAAAAAAACCTTAAAATTATATCAGTGCTACTAGAGTTAAAACTCATGTGCCAAAAGTCTTCATATATCAGAATGGAAATGGCGTTGGTATAGAGATAAATGTCTGGAATTCTATTGTACTAGAAAAAAAACGAACAAATAAATTTTATCACTTATGCACCTGTTTATGAACTAAGATTGCTACATAATAAAATGGTGGTTTAGCATTCTAGAACAGTAGAAATTCTCCTTGAAATTCTACTTAATCATAGAGTGGAGACAGGAGTCAGAGGTTAAGAACTTGTACTGCTTTCCCAAGAGACAAGGGTTAGATTCCCAACACCCAAGTCAGGTGACCCACAACTAGTGTAACTCCAGATCCAAGGGATACAACACCCTCTTCTTGACTCCTTAGGCACCTGAACTCACATATATACTCATACGCATACACACATCCCTACACATAATTGAAATAAGATAAAAAAATAAATATTTTTAAAAATTTAAGCTTAGGAAATAAAAATCATATGTATAATTTTATGCCAAATAAAAACAATCTGGGTGTAGGTAAGACTCAGAAATAGCCTGTAACTTCTTTTGGATCAAGAAATTATATTAAAAGTCATCACCGTTTGTTTTGGTTGCTCACCAGAAGTAGAAAATTAAACTTTCAGCCAAAGGATACCACCCACCTTGGATGCAACGTATAGAGAAAGAAATCTGAAAGTAAACTGTAAGTCTCCCTCCTTTCTAGTTGGCTTCCATGGTGGCAGAGGCACTGTGAAGGCTCCTAGAAGAGATAGGACATGAATGGTGCTATCCAGCTGTGACCCCTGCAGACTATAATGACCAAGGTCACAGAAACATGCAATAGCAGCATGTCCTTCATGGGCGTAGCCAGCTGCTTTGAGAGAGGCTGTGAGGGTAACTCCACAGGAGGAAATGTAAACTTGTAAACTGATCCGAAACATGTGGCTAAGGAGGACATAGACCCCATGAAAGAACTCAAGTGTTGCTGGAGAGAAAAAAAATCAAAACCTTGAGACAGTAGTCTAAATATCTATGTTTATGTCCACTGACAGACTAGCCTTATTCAGAAAAGTTTCTCCTTATCATTACCAGAAGTGAATGCAGAGACTCATGGCTGCCCAAAATGATAGAAATAAGTAAGTGATGGTTGAAGACTTAGTCACAAACAGGGCATTTATAGATCCCACTCTTGAGGCTCAGGGAAGATTGTTGAAAATGATGTACAAAGAACGTAAGATCTGGAAGGTGGGGGGAAGGGATACAACACGCTATCTTCAGAGCTTGGCATGGCCATTGCAAACTTGATCTCACAGCAAGAGCATTTACCTGCACTGGTACTGCACAAAACTGGGCTGGCCAACAGTCAACCACAGATTTGTGCAGAACATGGGAGGCCCTACCACATCCTGCTGAATTGTTGGCAACCAACAGATTCTAGAGAGGAGACATTTTGTATTCAGTTGTATGGTAAAGCCTTTCCAGCTCCAAAGCATGGTTCCAGAGCAGTGGCCACACAGACCGACCTGGTTAATATCATGGGTTGCAAAGCAAAACATAAAGCCATGAAAGTGGGAAAGGTACACGTGTGAAGAAGGAGGAGATGGTAGGTGAGAGAGAAGCAAGAGACACCAGGCTGCAAGAGTAAACAGTAAATAGTGTACTATATACACTTGTATGTAACTGTCAAAAGACAAGCTCATTTTAAAAGTAACATTAAATAAATTATACTTGTAGTTCAGGTTATGATAAGTAGCATGAATATCAGTTATAAAATTATAATCACTGCTCTATTAAAATATTTCGGTAGACAGAATAGTATGAATCAAATTTGCAGTTGATACTAAGTTCAAAACTATGTGTTTTCAGAAGGCTAAACTGTACTTAAAAGTTAAGGTTACATACTTTAAAAAGCTAATTTGCACAATACAGTAGTGACACCAGGATTTCCTCACACAATCAATGTGTGAAGTTAAATCTGATTGGTAGAGTGAATGCTGAACGGAAAACGGCCACAACCAGAATAAATACAATAAACATGGTCATTGAACAATAGTTTTATTGCATGTAAAACTAAATCTAAATGTATCATAGTCTTGCATCTGTTTCTAGTTTATATAAGATGGTAATTTCTGTTGGACTCTTGAAATACACATTTTAGGTGGGTATTGAAAGTTGAAGTAGAAAGAAAAGTGTTGACTAGAAACAATCTCACATAATTAAAATCCCAGGTTTATCCATTTCAACATCACAGTAGAAGGGAGTGGCACCATTCCTTACACCTAGCTGCATGTAATGATCATATCAGATGAACAATCCTGCGGACTTTTCTTCTAGCACTGTTCTGTAGACTTCAGCTTAATGATTTAGAAATTAATTTGTATTGTAATATCTGGTGATTGAAGTAAAATACACATGCTAAGAACAGCGTCCTTGCCTCTTGTTTCTGCCTCCCTCCCTGCTGTCGTTTATAACTTAAGTCCCCTGGAACGTGTTCTTTGGAAATTCATCCTCATGTTCTTATTTGTTTCCACTGATCAGCTATGTTATCTGTCCCTGTGTGGCTTGCTTGCTTTCAGGCTTTGACTGCTGATGGTGTGGCACAGCTTGGAATGGGTAGTGCGTGGAAGCAGCATTGTGGAAGAAGAGACTCAAAGACAGTAAGAGCTAGAGCATCAAGGAGTTTGCTGTGAGATGTGTTTCCTACTTGCATCATGAAGTTTCACCAACTTGACTCCTCAAATGTGAGCTGAAAAAGGATGAAAACAATGATCATGCCAACTGCAAGAGGAAAATCCATGATGCCTAACTCTACCAAATGAACTACAGGTGACCAAGCAAAGCTGGGAGAGATGGTGCTTGGTGGGAAGAGCATACCAATTGGTTCTCCAGCATCAAATGGTCAACCATGGAAACATGCATACCAGTAACACTGTACAGATTGAACAGATTACATTTAGAAATGTATATGTACACACACACACACACACACACACACACACACACTTACAATTAGTTTAAAAAGAGCCCGTTAATTGGAAGGAGAGTGGAGAGGGACAAATGGGAGAATTTGAAGGGAGGAAATACAAAAAAGAGAGAGAGACAGAGAGAGACAAAGAGAGACAGAGAGAGATCAGAGAGATGGAGGGAGGGAGGGAGAGAGAGAGAGAGAGACATAGAGAGAGAGACAGATAGACAGACAGACGGACGGACAGACAGAATTTTTTATTTTTTATTTTTTATAGTGTTTTTTCTCCTTTATTAATTTATTCTTGTTACATCTCAATGGTTATCCCATCCCTTGTATCCTCCCATTCTTCCCTCCCTCCCATTTTCCCCTTATTCCCCTCCCCTATGACTGTTCCTGAGGGGGATTACCTCCCCCTGTATATGCTCATAGGGTATCAAGTCTCTTCTTGGTAACCTGCTGTCCTTTCTCTGAGTGCCACCAGGTCTCCCCCTCCAGGGGACATGGTCAAAGGTGAGGCACCAGAGTATGTGAGAAAGTAATATTCCACTCTCCACTCTACTGTGGAGAATGTTCTGTCCATTGGCTAGATCTGGGTAGGGGTTTAAGGTTTGCCGCCTGTATTGTCCTTGGCTGGTGCCTTAGTTTGAGCGGGACCCCTGGGCCCAAATCTGCCTATCATAATGTTCTACTTGTAGGCTTCTAGGACCCTCTGGATCCTTCTACTTTGCCATTCTCCCATGATTCTCTCATCTAGAGTCCCACTAGAATGTCCTCCCCTCTGTTTCAGTGTCCTGGTAAGTGAAGGCTTTCATGGGACATGCCCCTTGGGCTAATATGCAGATATAAGTGAGTATGTACCATTTGAGTCTTTCTGCTTCTGGGTTAACTCACTCATTATGATCATTTCTAGCTCAATCCATTTGTCCACAAATTTCGGGAATTCCTTGTTTTTAATAGCTGAATAGTATTCCATAGTGTATATGTACCACAGCTTCTTTATCCATTCTTCTATTGAGGGACACTTAGGCTGATTCCATGTTCTGGCTATTATGAATAAGGCTGCTATGAACATGGTTGAGCAAATTTTCTTGTTGTGTGCTGGAGCATCTTCTGGGTATATTCCAAGGAGTGGAATAGCTGGGTCTTGAGGAAGCCCTATTCCCCTTTTTCTGAAATAGCACCAGATAGATTTCCAAAGTGGTTGTACTAGTTTGCATTCCCACCAGCAATGAAGGAGTGTTCCTCTCTCCCCACATCCTCGCCAGCATGTGGTGTCGCTTGAATTTTTTATCTTAGCCATTCTGATGGGTGTAAGATGGAATCTCAGAGTTGTTTTGATTTGCATTTCCCTGATGATTAAGGAGGTTGAGCATTGCTTTAAGTGTTTCTCAGCCATTTGATATTCCTCTGTTGAGAATTCTCTGTTTAGTTCCAAGCCCCATTTCTCAATTGAGTTATTTGGTTTGGTGGTGTTTAATTTCTTGAGTTCTTTATATATTTTGGATATTAGACCTTTGTCAGATGTAGGGTTGGTGAAGATCTTTTCCCAGTCTGTAGGCTGTCGCTTTGTTCTCTTGACAGTGTCTCCTGCCTTACAGAAGCTTCTCAGCCTCATGAGGTCCCATTTATTAATTGTTGACATTAATGCCTAGGCTGTTGGTGTTCTGTTCAGGAAGTTGTCTCCTGTGCCAATATGTTCCAGGCTCTTTCCCATTTTTTTCTTCTAAGTGACTTAGTGTCTCTGGTTTTATGTTGAGGTCTTTAATCCACTTGGATTTGAGTTTTGTACAAGGTGACAAATATGGGTCCAGTTGCATTTTTTACACATATACATCCAGTTAGACCAGCACCATTTGTTGAAGATGCTATCCCTTTTCCATCGAATGGATTTGGCTTCTTTGTCGAAAATCAAGTGACCATATGTGTGTGGATTCATATCTGGGTCTTCAATTTGATTCCACTGATCAACCAGCCTGTTGCTGTGCCAGTACCATGCTGTTTTAATTACTATTGCTTTATAGTACAGTTTGAGATCAGGTATGGAGACTCCTCCAGAGCACCTTTTATTGTATAAGATTGTTTTAGCTATTCTGGGTTTTTTGTTTTTCCATATGAAGTTCAGAATTGAACTTTCAATGTCTTTAAAAAATTGTGTAGGTATTTTGATAGGGATTGCATTGAATCTGTAGATTGCTTTTGGTAGGATGGCCATTTTTATTATGCTAATTCTCCCGATCCATGAGCAAGGAAGATCCTTCCATCTTCTCATGTCATCTTCAATCTCTTTCTTTAGAGAGTGAAATTTTTTTCAAACAAGTCCTTCACTTGCTTAGTTAGAGTAACTCCTAAGTACTTTATATTGCTTGTGGCTAATGTGAAGGGTGTAGTTTTCCTAATTTCTTCCTCTGCAAGCTTGTCATTTGTGTATAGGAAGGCTACAGACTTTTTTGAGTTAATTTTGTATCCAGCCAATTTGCTGAAGGTGTTTATCAGCTGTAGGAGTTCTCTGGTGGAATTTTGAGGTTCACTTATGTAGACTATCATATCATCTGCAAATAGGGATAATTTGACTTCCTCCTTTCCCATTTGAATACCCTTGATCTCCTTTTGTTGTCTTATTGTTCTGGCTAGAACTTCGAGTACTATATTGAAGAGATATGGAGAGAGTGGGCACAGAATTTTTTAAATGTCTATTTTTACAAGCAAGGAAGCACAAGTAACACCACTTTAGCTGCTTGGTTTTGGTCTCACATCTTGAACTGGCCTGCTAGGAAAAAAGTATTAAATGAGAATTTTCTTAGGTGATATTTTAGTTAAAAGTCTGAGCATATAGGAGGATTAAGTCTTCGCAAAAATAAGAGGAAAATAACATTCCTAAAGATTCATTCATTATCACTTCAATCACGCATTACCTCACCTCTCACTGTTCTCTTGTTGGTATCTAGTTTTCAGGCCACTGTTACTAGCCAAAGAAATCTTGGCATTCTAGACTGAAGTACCAAGGAAAAGGCACAAATACAGTCCCCTGCTACAATAAGTCCATGACCAAACAACACAGACTATATAGGAGATGAGCCCTGAACACTTCCATTTTCATAAGTTTTATGCCATGACGTTCAGTCAAAGCCCATTCTGTAATGGTTACTAAAAGCCAACTTTTTAAAAAAGCAAATTTTTAGTGTGTAACAGCGACATTACAATCAAATATGTTTAAAATGCAGATCAATGTTACTTCCTGGTTTCATTTTGTCATTAATATTAAATACATATATTTACTTCAGAAAAATCTCACAGTTTTGTATAACCTAACCAATGCCATGAGTCCATTGTGAAGGACATATGTACACTGTGTACCTTGAATAATGTGTAGTAAAAGATTAACATTTGAACGTGTATAAAAAAAGCAAGTAAAATTTAAAAAACAACTATTCCCTAAATAGAAAATCCAGTGTATATTCAAAACAAAAGGACAAAACTCAACATCAGAGACGCAAATATTAAAAATACAGACTTTGCCCTATTGCTTTATGATACATAAAATATTTAGACTTATTTTAAAGGCCAACCAGGAGAGATATGTAATTATGTATAGCTAAAATACTTGGTGTGAACGCTAATCATTCATGCTCAATAATTTAAATTAAATATTATAATCATATATGATAGTTTTATTTTACATTTTGATACTAGTATCATGAATCATACATTCATGCAGTTTGTAGAGTTTTTTTTTCTCAAAAATTGCAATTCATATGCTATTGCAATTTTCTTCCTCTAGAGGGCACCGCAGTACAAACTCAGAGGCATACCATGCACAAAACTCACATGTTCCTATTTCATTCTAATGCTATAAGACAACACCAGAAAATGTCCAGAGTCTGCCAAAATGCTAGAACACTTGGCTACAATATGGTCTTACCAACCATTCAATTATTTTTCCACATGTCATTCAAGTCAATTTCCTGAATTAGAGTTATTTTAAAACAAATACTGAGATTATCCTTGCTTGGTCCGATGCAGCAACACTAAACCTTGAGAATACAGGTGACTAAAGCAACTCTGTGACTCTGCAAAAATTTGATTCAATTCACATGGACCTAAAAAAAACCACTCCTGTGTCCTCTCACACCATAAAAGTGATTTTTATAGTATTTTCTCCCTGAATATAGATGTTTAAATCCCTTTTCAAACCTGCATTATACCAACTCAAAAAAAATTATAAAAGCAAATGTAACAACAATTTTTGAAGAGTTTCCAAAACTTTTGCACTTCACTACTTTCCAGAAATAAACCAAAATCAAAACACATTTAAGGTTTAGTCTGGGCTATCTGCATCAGGACATGCATCAGCCTGTCATGTGATGCTAAGGTACTAAAATACTTGCAAGGTATTTTCCATACTTTAGCTCCTTAATCTTTGCAGCAGCTCTATAATCAATACTATCAGTCTCCTGTTTTATAGGAGAACAATGGAGTGAGAAATGATCAGCATCTGCACTACTTAACAGCTATTTTATAGAACAATCAAAGGAGGAAATTCAATTCTTTCTAATGCCAAGATTTTAACAATTATATTATATCATCCCCAAGTTTTGGAGTTTGTATTGTGCTGTGATCCATATTCCACTGTAGCTAGTTGTGGTGAGTCCAGTTGTAAAAGCTAATAAGGATACACCACTGTTGAGTTCCTTGACTCACATGGAAGCTCATCTTCAGAGGGGTGTAGCTGTGGCTCACAAGGCAGTCTCAGATCACTGCATCCTGGCAACCCTTAACACACAACTTCATGAGCAGCAAGTCAGACCTACTGGTTCAGAAAAAGGGAGTAAGGACTGTCTGTTAGTACATGGCTAAACAAGCCTTAGGGCATCTCTCTCTCTCTCTCTCTCTCTCTCTCTCTCTCTCTCTCTCTCTCTCTCTCTCTCTCTCTCTCACACACACACACACACACACACACACACACACAAAACAAAACATTACTACATGCACCTTCCACAGATGTGTGCATGTGTGACATAGGACAGAGGACAACTTAGAATGTTGTTTCTAAGTGCTACCCACTTTCATTTCTTCCTTTAAAAAATTACATATATTAATATATATATATATGTGTGTGTGTGTGTTTTTATGGGTAAACACACACAACTATAGCTGGGTATGTGGACATGATCAGACAATTTTGTGGTATTAATTCTTCCCATTCACCATGTGGGTCCCAAGGATCAAGCACAGGTTACTAGGCTCAGGGGCAAGTGCCTGCATCTGTGGAGCCATCTCAATGGCCTTTGCCTTATTTTTTGAGATAGTGTCGCACTGATTTAGAGCTTGGTCAGCCTGCTAGCCATGGGCCTCAACAATCTATTTTAACTGTCACCTCAGTGCTGGGATTATACATGCATACCACCAAGAAGGACTTTTTAAAAGATCTAACAGGAGTATGGGTGATGCCACAAGGCCAGCACTTTGGTAAGCAAGCCATTTCCCCAGCACCAAACAACTCCTAATAACTTTGTACTTCAGTTTACCCATTTATAAAATAGATGTATTGGTACTACATTCATAAACTTGTTGGAAGTATTGTCTGAAGTTGATAATCCAAACAAATAACCAATGTCTTACCCATGTGAGCATCCAATAAATGTTAATGATGCTATGGTATAAATAATAAAACTCCTATAATTCTAACTTCTTCTATTCATTGTATTTATCATGCAGCAAGTCAAGTATCCAACTCCTGGATCTGGCAGTGGTTGAGGACTTTGAGTGTGACACTAGTTAAAACACTAGTGCTGTCTCGATCCATTTTTCTCCAAAACTATGAAAAGCTTAGAAGTGAAACAGAGATACAACTTGTAAGACTAATGTCTTCTTATAGTGAATATACTTTCAAAAATCCTCACAGAACTCCATTTTCACAGTTAGCTCCTCAGTGAGCTTCAAATGCCGAGTTCTTTCCATTTCCAAGGCCTAATGCATGGAGCATGGCTTCAGCATCACCCAGACCCAGCTGAAGGAGATTTGAGCCTGTAACAGACACTTAAAATAAATGGAGGAGATAGTACAAGGCAAACATTAAATAACACAAAAAGAACATCATTAATCAAACTCGGGATTTGGACACTTACACAAAAACAACCCAGTTACTTAGAGAGAGGGATGCCATTAAAGGGTAGGAAGGGTAGGATGGAGACACAGCTCACTGTCGACCATGTTCAAAATGTACATGAGACTCTGAGTCCACTGCCTAGCACCGCAATCATCCAATCAACTGACCAATTGATAAATAAACAAGGAATGCATATGCATAATGCAAAATATTATTTATTTAAGAAAAGAGGCCAGGCTGGAGAGATGGCTCAGCAGTTAAGAGCACTGACTGCTCTTCCAGGGAACCTGGGTTCAGTTACAAGCACCCACATGGCAACTCACAACTATCTGTGATTCCTGTTTCACGGAATCTGACACACTCACACAGTCATACTTGCAGGCAAAATAGCAGTCTATGTAAATCAAAGATAAATTATTTTTAAAAAGAAGCAAATCTTGTCATGTGCTATAAGACGGTTGAACTTCTAAAACACTCTAACTGTAACAAGATGACCATCAGGAATAAATACTACATGGTCCCATTTCTACCATGTATTTGGGAGTTCAACACAGGTAACGAGTTAGCACAATGGTGCTTTCGAGACTGGAAGGGGAAAAGGAGAAGTAGCATTCAATAGTAAGAAGTTTCAGTTATGCAAGTTGAATGTGTCCTAGAAATCTACTATGCAAGTTGATTCCTAGAGTTTGAATTACAGTATTATGGGCTTTAAAATGTGTTTAAAATTGGGGGTTTACCATGTTATTTTAAAAAGACATATTAAGTGTCATATAAGGCAAAGGCAGTTAACAGCTTGTTGATTTTTTTTCAAATCAAACAACTATGAGAAGATGAATTTGTTAACTGGAGGAAATTTAGAAAGAACTATTACATAATAAATCTTTTTATTTTGTTTGATTTGTAATATTGGTATTGTTATAATTTTTTAAGTTTTAAAAACTATTACCTTTTGGTTTTATATATTGCTTATGTACCTCTGGAAGTGGAGTTACAGTTGTTAGCCACCAAGTGCATGCTGGGAACCAAACCATTGCAAACCAAGCTTGAAAGAGCAACAAACTTCTTAAATACTGAGCCATCTCTCTAGACTGTATTGTTATACTGAAAACAGAAATAAAATAAGTGCCAAATTTTTCTTAGGGTTGAGGAGCTAGCTCAGCAAGTAAGGGGAAGTCAAGTGCTGCCAAGACTTAGGACGTAGGCTTTAGTACCTGAAACTAAACGGAGGAAGCAGAGAACTAAGAGATCCAACTTCTTCAAATTGTCTCCTGACCTCCACTCAGTCCATGGCACTTGTGCTCCCTCATCAAAAATAAATAAAAATATAATTAAAAGTTTTGAAAAAAATCTATTTGTTTGAGATACATGGTGAACTACCTATGAGTGAAATAAAAACATAGTGAAATTTGACTTAATCCTCATCATACCAAAGAATAAACTATGACAAACTCTATGAGGATAAAAGAGGAAAACGCATATTAATCACTTTTGAAATTGAATAAAAGCAACCTGAATTTTTTTTTATAATTTGGGCTTTGTTGAATTTGTTTTAAAATTCCATAATAAAATATTAAATCAATTTATTATTGGTGATTGGCTGATGGGGTAATTTATGGGGGTGGCCTGCCATGGCACATATGAAAGTCAGAGGACAGCTTTTGGAAATTACTTCTCTCCTTCTACCATGTGGCTTCTGGGATTCAAATACAAGGTGCCAGGTTTCTTGGCCAGGACTGTTGCCTCAAAGCCATCTTCCTAGCCATGTTTAGTAAGACTAGGCACACCCCCAATATTAAGATTGACAAGGCAGCCTGGTAGGAGGAAAAGGGTCCCAAGCAGAGTCAAAAGGCCCAGAGACAGCCCCTGTTCCCATCGTTAGGAGTCCCACAAGAACACCACACTACACAACCATAACATATATGCAGTTGGCCTAGTCATACCCATGCAGGCTCCCTGATTGTCCCTCAGTCTCTGTGAGCACCTATGAGCCCAGGATATCTGATTCTGTAGGTTTTCTTGTGGTTTCCTTGAGCCCTCTGGCTCCTACAATCCTTCCTCCCCATCTTTCTCAGGATTCCCCAAGATCTGCTTAATGTTTGTCTCTGGGTCTCTGCATCTTCTCCCATTAGTTGCTGGGTGATGCCTCTCTGATGACGATTGTGCTAGACTCTGGTCTATGAGTATAGCAGAGCATCTTTAGGAATCATTTCATCGACTTTTTTTTCTAGTCATGTTTTGTTCTATCCTAGGTGTCTGAGTTATCCAGCCTCTGGACCCCATCCCTCCAAGCAGTGCCAGTCTTGGACTCCCTCTCAACGTGTAGGTCTCAAGTTGAATCAGTCATTGGTTGGTCACTCCCTAAGCCTTAAGCATAGGGGTTGCCTCTAAATTGACCTGTTGGAGCTGAGAACACTTACTATTTCAATTTTTTTATTGTTGTGAGCTGGGAACTCGCTAACAGTCTATCTCTGGCAAAAAGAAGTTTCTTTGGTGGGAGGAGGCACCTACACTTATGTAGCAATAGAACGTCAAATATTAATAATATACTGTAAGTTATATTGACTAAGAAATAGTTATAGGTTGTCTTCTAAGATCTACGGTCTCCCCAGCCATGAGTGTTTGGCTAGGTTTACAACACCAAGCATGAATTCCCTCAAGCCTTTACTTTACTTGACAACGAATACTCACATGGCTCTGCTTACAGAGAAGCTGCAGTTGTTTCAGCAGACAAAGAGTATGGAGGAATATGATGAGAAAGACTGTTGAGTCCAAACTTAGAAACCACTATTGTGCTGGACAGTGGTGGTGCACACCTTTAATCCCAGGATTCAAGAGGCGGAGGAAGGCAGATTTGTGGATTTTAGGAAAATCTGATCTACAGAAAGAGTTCCAAGACAGCTAGAGCTACCCAGGGAAACCATGTCCCCAAACTATCCCCCTGACCCCCCCCAAACCAAAATAAATTATTATCATAATAGACAGCCTGTCTTTTCTCTAGAAAAGCATAAATAACAAAATAAGATGGGATTGTAGTCATCCGCCTGGGCCCCAAGCTGTGTATCTGGCTGGCGATCTGTCAGAAAAGCATATGGCTACTCCCACCCTGACATAAGGCTCACACTTTCCACCTGCTATTTAGTGACCCCAAGATTATTTGTCTTCTGTAGTTGAATTCTTTTCTTAGCTGATATCAGCCAGGAAATTGGAGAAGTCAGATGTCCACCAGCCAGCCAGTGCCTTGTGGAGACCCTCCCTTCTCTGCGTCCCAAGTCTAATTCTTGCATTTGCCAATTCAGCAAGCTCTGCCAGACGTTATGGATTTTCACATTGTTCAAGAAGTATCTAGCCAGGTTCCGTGTTCTGTGTGTCATTATATGTCAACATTTTCCTTCCCCTAGCTTGACTTCAAAGGATAAAACTAATTTTAACTTGACAAGAGCAAGAGGTTATTTTTCTCTTGTTGAAGTTTGAGTTTCTAATTATTTGGAGGTCAGATGAACATTGGTGGTTATTATGTAAAATAGTGTTGCATTACATTTAAAACTTCATTATTTTTTATAAAAAAATATATATACTGAACTCCTCACGCTAAACTTGGTATTAAATGTACAACACTACTAAGATCTATATATGACTTCAGCTGTCTTGAGAAGCTTTTAGCTAATGTTGGTGCTAGGTATTTCATTTCAGAGCCTGGCTTCTCTATCTGTCTTCCTTTCTTTTTCTTTTTTCCTAGCTGTAACAACTGTAAACAAAAACTTGAAAATAAGAACAGAATTTGAACTTGACTGGGGTCACATGCTGACTCCAAATATAATGTACTTCTTACTATTCAGGGGGAAAGACAAATAAAAGTGGCCATTTTTCCTTGATCTTGGGGTGCTGTATGCCACCCAGGTTCCTGACCTCATCTTCAGTCTCATTAAATGCAACTGGAACTTACAGTCTCGTATCAGTTCAGAACACTTATTTCCTCGGAACAGAATAGATACCACGTCATTTTCTCTGCTATATTTCAGTTCTGACAGGGTTATCTGGAAAGCTACTAATTGTATTTTCACGTTGTGCATTCCTTGTCACTTCAGCCTTTAATTCATGAAAAAGTACACAGACAAGAAAGCAAAGGAAAACAAAACCAGAGGAAATTATGTCTCCTCTCTACTCTCCTTTCTCTGTGGAAATTGGTAGACATTGACCAATAAGTAGACATTGACTCCTCCAAAAATCTGTTGGAGACATTTCAGCTTCCTACTGTGACTTAAGACCAAACAGTAATATCTGACCTAACTCATGCAATCATCGATGCCTCCCAGTAGTTTACCAATCATGATGTCACAGCAAACATGTAAAATCATTTGTCTGACACAGAACTAAATTTCTTGTGCCCATGCTCATTCAGCTGAAATCAGGCACAATCCCAGGTATTTAAGATTGACATGTTAATTTTATTATATGTACTTTGTACACCTATGAGGTTCTACAATTTCTAAACAAAATGAGCTTAGGTTTGATATCTCAAAATATGAGGAACCCAAAAAGGAAAATCTAAGTCTGTTAGGGTTCAAAGAGAAAATGGTATAACTTATTAGAAATATGTTCTATAGAATCAAGAGTTCACTTCGTACAGCAAATGAGAACTTCTTTCTTAGAGTACAGCAAGCCTGCAGGACTTTGAAATTCCTCTGGATCCCCAGACATGAGGTGAAGAGTGAAGGTGAGCATCTTTGTAAAATAGGGAGGGTCTAAGAGCCAGAAGGAGATCCTAACTGTGCCGCATTCTCATTGACACGTGTTCCTAGTCTATCTCTGGAGGTAGATTTAGGTAGATTTCTTTCCTTCCTCTGTTCAATATTAAACATTTGAAAGGTTTCTCAGGCTTACAAGTTACTCTTGTTATTTAGGCTCCTTGATTTTTCTCTCTCCATATTTCTGCTTTACGAACATGGCCTCTGAGATCTGTCTTTTGGGTGTGAAACAAGTCCTCTTGCAGGACTTGATATTACACAGCCCAAATACTTTTCTTAGGATATTAATACTAAAAGTAGGGAAGATTCTTTATTGATTCACACATGAAATTTGAGACTTAAAATGGAAGAATCATATTTTATTCTTACTGTTGCTGTTATGAATCTCAGTATAAAGGCAATGCTAAGAAAAAATCTTTCAATGCATAATTCAAATTTTGAGAACTATAAATGCCTATTAATTGAATGCATATATAGAATAAATCTATTTAATCAGAGTATTAATTTGTAATTAATATATTTTATGTGTTACATACAAAAATATAAATATATTTATATTTTGATCTAATAAATATTACTTTCATTTTTCATTCATAGCATCTTTATCTGAAGCACATGCACACATTCTTTTCATATAGTATTCAGACTTGTCATGGGCTTCCAGCACTATTGAAAAATGCAGAAAGTTAGAGTGAAAAAATTTCAATCTTCTTTTCACCCTTTGAGTTCTTAAAATTACTATTCAGGTTACCAAAATTTCATAACTGAGTATTAAATTTAAGAATACCAAATTATAGATAATGACTATCAATAAAAGTATCACAAAAATATACAAATTATTATTATTATTATTATTATTATTATTATTGAACTCTTACATTTTCCTGAATGTATATATAATTACAAATTTATTATATTTATTAGATGTTAGCTAAATAATATGTTGTTTATTCTTTTGTTCTTTAGATATCAAAATTTTCTTTGCTGTAGATATGTGTATTGTCCACGTGTATCTGTGTGTGTGTGTGTGTGTGTGTGTGTGTGTGTGTGTGTGTGAGTTTTTGCTCCTCTGTATGTGCACATGTACGGAGGCCAACAGTTCACACTGACTCTCTTCTTCTGTCACTGTCTGTTTCATTGTTTTTTTTTAATGGCGAATTGTTTCACTAGGCTTGGTGTTCTCCAGTATGGCCATACTGTCATGTCAGGATGTCCCAGGCAACCTCATGTCTTTCATCCACGTACTGGAAATGCACGCATGTGCTTATGTACCAGAAGTTTTGTTTGAGTTTGGAGAATGCAAAATCAGGCCCTCATGTATGTGTGGCAAATGTTTGATTGACTGGGCTACTGCCTCAGTTTTGAAAGCTTATGATTCCAAACACTGGGAGCAAACTAAGTTTAAATTATGTGTTCACGTTGGAAATTATAAAGTACACTTATTCTCTTATTTTCTTCTTTTCTAAAAAGGTCTATTTTATCCACATCATACTAACATTTAACCATATCATACTAACAATTAGCTTGGCTGTCATGAAATCCAGTTCTTCTCCAAGCTCTTTGACTTTGCCCATCCATGTAGCCTAAAATGGGCTGTGTAATTATAGACACGTCTAAGGTCCCTTTTGATTGTTTCTTCCTTACTGGAAACATGCTTAGTCAGCTTGATTTAGGAGAAAGACATCACATTCACTGTCAGTATTTCCTTGAACAATGAAAATATAGAATTGTAAATGCTTATATATTGACCAGTAAAACAAGGCTGTTCACATATAACAGACAGAGGCAACCAGTTTGTTTTTATTACATAATGATGATGTCAGAGAGCACAGAAATCAACAAAAATATTTTTTTCTGAGTGGTATGATTTATAATCATTAAATAAAATGGTTAATACTGCAATTTTTTAAACTTGAGTACTACTTTATAATGTATAATATTTGCATTTAACAAACTTAAAATTCTATGCATGTGAATAACTACCCCTTATGACCTGGAAAAGAAGATTCTGAACAGAAATTTTGATGAGTCTTTATTTCTCGTTCCATTAATTTATTTTTCAAATAAATGCTAATAGATCCATATAAGTATTTCACCTTTAACACAAAGTACAAGAAATAGAATGTTTACATTTCTTCTACATAAACACAAACAATCTTGGTGACTGCTTAATATTGAGCCTGTTTTTCATACTATTTAGTAGTCTGGGATATAATAGTTTGGAATAATTAGTATTTTGAGTTTTGTGCATAAAGTGATGGGGAGAAAGAAAAATAAACCACAAAGACCACAAGCAACAAAAGGGAATGACTCACCATCATGTGAGAAATAGAACACAACCTGGGCACAGAAACAATTTTCCAGCTGCTACAGACAAACCTGTTTTACAAGAGTTAAGTAAACCTTGATGCCTACTATCTTGAAAGTTATATTTTTGTTTTGATTCTGTTATAAGAAGAACTTACCAAATGGAGTAGTAGAGGGAGAGGTATGAAAGGTCTTCTGGTAAGGAGTTTTGGAGTTGTCCTTCGGTGATGGGGGCCCATGCATGGAGAACAGCCCACATAGGACATCGCCGTAGTTTTGATCACAAAAGATGTGAAACACTCATTAAAGTGTGTGCGTACCTAGAGGGTTGCTAGTGGTATATAAAGCACATCACTGTGCTCTCTCAACTTTATGAAGTGTCCTCTAATACCTAGCTCCTAATGGAATAAAATAAATATAACCATGGTATTATCTTTGCATAGGCTTTAATATTTACATAATTTGAAAATTCAGCGGTAGACGAAATTAAGTACTTTTTAGAAAGTTTTTTTTTTGTTTCTATTTTTTCTATTCAAATGAAACATGAGGGAATTTTAATCAATCTTTGTGTATCTTTAATTAACTCATCCTTCCTTAATTATTGAATTAGCTGAGGTTCCCATTAGAGCAAGCTTGCGGTTTATCTTTAGAGAACAATGTGAAAAAGAAGGTGAAGGCCACGGGGAAGAGTAAAGTGATCACAAGTCATAGCTGGAAACGTAGGTGGCAAGCAGGTACTACACCTGCTGTGATGGACCGTTCGGTAGGCAATGGCAACTCACAGTTTAGAAAGGTGCGCATCTGTAACAAGGGTTCTAAAAACAAAACAAAACAAAAAATCAGTGAACAAAAGTAAAATCTATGGTCATTTATCCCCAAGTCATGCACCTTTAGAAGAAATCTTTTCTTCCCTTGGCTTTTAAAGGAAGTATCTGAGTGCCATTATCACATGACATCCTGCAGCCTAAAATGCTAAGTGACGTATTTGCATGCTCACAGGTGCATGTTTGTTTACATTCTAGAGTCATCAATGTAATGTGTCCACCAGTGAAAGGAATCAACTATCACTGTCAGCCAGACCTACTGTTGTCAAACATATGTATAAATTTGGCAGCTCTTTATGCTTAACATTCTGAATATTTGAAAGCAAGTAGAACCGAGGAAAGAATGAGAAAAAAATCAAACAGAACAAAAAACACAAAGGAAAAAACCCTTTTCTAAATTACAGTACAACTGTAGGGAAATTGAGAGACAAAAGCAAGATTTGTTGATCCCATGCATATTGTCAAAGGATGAATAATATATATGGTACTTAAATAAATGACATTGAAAGTATGTTTAATTAAATTTTTGTCATTTGTTTCTTTTTTTTCTAAATGATTTTTTATTGATTGACGCTTCTCTTGAAAAGCATCAACAACAGCACCACCCAATTTTTATTGTTTGTTAAAACCTACTAATTCAGAATAACTCTTGGACCCAGAGCTGGAATTCTCTACCTTCTATCATCAGCATACCAAGCTCTGGAGAAAGAGCTCCCCCTCAAGAGTTTGTTAAAGGGGGAAAAAAAAAAAAAGAAACTCCACTATTTTGGTCCAATTTTGAAGCAAACTTTACTAAATATTAAATACTGACTAAGAGATGGAATTTAATCAGCACCATTCCTGCAATTTCCCACTTGATAATGGCCTCAAGCCACATGTTGCAGGCCTTATAAGGACAAACCTATATACTATCATACTCTCCCATGAGGCTTTGTTATTTTCCAAGACTGACAATTCCCAGAATTCCAGGAAGTTACCTGATTCCTGAGCAAGTGGGGCTTACAGGTTAATTTTCGGCATTAGAAGAAATAAATATATAAAACATGTTATAAACCTTTCCTTTCACATAAGAAAAATGAAATAGCTAAAAATACCCTTCAGGGCAATCACTGTCCACAATGTATTACATAGAGTACCTATCTGTCCATCTGTCCGTCCGTTCGTCCGTCCGCCTCTCTCTCTCTCTCTCTCTCTCTCTCTCTCTCTCTCTCTCTCTCTCTCTCTCTCACACACACACACACACACACACACACAGGTGTTAAAAAATTTAAACACTTTGAATTATCTGTTGAGTACACCATTTTTTAATGTTTAATGATATTTAGAGAGTAAAGTATTTTCATATGACATTTTGGTTACATTACGTTGGGAAATGTTGGTTATTAAAATGTGTGGAGCCACAGCATTGTAGCTCCATCCTGCATACTGTATTTGAATTAAAAATCCATTAAATTGTTGACGTATTGCAGAATTAACTTTCAAACTTATCAGGCCATATCATATGAACAAATAAACCATCAACATTCTCAGAACAGTCTATTTTTTAAGTTCAAAACTAACCATCTACATTATACCCACTTGATTTTTAAAAATTATTTTTTTTGGTATTATAATTTACTTGCACCTTTCCCCGCTTCTCTTTCTCCCTCTAAACTCTCCCATATACCCCTCCTTCCTTTTTTTCACACCCACGTCCTCTTTTTTCATTAATTGTTATATATACATACATAACAAATAACATTATAAAGATTGAGCAGACTATACTCATGTATTTAGGAACAATCTTTTTTATATCAAAAGGTTTGTATTGTAATAGAAACAGTAAATTTTTATGTGCAATATTTTGTTCCATTATATATAAATGAGCCTATTATTGTTCAACTTAGTCAATTAGAAGATCAATTCATCTTAATTGTACATTACATTTTAAATATCATTTTCATAATGAACATAAGGTTTCTGTATTGATTCACCATGTATAAACTGATCCCTTTCTAAATATATACAAGGCACTGTATTAGAAGCTATGCTGGATAAACTGTCTTTGCTACCAATATAGTAGGAATAAAAGTATAATAATAGCAGAACAAATATAAGCCTGGCCACTGCACTTTATCATTTCTGCACATATAAGAAGATCTCAAATGTATAGAACATGAATTTAATAGTGGATAAGTCAACCTCTTAGAGTCTCTATTATGTTATTTGTAAAATTTAAAAAAGGTATTGGCATCATAAAGTTGTTATGAAATGTATATGATATGGATGTAGCAGAAAACATGTCATTTGATAGTATTTGGAGTGGTCATAAAATGGTTTGCAATTTGGATATTGCATGTATAATCATCTCTTCAGTAATACGTTCAATGCTTTAGAAAGTTATATTCAGATTTAAAGATGGTCAGCATGAAAACGTGGTAAGACCTAAGACTTTTAAAGATACTGAGAGACAATTGTAATGGCATGGTCTGGTGCTTTGCATTTGATTGTTAATTATTTTGCTCCCTAGGTCTTTTTGCTGTCTTTACGAGTGAACACTCAAGTACCCAAAATTATGTTTGTAATCCCTGACTGGCCAATTGCCTGCACATCAGGGCAGGGCAGAAGTGAGGTAGGCATGGCCATGGGCATGGGCTTGGAGAAAGAAGGATCTCTGGAGAGGGATGCAGGCATGAAAAGAAAAGCTGGACCTCCATGGGTTAGCATGGAGAGATGCATATGGCAGGGAGGAGCTTGGATGGAGAGAAGCAGCCCAGAGGGAAAGCATGTGTCAGTATTGAAATTATTTTGGGTGGAAAATAGCCCACATAGGAATAATTGAGCAAATGACATGGGATATGGGGCTGGTGGATAATGCAGTAGTTTAAGGGATTAATATCTGCCTATCCCGGGTGAAATAAGGTATATTAAAAATATATCAGGTGTCTGTGTTATTGATTTATTGATAGATGGATAAATAATCGCTGGAATAATTATATTATTTAATAATAGATATTGCTAACCCATTTTCCACAATAGAAAATGAATCAGGGACAAGAAATTCTCTCCTACATCTTTATGAATTTGATAAAAATTGATTTGTTACTCCACAATCAGGTGAGTAACATAGAAAGGCAATGAACAATTATACTAATCAGAGAATGTTAGAAACGAATAAAAAGCAGAAAGGAGAGGGAACAAGGGATGTGTGTGGGAGAGAGAGAGAGAGAGAGAGAGAGAGAGAGAGAGAGAGAGAGAATATCATCTTTATAGGAAATTCCAATCTCTCAAATTCTAAAAGGCTGTCCAAATATTTAAAACTGAGTTCAACATGGACTATATGAGGATTTTTTTTGGAAGGCCTCTGCTGTTTGAGTCCTCCCAGTCCTGGAGCCATTCTGAGCTCACATTAGTAGGAGGACCCCGCCCTCCCCCCCCCCCCCCCACACACACACACAGCAGGGTCTCCTGTTCTCTGCCTGACCTTATCTGGAAAGTGTCTTTAGGCATAGATGCCTCTAACCACATTTGTTATATGGCCTTTGACACAGCTCCCTGCTAGCTCTCCCCTCTTTGTGTCTATAGGATAATTAGATACTGTGTGCCCAGTCATATGATAGGATCATGCTGCCAAATGCAAATAAAGCATCATTAAAGTGTCTAATTCCAACCAGTTATGTACACCTATTCTAGCAGCCCCTATCCACTCTGCAAGGAGTATAAAGCTCCTTTTCTCCTTTAATAAAATTTAACTGGCTCACTGAAGAGATTCCCAGAGTGAACATCCTCCATCGTGCTCACAGCACTCTGAGCCCTGCACTTTCCCCTTCTCTTCCTCCTGCCTTCCTGGGGTGGTGGCCAACAGCCCCAGCAAAGAACAGACCACAGGATATCTGGTGCTCAGATAAAAGCCAGCATTCCTCAGGAACATGTGAAGCCAGTTCACTTCTGATTCCCTTATGGCCAGCAAAAGGGATACCTTACTCTCTAATTTACATACACCTGTGGTGCCTAGCAGCATCTCAAGGTCCATGCTAGCCTCTTGGCTCCCTAACCTTCTACTCACAATATATATCTCAAAGCCTCCATGTCAGTCTCTTAGCCCTTCCTTTACACTACTCAGCTTCCTTAAACCCACCCCACCCCTCAATTCCCACTCATCTTACTTTTTCTAGAGCTATTATATCACCTGTAGAGAATGACTATTATCATAGCTACAGCCTTAACATTCTAAACTTTCCTTTGATTGTTTTCTAAATATAGACTTAAAAATATTTCTCCCTGTGATGAAAAGACCTATGATCAATCTATCTATATATATATATGCAGAAATGTTTCTATCATGCTGATAATGTTTCTGGTTTTATTTTGTTATGGCTCAAAGGCTGGAGTCTACTCCAGCTGTTCACAGACATTTGTTAACTGTTTTGTTTTGTTTTCTTTTTTCTAATAATATGAGGATTTCAATACAGATTACAGAGTGTGGTGATGCTAATATATCTAAAACTTTTATCTCTTTTTTAAAGCATTAAAAAATTCATGCAAGCTTCAGAGCGTTCTGGCTTGGATCTACCTGTCAAAGGTCAAGTGGAATCTGGAATCGCTTGCTGATGAGTACTCTTGTCAGTCAGCTGCTTAAGCTTTCCCGTCCACTGCCCTGGGGCTCGTTTCCATGCTGCCAACTGCCACAGCCACAGGCCTGGAAATTTTAAGTGTACACCCAAGGTAATAATTTTCCTGTAAGCTCCTCAGCTTTCCCTTCTATTCCTAGTCAACATCTGTTCCAGTGGACCTTCACTCAGCTGGGAATCAAAATCAGCCTGAAAATGGCTCCAAAGCAACCTATAGCACACCAGCTCCAGGTGGTCCTGAAGAGCCAGCAGTCTTTGGACTTACTGAAACCCGAAGTGATTTTGTTCCAGGCTGGAGCAGCAAACCAGAGACTTCTGAGGTTTGGCCCCTGCCATCACCTACATCCCTGCCTCTGCCTCTGCCTCCTCCTGGCTCTTGCATGGCATCCCAGATTTCCTTCCCCATTCACGGCCCCACAACTTGACAACCTCCCCAACAGAGTTGATGCAGTCACAGACGATTGTTGTCCTGTATAAACAACAAAAGCCTGGAATGTCAGCCCGAAGGGAAAATCCAGTTTCCCAAACTCCAAAAAGCAGTCCAAATACCCAGAAAGGAACTCGACCTGAACTATAGGGGGACTTCTGATGGTTAAATAAAATCTACTATTCCTCAGGAAGCTGGGAAGCCAGTTCGTTTTTATTTCTCTTACTTCTTGCAAAAGAGATAGCATTGCTCTCTAATTAACATGCGATGCCTATTAACATATCAAGGCCTTGCTAAGCTCTCTCACAAGCCCCCATACCAGTGTCCTGGCCTTCCATCCTCCCAGCCACTCACCCTCTATAACCCTTCTTTCTTATTCCCACTAAGCTCTCTCCATGCTCAGGATGCACCTCCTCCTATTCTCACCAAGCCCCAGCTCTTGCTATTCTCACTCTGCTCTGTCTATTCTCCTCCACCTGATCTTTCCCCTCTCTCACAGACAGCACTAGCCCTGTCCAGTCAGCCGCCATGTTCCCTCTACTTCATTCTCGGCTCTGGACTCCTCTTCTCCTCTGGCTTATTTCTATCTCATTAAACTTTACTCACACCACAGAGCAGTAATGTCAGCAGTGTTTTTGCTGCGTCCCTTTGAAATCAAGAGAGAGAGAGAGAGAGAGAGAGAGAGAGAGAGAGAGAGAGGAGGTAAGACATAGAGCTGTAGATGAGTTTGTCCTTTTATAGACATGGGTAAAGCCATGCCCCCTGGAAGGTAGGCAATGACATCACAGGAGTAAGATGCATGAATAAAATGATACTAGAAATTATCAATTTCTGTAAAGTATCAGTTTCTGTAATGCAGGGCTGAGAAGGGAAGCGATCATAAAACAACTCTTTTAAGCAAACTCCTCTGCAGACCCTCAGAATCCCTTGCACACTCACACATTTTCCCTGAACTGAAACTTTTTCCAGCAAATTTAAGATGGCAGACATTGGCAGATACACAACCAGAGCACCAATACGATGGACATGTGTAAGAAAATGGTAATAAAGGTGTGGGTGTTGCCTTGTTAGGGCAACTCAGGTTACTGTGTTCAGCAAATCATGGTTTTTCTTCCCAGCAATAGAAACCGCAACTAACACAGAGTCAGACACACAAAGAAGACATTACATAGGAAGGGACTTGTGGAAAGGTTATTTAGTGGATCATGGATAGCTTATCTCTGACTATACCACTGTGTAAAGTGAAATGCCCTTCCCTAACAAGTGTTAAATGCTAGTAGTTAGTCCCTGAGGAGTGAGACTTGAATGGTTCCTCCAGCTCCACAATAAAGTGGTGATGATCTCATCTTCTACAGGTCTTTTGCTGACAAACACAACAGCAGTGCCTATCAATTAAGATGGGGAATATAGAGACATATGGCTGCCCAAGATGCTGAGAACAGGGAGAGCAGGGACTGCCTCTGACATGAACTCTGGTGCTTCTAATTTGATCACGTGGTGGGGAGGCACAGTGGGGGACATACAAAGGAAGGGGAAGCAGGCTATCCATATGAGACCTGATAGGTTGTGGTCATGTGGTAGGGGAAGAAGTCCGCTTCTCTCAGAGGTCTTGGAGAGCAGAAAAGTGCTGAAGAAAAAGGGAACGTGGGAATAAGAAGATACAATGGAGGGAATAACAATCAGATATAATCTGAGTAAGTTATAATAAATTTGAAAAAGGGGCTGAGAATATTTGTTCCAACCTCAACAGAACATTCAAATCACGTACTCAAGGCTCTGGGAGCAGGTGGAAGAGAGGCAGAAGAATAGAATTGCTGCATCTGAAAAGATGCAGAAGAGCTATGAGATTCTACCTTATAGACATCATTGATACAATCATGATCCCACAGCTGCAGCACAGAAGACTGAGACTCGGTGTGTGTGTGTGTGTGTGTGTGTGTGTGTGTGTGTGTGTGTGTGTGTGTGTCTGTGTGTGTGTAGTCTGTGGCCCTACCTCTCTGCACTGAACTATGAGATCCTAATGGATTCTGGGGAAGGAACAGACAATATCTTCAGTTATGTACCCTATCCTAGAATAAGATTACTTGCCTCTAATAAATAGTGGCAAACTATGTTTAAATTCAGTAAATCACAAAAGAAAAAGACATGAATGTGGAGAAAAGGATTTTTTATATGAGGGGTTGATAATAGAATTGAGATAGAAGTGAGAGAGGATATGGTTGAAGGTGATCAGAATGCAATATGTGTATTCTGTATATGTGTATAAAGTTATATATATATATATTTATATATTTATAATTTACACACAGAAATGAAATAGTCAAACAAAAGAGTAAAGAAATTTTAACAAAATTTACAAAAGAAAAATAATTATCTTATCTTTTGATAATCCATGAAGAAGAATGAAAAGATAAGCCAATATGAGAAAGTATTTATCAAATTGCTGTTTAGAATATATGAACATATAAGTAATTGCAGATTATTCTGGGATACATACTGTATTATTTATAAATTCACAATAATTTACCCTATCATATGAATTTTTATCATAATCATAAATTTTCATCATTTCCATTTCAGTAAATTTCTCTTAACTCATTACTTGAATACCACTCTCTGTTTGCTATTGGTGAAGTGCTATGATTTCCCTGTGCAGTAGTTGAGGTTAAGTGCATGCAACAATTAATAGTATATATTTCTCCAAAGTTTGACTTTTTATATTTTTATTTTTTAATCAAAACCGAGGGAAAATCCATACATTCTCAAAGTTTTTTTCTAATCCAAAAATAAATCACAATTATTGAAATGTAAATTCTTATGGTACATTAGAATGTTAACTACTCTGGCCTTTAAAAATAAATAAAAACAAATACTGTGTCATTTATATATTTAGATCCAATTCATGTTTGCTCCATTGCTTCTAAACTCCTTGAAATTGTTCCAAGGTTGTAACAGAAGAGATTCTGATGGGTGCACACTATAATTATACTGTAACCAAGTGCCTGCCCTCCCACTGACTGAAAAACAGAGAAACATAAAAAACACACACAAGAGACTTCAGCTCATTACTCAATAACTAGAAAAAAGCTCCATATTTAATATAATAGAGGTTATATAAATCAAAAATTATATCAGGCTTAAAGGACAAAATAATTGTTGTCCTTTTCTTGAGTTCTGCTCTTTAAGGAGGGATCCTCTTTTGCCTAATTTCTCTCCCTGTCCTTCAGTACCTACTCTTTTCATAATGATTAAAGCCACCGAAACATTTTTTATATAAAGGAGGTTTATTGTGGGAAAGGAGGAGGAGTGGAGAGAAGAGAGGGCACCCATGACAGAGAGAGAGAAAAATAGACAGAGAGAATAAGAGAAACTAAGAGCAAGTAAGTGGCTAGGGGGATTGCTGTGTCCTCTAATCAGGCACACACCTGGAGGTACACCTGGCAGTGGCAGCAGGTGATGATGTCAGAGGTTGCTAGGACCCTGAAAGACAGGCTAGTGGGACCTGCATGGCCTGTACACTAACATTCCTCTCTTTTTGTTTAATTTAAAAAATGACAAACTTAGGAAGGGGTGATGAGGTGGGAATGAGGACATTGTACTCAGAAAGCCTACTTCCTGCTGACTTGAGGGTGATGACATCTTTGGAGATCTTAGTGAATGGGTATGCTGATGAAGTTCTGTGAAAGCATGCTATTTTACTGTTGCCCAGGATCTGTGATAACATCTGTGGCTAATAGGGAAAATGCAGGTCCAGCCAGCACAATCTGTGAGGTTACACGGGAGCACCGGTCGGTAGCTGCTTTGGCTCTGAAAGAAACACCTGGACTTACGGGATACCGGAACTTATACATGGGCAGAAGACAGAGTTAAGTAGGTTAGGGAGAAAATTCTTTTTTCAAGTGTACATTTGAAACTTTTGGAATCATGGATTTTGTTCTTTGGGAAGGGTAGTCCCAAAACTAGGGAAATGAGAAGAAATGCCACCTTCCTTCTGATATAGGCAATAGATGGAAAATTTAGGCTGTTTATTGGCAGTCCTAATCTGGAGTCTGTCTGACCTGAAAGGTGGATTTGGGTGTATTTCCTGTAGCTTTCAAGAACCTTTTAAAGTTTACAAACAAGTTAAGTTAAACATGTTAGTATCATCGTTTGTAATCAGCAGTGAAATACACACTGTAAAAAAACGGCAGTCGACACACATCTCTGTATCATAGCATAGTAGAGGCTTAGGAAATTATTTTGGGTTAACAGTATGAACCTTTGCTCAGGGAAGACAGAAGCCTTCTGCAAAGTAGAAGGGGCAAAAGCTAATTTGATCTTGATTTTCACTGTAATTTCATACCATGAAAGAGTAGGACAATTCCCTCTATACAGAAAGAACACTGGATAGGTATAAATTTAGCAAATTGAGAAACATTTTTAAGTGTGTAAGTAAAAGATGAACCAAAGGAAATTTAAATTTTTTGCTTGGAACTATTATAGTAGATCATATAGTGAAATGTCAAAGATCTCAACAGTCTTGATACAACAGTAGAATAGCAACAGGAAGAAATTTGAAGTTTTTTTCTTTGTTCTTTTCCTTTCTTTCATTTTCTTCTTTCTCCCTTTCGTTTTTCTTTTGATACCTTCAATAACCTTCTTATAACCATCTAGGCTTTCATGTGTTTGTTAACTTTAATATACCTTCTTAGGTCTTAAAATACTTTCTTAGGTCATCATAACTTAACTTTCTTAACTTTTGTTTGTTTTGTTTGTTTTTTTTTTCATTTTATGCACACTCCTTGTGAAATCCTGATGTACTTATGCTGGAAAAGAATGTACTAAAATATCTTTTAACAGTTTACAAAGAACTTTTTACATACTTCATTCTATTTGACCCTACTTGATTTTATTTTATTTTTTATACTTTTGTTTTATTACACATGTATAAAACAAACTACATATTATTTTACCACATATATCGATAGAGTCATATCTATCTGTTAGACAGGTTTAACATTCTTGTGTTAAAATCTGCTAAGTATTTGACATGCCCATGTTTTGTATCAATATACTAAATTCTATAGCAATGACTTAGACAAAACCTTCATTATAAGTAACAATTAAGGCCTTGAGTTAAAGAGTAGGTTCAATCATGTAGCTTTTGTTCTATCCTCCCTCTATGTTCCTAAATCTCCCTTTCTTTCTTTTCAGCTCCCATCTCCTTGCCTATATATGAGATAAAGGCGAAGAGAGACATTCCTGTATTTCCTCTCATTTTTCCTTTGTATAAGATCCATAATGACTTATGACCACCTCCTGATGAGAATAAGCATTTGTAGATCAAGCAAGCAAACAGCAACCTATACAATCCTCCCACTAGAGGGAATGGGCCATTGTTCTCTTAAGGTTTCTTTAGGTTGAATTGGGGCAAATAATACCTTGGAATGGGCCCCCCAAAATTGGAGAGAATGGTTAAGCAATCTAGTGATTGTATTTGTGGTTCAGTTTCTAAATGTTGAGATTTCAGGCTTAGTAAGAGATTGAAATGGTAGTCCAAATTGGATCAGAAGTTTTCTACACATTGTCCGAGAAGCTGTCTAAATCTGATGGGTAACAGCAACAGAATCATCCAGGGCTGGATAGAATCTCAGAGTCATTTTGATTTGCTTTTCTCTGATGACTAAAGATGTTGAATATTTCTTTAAGTGTTTCTCAGTCATTCGATATTCCTCTGTTAAGAATTCTCTGTTTAATTCTGAGCCTCATTTCTCAATTGGTTTGTTTGGTTTTGTGGTGTTTAATTTCTTGAGTTCTTTATTTTTTGGATATCAGACCTTTGTCAGATGAAGGGTTGGTGAAGATCTTTCCCAGTCTGTAGGCTGTCACTTTGTTCTGTTGACAGTGTCTCCTGCCTTACAGAAGTTTCTCAGCCTCAAGACGTTCCATTTATTAATTATTGACCTTAAGTCCTGGACTGTTGGAGTTCTGTTCAGGAAGTTGCCCCCTGTCTAAGCAAAAACTTTTATCCACTAACCCTCAGTTACAAATTTTAACCATATACTGATTTTGATCATGAACTTTAAAAAACATGCCTGGGTTTGAGAAAGGATGAATAATGACCCATTTCCAGAGTCATCAATAGAATAAAACAGTATAAAACAACCTTAAAATTACATTCAAAATTTTATTACACAAAATCCATTGGCCAGAAAGCCTGTAGGTAAACCTGGACACAGGTAGCTGCTGCCAGGAGAAAGAAACTGCATTCTTTCAGGCATCCCAGAACTAGCAAAGATGTAAGTAGTTAGACATACATTTTAAATCTGAATAGACCAGTATAACTTCAAAAATTCACCATCATATAAAGAATATGTTAAAGCAGGATTGAATCACATACACGATATGTTGTAAAAGTATAATGTTGAATTTATATAAAATCTGTACCAATTTACAATAAGACTTGTTGCTTTCTTGGTCAAAAACCAGTCCATTAGGACTAAGAGGCTTTATAATTGTTGCTTTATCCAACATGGTCATCTTAAAATGTGGAGTCAGTTGTGTAAGCCCTGTGGTCAAAATGGCTGCTTACATACATGTACTTGCACATACATATGTCCCAAACAAGAATTGAGTTTAGATTTTTAACACCATGCCCAATAAGCAAATTATAAATCCTTAGATATGAGTTCACAGTATAAGCTTAAGATTTTGCATAGAGTGCAAAGAAATCAGAGAGACAGGACTTTAAGAGTTGGAAAGTAGAGTATCAAAGATGAGAGGCTTTGGGAGTGTACAGCAGAGTTAGATATTTGGGAATCATCTGTCTGTGGTTGGAAAACTGGAAATTTGATATGCCAATTTTTTGGCCTTTGAATGCAACTAGATATTTTTAATAGAGAGTCCATTGAAGGAGGAGAAAGGAAAAGTGCCTGCTCGGGACCCCTGCAGCCTGGCTTCAGGAGGTGGGGAGGCATGAGTGGTGAGTGGCAAATGAACCCTGATTTCTGTACCCAGAGATCTAGCTGCCTTACAGGATGTGGACATTGTCTTTATTATGGAAGCATCTTCTTTCTCAATGTTGTGTAAGAGTTGTTCTCCATCTTCTGCTGGTTAATAAAGAGATGAAAATCCTATAGCTGTGCAGGAGAATTGAGTCAGGACTTGTGGTCCCAGGAGGAAGGTCCCAAGTGGAGGAGAAGAGAGAAGGTCATCATGAGGAGATCACCATAAGAGAGGACACCATGGAGCAGGAGCAGCCACAGCAAGACTATATGACATTAAGGATGTGGCTGGGAAGTAGTCCAGACCAGTGTAGACTGGTTAGAATAGGTAAGCTTCTGCCCAGCTGTAGAACTTAAAGCTTATTAGTGAAAATAGTAGGTCCTCATATCATTCTTTGAGAGCTAGGGTGGGTGTAGAAAAGCCCATACTTTTAATTTTGCACATCTGTGGAGTGTTCAAAGTGATGGGCTAGCATAAGTGAAGTCCTTCTGGAGTTAAAACTGATGAACTTTTTGCTTATGCACCAAGGGAGAGAAATACAGCTGCTAATCGGAGAATCAAATGACCCCTTGGCAACATCTTTCTTTACTTACAGGAACATGAATGTCAGAAAAAATGCATTTCACCTACAGCAACCACACCTTTACCAGATTTTAATGGGTTTTAAGAATCCCTAACATATGCCCTGGAGGAGCTGGTCCCTTATCCATGGTTTGTAGTTTATCAAACTTCATATTGTGCTTACTTGAGAGAACATGTATGTGCCACAGATGAATATGACAAACTCAGGTATCTGTCCTTCCTTTTCATGTTGTTTGAAAAGTTGCTTCTTATGATTTGGCTCTGTGTATATCAGGTTAGCTTTTCAAGGCTTAGTTTGTTTCTGCCTCTTATCTTGATGCAGGCATGCTGGAGTTACAGATCTCCAGCCAGTCTGTAGCTACAACATGCTCAACGCTGTCTTGCCTTTCTGATGTCTTTGACATGATATCCAATACACAGCAACTGTACTTTATGGGACGTCATGATGTCTAACTCTGTACGCTTCACAGATGGTAAGTGTAGGAACTCTTACTTTATCAATTTTATCCCTGGACTTAGGTACAGCCAGTGGATATGTATTCAAATGAATTAATTACAGCATCTGGGAAGTCTAATTTAGCTGATTTTAGTAGTATTTCACTAATACTGTAAAGAAGAAAGTATTTCTAAATAATTTGCAATATTTTATCCTTTAAAGCTCTAGAATTTGAAATTGAAAAATGGAGCTAGAAAAGTTATTTTACTATTTTAGAATTTTATTTATTATTTGAGATATGTACACAAATTTAACTCATTGTTTCTGATTGGATAGTATTAAGTTCAATTGTTACAAAATTTGCACACCAATATATATTTATGAGAATAGGTTTTACTTATTGAAAGCCAATGAACTTTGATTCAGAAGGTGTCGCTCCCATCTTTTCTCTGATCTTGTAATAACGGTTGTATGTGGATCAGGAACAGGGGCAGAGGGGATGAGTGGTGACAGAGCCCATGAGGAATCCCAGGACTCAGACTCCAGAGACCAGACTCAAGGTACAGATCTAACTTTATCATGCAGTGTGTAAGCTTTTATATGATTGAATAGCGAATCAGTCCATCCTATGCTAGCCTCAAGCACCACTAACAGGTTGATGTAGCTATAAACAAGTGTGTGTGTGTGTGTGTGTGTGTGTGTGTGTGTGTGTGTGTGTAGGGGGATAGGGGAATAGAGAGTAAGGTCACCTCAGCAGACTTCTATAAAGAAGGGGAAGCAGTCGTCACCCTAACCTCTGATCCATTTTGAGACTTCACTAGTGAGCTAGAAGTCCCTAGTAGATCAACACTGTGTGCAGTGGATCACAGTCTTCCAAGGAGCCTTTCCAGCCACTGACACCTCACTCACTATTCTGTAGGGGTCTCCAAAAGACCTATCTCGGCACTCTGCACACTATTGTGTAGGCATTTCATTAGACAAGACATCAGATTCTGCTGTTAAAATAGGTTTTATATTCATTTTAGAGCAGTTTGGGTTAGCTGACATAATACAGGAAAACATTTTGCTTTGTGTATTATTACATTGTAGGTACTTAGTGGTATCTAAGTTTGGACTGGAAGTTGAGTCCTAGTCAAAAGATTGCTGATGCTGACAGTAATGTCAAAACAGAACCGAATCCTATATGCAATTATCAAGAAATTGAACAGCTTTTAACAACACTTTAATAAAAATAAACTAAAAATTAATATTAACACATTGCAATTTCTGCAGTTGCTATAAATTTCTATATTTAATTGTATAATCCCTTACTGAAAATTGCTGAGAGCAATTTTTTATGTTCTTCCCACACAGGCAAAAAGAAGATAACTAAGTGAAGTTAATTAATTCTGTTTAGTAATTCTATAATGTACAGATAGGAAAAAAGTTTATTTTTTATAAAAAGAAAGAAAATGATATTAATTGTCCTATTTGGTCAGTAAATACTGCAAACATGCATTGAAATTACATGATAATGTATACATATGCACACATTAGACTGTTAATCAAGCATCCAAAACAAAACTATTCAAGAAGTTAGGAATGTTAACTTATACATTATATAACTGTTTCAAATAATTACACCCACTATATGCATAAAATTTTAAAAAATGAATGTGGGAGGGTCAAGATTGCTGGGCACAATATGGACCATGTATAGAGGGCTGAGTAGCAAACACAGCGAAACAGACTGAAGGGAACAAACCGGAAGCTCCAAGATACCCCCCAGAATTTCAGCTGGACAACTCTTGGTTTGGAAGGTACAAACTTCTAATACCCTGGCCTCCGCTGAATACTGAAGAGAGTACGAACCACCTGGGGAACAAAGGGTGTGTTGCAGAGGCTGCAGTGGCGCATAACACAGTCCTGGGGAATCCTTAGACTAAACAAGAGGGGAGGAAAAAGAAGCCCCCACCCTCACTCCCACACCCACCCCACCTTGACTAGACTTGCCCCGGGGTTGGGAACTACAAGCTCCAAGTACACTGTACACTTTTGAGTACTGAAGCAGGGGAGCCCCCCCCCCCCACACCTCCACGGAACAAAGGCTCAACATAGCGGAAGCAACACAGATTCTGGCATCCAAGCCACTGTTCTACTCTGTGGCTAATTCATCTGAGGAGAATGAGTAGCCAGAGGGACTCTACAAAATCACGGATTCTAGGTGGCAGAGCTTGAGCGAATCTTGATCCAGGAAGACAATGTCTGCCAATCCAGTATATGAAGGAGCAGCCTTCCCTAAGGTACTCACCCCTGTGACTGACAGCTTAGAAATCACAAGCCCTCTCAGCAGATGTCTAAAGGAAAAGGTAAGAAGGCAAACAGCAAAAACCAGGGTATCATGGCTCCACCAGGAAGCATAGTATTAAGGTCAGATACCCTAAGGCATATAAATCTATTCCTGAGATTTATATGCTATGTTTATACAGTTATAATACTATGCTTATACAGTTATCTGAGAATTATAAAGAGGAAATGAATAGATCTTTCCAACAATTTCAGGAAATTACAAACAAAAGAGGCCATTGAGCAGAAATAAGAAACTACAGTCAAACAGGTGAGGGAAATGTCTAAAACAGTTGAAGCCATGACAATGGAATAAGACACCATTAAAAAGGAACTCAAATTGAGAAAACCCTCCAAATGGAACAATTAAAGGTGGAAGCAGGAATCTAAAAGACAAGTATAACCAACAGAGTCCAACAAATGGAGGAGAGAATCTCAGGGGCTGAAGATACATTAGAAGTAACTGATACATCTCTCAAAGAAAATATTAAAATAGAAAAATTTGTGATACAAAGCATCCAAGAAATTAAGGACACGATGAGAAGGCATAACCTCAGAATTATAGGAGTAGATGAAAAGGAGGATGCAAAGTCCCAAGGACCAGAAAATGTTTTCAAGAAAATCACAGAAGAATATTTTCCCAACCTATAGAGAGAGATACCATTATACATACAGGAGGCCTACAGAACACCAGACCAGAAAAGAAATTCTTCCAGCCACAAAATATTCAAAACACTAAATCCGAAAAACAAAGAAAAAAATTTAAAAGCACCAAGGGAAAAAAGCCAACTAACATATAAAGGCAGATTCATCAGAATTACACCTGACTTCTCAACAGAGACCATGAAAGCCAGAAGGTTTGGGCTGAGGTCATCCAGACACTAAGAGACCAAAAATGCCAACGTACACTACTATATCCACCAAAACTTTCAATCACTATAGTTGGAGAAAGTAAGAAATTCCATGACAAAACCAAATTTAAACATATCTAAACACCAACCCAGCTCTACAAAAGACAGTAGAAGGAAAACTCCATCACAATGAGGTCAACCACACACAAGAAAACACAGTGTATAGATATTCTTACAACAACAAAACCCAAACAGGCGCAGCCACACACAATCACCACCAACTCCACAATAAAAGGATCCAACAGCCATTGGGTACTATATCTCTCAACATCAATGGCTTCAACTCCCCACTAAAAAGACACAGACTAACAAAATGTATGCAGAAACAAGAAATACATCTCAGCAACAAAAATAGACATTATCTGTGAGTAAAGGGCTGGAAAAAGATTTTCCAAGCAAACAGACCCAAGAAGCAAGCTGGAATAGCCATTCTAATATCTGATAAAGTACATTTTCAATTAAAATTGATCAAGAAAGATGGAGAAGGATACTTCATTCTCATCAAAGGAAAAATCCACCAAGAGAACATTACTATCCTGAAGATATATGCCCCAAATACTAGGGCACCCACAGTCATAAAAGAAATACTTTTAAAGTTTAAATCACACATTGATCCCAACACAATAATAGTGGGAGACCTCAGCACCCTACTCTCACCAATGGAGAAGCAAAATAAGGAAATAAAGAAATAATCAAGCTAACAGAGGTCATGATTCAAATGTACCTAACAGACATCCACAGAACTTTCACCCAAGAGAAAAGAATATACCTTCTCCACCCCACATGGAACCTTCTCTAAAATTGACTATATATAATCGGTCATATGATAAGCCTCAACAGATACCAAAAAAATTGAAATAATTCTCTTCATCATATCAGACCACCATGCTCTAAAGCTGAACATCAACAACAATAGAATTAACAAAAGACTATAAATACATGGAAACTAAACAATATTTTACTCAATTGCACCTGGGTCAGGGATGAAATAAAAAAATTTAAGACTTCCTAGAATTAAATGAAAATGAATGCACAACATATCCAAACCTTTGGGACACAATAAAAGCGGTGCTAAGCGTAAAGTTCATAGCACTGGGTGCCTTCATAAAGAGATTGGAGACATTGCATGCAAGCTACTTAATGGAACACCTGAAAACTCTAGAAAATTTTTAAAAAGAAGCAGATGCACCCAAGAGGATTAGACTGCTGGAAATAAACAATCTCAGGGCTGAAATCAATAAATTAGAAACAAAGAAAACAATTCAAAGAACCAATGAAACCAAGAGCTGGTTCTTTGAGAAAATCAACAAGATAGACAAACCATTAGGCAAAATAACTAAAAGGCAAAGAGAAAGTACTCTAATTAATAAAACCAGAAATGAAAAGGGAGACATAACAACAGATACTGAGAAATTCAAAGAATCATAAAATCTTACTTCAAAAGCCTATATGCCACAAAATTGGAAATTTTAAATAGTACGGAAAAATTCCTTAATAAATTCCACTTACCAAAGTTGAATTATGATCAGGCAAGCAAAGCAAATAGTCCTATATCTCCTAAGGAAATAGAAGTAGTTATAAAAAGTCTCACAACAACAACAATAACAACAACAACAAATCAAATAAACAAAAACCCAAGGCCAGATGGATTCAGTGCAGAATTCTACCAGACCTTCAAAAAAACAAAAAACAACAACAACAACAAAAACTAATACCAGTATTTCTCAAACTATTTCACAAAATAGAAACAGAAGGATCGCTATGAAACTCACTCTATGAAGCTACAGTCACCTCAATACCTAAGCCTCATAAAGATCTAACAAAGAAAGAGAATTTCAGACCATTTCCCTTGTGAACAGAGATGCAAAAATACTCAATAAAATGCTGGCTAATCAAATGCAAGATCACTTTAAAAATCTCATCCATCATGACCAAGTAGGCTTCAGAACAGGGATGCAAGGGTGGCTCAACATACGGAAATCCAGCATTGTAATCAATCATATAAACAAACTGATTTTACTCCTTATTAAATCTCTGACTGGGCTGAAGACCAAACAGCTTAGCTTCACAATTAAACTTGGTTGTCTGGGGGTTAGGATGTTTTTAGGTCTAAAGAGATGTTTTAAGTTGATAGAGGTGAGATATGATAAATATTGAGTTACATTCAGAATTTTAGACTCACCAAGATAGGAAAACATTTTCTTAAAGGTTGCCAAATACAAATATCCAAAACACTATGAATGTAACATGAATGTTGTTCTGTGGTTCTTCTTGCTGTATGTAGTTTATTTTATATATGTGTAGTAATGTAAATGTATATGTAAATAAATAAATAATAAAAAAGAAAAGAGAAAAACAAACAAAAAAAGAATGTGTAATGTCCATCAATGGTACATTTTACAGTAAATTCTTAATGAAAAAATAAATCATATTTTATTTTTACATCTTTGGTTAAAAGCTTATGCCTGGGTCAATTGAGAATTGTTTATTTATTTTTACATTTTTACTACATTTTTGAAGTGTCAACTATAACTTGAAAATATCAACCAAAGTATTTTTAAATTTTAATTTATTATAATTTATTCAGCTTATATCCCAATTGTTATCCCCTTGCTTCTGTCTTCCCATTCCCACTCTATTTCCCTCCCTTTTCTGCCCAAATCCCCTCCACTAGACGGAAGGGGAACTCTTCACCTACCATATGACCATAGCCTATCAGGTCTCACCCAGACAGTCGGCTTCCCATTCCTCTGTGTGCCACTGGGCCTCCCCACCAAGGGGAAGTGATTACGTTGGGGGCACCAGAATTTATGTCAGAGGCAGTCTCTGCTCTCCCCTCAACCATGGAGAGTGAGCTGTCCATTAGCTAGATCTGAACGGGGTCTAGATTTACTGCATGCATTTTCCTTGGTTGGTGCAACAGTTTGTATAGGACTCCCTGGGTCCAGATCCACCAGCCTTGGTAGTCTCCTTGTGGGGCTTCTGAACCCTCTGGGTCTGTCCATCACCCATTCCTCCATACCTCTCTCACCTGGAGTCCAGTAGCAAGTTCCAGCATCTGTCCTGATCTCCCACTGGGTAGGGTCTCTCAGAGGACATCTGTGTTGGGCTAATATCCACTTAGAAGTAAGTATCTTCTCTGTTTTCACTATATTGCTTTGCAATAAGGAGCCAATGGTTTCTACTTGCTATAGAAGACTATGTAAATTATTTCTAGCAGATCTTGATGACACATATGCTCCTGCAAAAAAATAACTAAGAAACAATCTGTTGATCATTGTGCTTGATGCCCTTTCTTGAACACCCTTCAGAAACTCCCAGCTTCTGAGCAGCCTAAAGACAAGAATGACCCTCATTTCAGAATATGTGTTATTATGTTTCCTTATGTCCTTCAAAATCTATATGACAGCTATATGAAAAGAAAATTAAGCAATCATTTTTGTTTTACACTGTACTATTATTTAAGAAAGGATTACAAATGTTCTTCACACATTCACAGAGAGCTGAACTTAACCTTGCCATGAATAAAAACACAGTATTTTGTTATTTACATAAATAAAATGTTAGGAAACTTAAAATATTAGTGTTTAAATGTTGTCATAATAAATCAAAATCATAAACTTATGTCCTTAAAATTATGGAATAACTAATGTCAGTACTTTCCCATTTATTCAAAGTAATTTCAATGCACATTTAACTACATGCTCCTTAATTATATCTTTAAAATCACAAGCATTACCAGTGTGTTGAGAGAGTACTATTCATTCTTATGCTGTAAGTTCAGATGATATCAAATTTATACTGAAGTGCTATATTCATAAAATCACTTCTTTCGTTTCTAGAGATTTTAATAGTCTAGAAATGCAGAGAAGGAATATTTTCTCGGTACAATCTAGATTTTTCTGTGTGTGTGTGTGAATGGACTTCTTGTTTCTCCAACTATGACTTTGAAAATATTAAATTTTTATATGCTTACTGTTCTCAGCTGATTATCCATACAGAGTAGCATTGCTAACTAAACATTTCCTATAGCATTGCTAGAATGTCTGAGGCAATCTCTTCTGAGACCTCAATGTAGAAAACATTGTGGAGTTCACTGTTTTGAGGTTCTGTTGAATCTGAATCACTTTCATTGAGAGACAAGATAAGTAAATTTACCCTCTTTATTTTTGTAGTTCAAGTTATGTAAATTTAAATTAGGGTCATGCCAAAGCCTGCTTAAATCAGTCGATGTAAAGACTCATTTGAATTTTCCTTGATTTTCTGTGAAATATTTGGGACAGTCATGGTAAGCTCTAGTGTGAACTGCTGAAAGGGAGGCTTCTTTACCTAGATTTTGCTCCTTGCTCTCCCGGAGTTTCTGCACCATGGAAGATAACATGTTAGAATAAAATATAAAAGACACGGAAATGAAAAACTAAGCAATCCATAAGTATCCCCCAAACCTTAATTCAATATATAGCTGAAAAATAGCCACTTGTCTGAAAATAGCAACTAGTAAACCATACTGCTGTCAAATTTACATAAATATTTATAAGTAAAATAATTAATTGCAAAATACTTGCAAAATAAACACGTAAACTTAATAATCACAGCCCAATAGAAAAAACATTATTAGCTTCTTGGAAATGCTCCCAAAAGCAATTTTCTCATACAGTCATTAGGATTGTTGAACTTGGGTCTATAGTAATGCTGTTTTAAAGATTCCACACAAGTATTTCATACATATGTCCTTTGCTTAAGAGAATAAACAACAAGAATCAGGATTTTGGAGGTCAAAGATATGATGAACTCTTTTCTTCGAAAGATGCAAAAATTTCCAAAGTAGATCCTCCAATTGATATTGGAAGCACTGTCTGGAAAATCTGCTTGGTCCACTTTCTTTTTTCTTTTCTTTTTTTTTTTAACTTTTTTAATTAATTTATTCATATTACATCTCAATGGTTATCCCATCCCTTGTATCCTCCCATTCCTCCTTCCCTCCCACCTCCCCCTTACTCCCATCCCCTATGACTGTGACTGAGGGGGACCTCCTCCCCCTGTATATGCTCATAGGGTATCAAGTCTCTTCTTGGTAGCCTACTATCCTTCCTCTGAGTACCACCAGGTCTCCCCATCCAGGGGACATGGTCAAATGTGAGGCATCAGAGTACGTGTGAAAGTCATACCCCACTCTCCACTCAACTTTCTTGCCAACATGTGTTTGTAGATTATGAATTTTAGCTCTTCTGTAAATAGAACCTCATAATTGATGAGGCTGACAGTTTTTCAGATACTATGATTCATTTGTGTATATCTGTTTAAATTACTGTGGTTTAAGAAGATATATTTTTGGAAAATTTAAAAAAATTACCATCCTCTTGACCACATCAGCCTCTTGACTTTGGGGACTACAGACATGTGACATAATTCCTATATAAATGAATTTTATTTTTTATGTTGAGTGTTGGGTTTGCTGTGTAGTATATATACACTAACCTGGAACTTGTATTTATCCTGCCTCAAGCCCCCAGGTGCTGAGATTACAGGATTTCACTATTGCATATGCCTATTATGATTTCATTCCTCTTCTTCAAATATATCTTAGATGTGACAAATGGCCCCTCCTTTATTTTAGGTCCTGGGGCTTGAACATAGAACCTTGCACATGTTATGCAAACACAATCTCATTAAACTATGTCCCTCTACAGCCAACTTGTATTTTCTTTAAAAAAAATCTTTATTTATGCAGTTATGCATTTGCTAGCAGTAGAGTCTGCCAAACCATGCAGGATGACATTAACCTTTCTATATAGCCTTGAACTTGCAATCCTTGTATTTCAGCATCTTTTGTATCCACCATAGATATACCTTCTTTTTAATTTTTCATAATTTGTAGTTTTGTTTCCACATGGATATTTTGACTTTTCTTTTGTTGACTCATTCTCTTACAAATTTATGTGTTGGTGAATATGCCCACTGGGATTTCTCAGGTTCTGAATCTCTCAATGTTTGCTTTACATGGTGTCTAGTTCTTCTGGTGTAGAGATGCCAAACTAAAAGATTTTTCTTATCTTTGTCTTTTTTTGGTAGATCCTTGGGTGATATTCTTTTATACTTGTAAAAGAATGTCAGTATTATTACTTTTCTGCAGAAGGACGAATACTATGCAGCTCTCCATTCTTCACCTGCGTTCACCATGATTCTGCCAGGTTCTGTGCTTTAGTTTATATTTACCATGATTTTCCTTATGCCAGAAAATTTCTTTTTTTAATAGATTTTCCATCATTCATACATTAGCTTATTATTAATTTCAATCTGATCACTCAACATATATGCTTTTCCTTCCTAGTTCACTTCTCACCTCAAGTACTAAAATTTTAGTTAGCATAAGATACATAATTATTATCCATGAGTAAAATTATTAAATGAATGAAAAATTCTCTCCTTCTACTTATAGTCTCTCAAGCAGTAAAAAAGTTAAACATCTCTGGTATTGTATTTATGTAGGAGTATGTTAAGTATATTGACTTTTTGTACAATATACTGAATAAGTGAAGTTGCATTATAAATACCCATGACAATTCAGAGTGTAGGAGTATAACATAGACATGCATTGAGTTTGTATTGATTGTATCTATATTATGATACATTTACATGATAACACTTAGCACTAATGTTATTAAGTACCTACCACCATGACATTATTAAATGAACAAATTTGAAATTTCCACCAAACAGATCCAATAACTTTAAGTAACTATAGTCATGGAAACAAAAATAGAAGTTTGACCATGATTAATATATTGTCAGAGAAAACATATTTGGTTTGTGCGACTTATATAAAGTTCTGGTTATAAAATGATATTAAGATAAAAGTGGGTGAATAATTAGTAATTGGCATTTGCTGTCTAACAAGAGGCCAAAAAGACTCCCACTGTTCCAACAGTTTCTAGGAAATTACAGATTAAGGAAGATTAGAATGATGCCAACAGCAGAGGCTTGAGAAACTACTTGGTCCTAAGATCTACTTGGAACATCTAGTATAAAAAGCATCAAAACCCTAGAGTTAAATATAGTGGATAATTCCAGTTCTATGAAGTATTTGTAACATTCAGATTCACAGGACAGAGAATTCATTGCCAGTTTCCAGGAACTTGAAGGTATCACAATAAAGAGCTATTTTCAATAGATATGAGTGAGTGTCTCTCTGTCTCTCTGTGCATCTTGCTCTCTTTTTTGTGTGTGTATGTGTTTCTCCTTTCTACATGAAAAAAGTCTATATTGCTTTGTTCTACCTTTTGCCTGGTATATTTGCACCTATGAAGTCATAAACTCAGCTAAACTGTACCTATCAAAACAATAAGAAGAGTAACCAACAGGTTAATAGAGCAGGATTCCCTTTAATGACAGGTGGAGTACCCAATGGGGAACACATGACTCTGCGAATCACACTGTAAAGAGGAAATAGGATAGATGCCTTAGGTGGATGGTGCAGTAGGGATGGGATCTGGAAGGATGAGGTATGGAGGACCGAGGGAAAGAGTACTGGGAGAGACAACAGGAAGGAGGTGGGGCACCTCTGGTTTAAACTAGAAAACTAGAGTTATGGAAACTCCCAGGAATCTGTGAGTGTAACTGAGACTCCTAGCAATGAACGATAGGGAGCTGACATAGCCCTCACCTGTAACCAGAGAGGATTTGCAATGGAGTGGTTGGGACGCCAACCTGGCCACAAAGCTATCAACTTACAATTTGTCCTGCTTACAAGAGGTTCAGGAGTAAAGATGTAGCCGAAATTGAGGTAATGGCCAACCAATGACTGATCCAGCTTGTGTCCGATGCCATGAGAAGGAGTCCACCCCTGGAACTGTCAGTGACACTCTACAGACATGAGGCTAGCATAACCATCATCAGGGAGGCTTTATCCAGCAACTGTTGGGAGCAGATGAGGAGACCCACGGGCTAACATTAGGTGGAACTTTGGGAATCCTGTGGGAGAGGATGAGAAAGGATTGTAGGAGCCAAAGGTGTCAATACCACTGCAAGGAAAATCTCCAGAATCAACTAGGCCAGGCACACAGGGGCCCACAGTGACTGAACAGCCAACCAGAGAGCATGCATGGGATTGACCTCGGCTCTCTACAGACACGTAGCAGTTATGCAGCTTGTTCTTCATGTGGGACTCCTAACAGAGGAAGTTGCAGTGGTCTCTGACTCTGTTGTCTACCTTTGGGACCTGTTTTCCCTACTGGGCTACTTCTTCTAGTCTCGGTAGAAAAAGATGCACCTAGTCTTACTGCAATTTATATGCTAAGGCTGGCTGATATTCATGACAGCCTGCCCATTTCTGAAGAGAAAGGGAAGAGGAGTGGATGGGAAGGGGTAGAGGGGAAGATTGGGAGGAGAGAAGGAAGGAGAAACTACATGCAGTCAGAATGTAAAGTAATTAAATAAATTAATATTTTAAAAGACAGGTCAGGTCTATGTGATATATGTAATTGAGGGTAAATAAAGGAATGCTTCAAGAGTTTTCAATGACTGTTTTTCTTCAACTGATGTAGAATAAGTCTTTGCTTAATGAAATATACAAATGGGCATAAGAGAAGTCCCAGAAGACTGGCTTATGGTTATAATTAAGCGAGCAGAGATTTGTGTCTTTATCCTATTGCCGTGACCGAACAGGTTATTTTCTTCAGGTCTTCTCCACTGGAATCTTTTTTTTTCTCTTTTTTTTTCTCCTTTATTAATTTATTCTTGTTACATCTCAATGGTTATCCCATCCCTTGTATCCTCCCATTCTTCCCTCCCTCCCATTTTCCCCTTATTCCCCTCCCCTATGATTGTTCCTGAGGGGGATTACCTCCCCCTGTATATGCTCATAGGGTATCAAGTCTCTTCTTGGTAACCTGCTGTCCTTCCTCTGAGTGCCACCAGGTCTCCCCCTCCAGGGGACATGGTCAAAAGTGAGGCACCAGAGTATGTGAGAAAGTAATATCCCACTCTCCACTCTACTGTGGAGAGTGTTCTGTCCATTGGCTAGATCTGTGTAGGGGTTTAAGGTTTACCACCTGTATTGTCCTTGGCTGGTGCCTTAGTTTGAGTGGGACCCCTGAGCCCAAATCTGTCTATCATAATGTAGGTTTCTAGGACCCTCTGGATCCTTCTACTTTGCCATTCTCCCATGCTTCTCTCATCTAGAGTCCCACTAGAATGTCCTCCCCTCTGTCTCAGTTTCCTGGTAAGTGAAGGCTTTCATGGGACATGCCCCTTGGGCTAATATGCAGATATAAGTGAGTATATACCATCTTACACCCATCAGAATGGCTAAGATCAAAAATTCAAGCGACACCACATGCTGGCAAGGATGTGGGGAGAGAGGAACATTCCTTCATTGCTGGTGGGAATGTAAACTAGTACAACAACTTTGGAAATCTATCTGGTGCTATCTCAGAAAAATGGGAATAGGGCTTCCTCAAGACCCAGCTATTCCACTCCTTGGAATAGACCCAGAAGATGCTCCAGCACACAAGAGAATCTGCTCAACCATGTTCATAGCAGCCTTATTCATAATAGCCAGAACATGGAAACAGCCTAAGTGTCCCTCAATAGAAGAATGGATAAAGAAACTGTGGTACATATACACTATGGAATACTATTCAGCTATTAAAAACAAGGAATTCCCGAAATTTGTGGATAAATGGATTGAGCTAGAAATGATCATAATGAGTGAGTTAACCCAGAAGCAGAAAGACTCCACTAGAATCTTATTTTCTGTTATAATAAATAGCACAAAGACTGGAGAGATAGTTCTGCCTGCAAAGTACTTCCTGCACAAGAACAAGGATCTGAATTTGAACCCAGGAATGCAAATAAGAGAAGCCAGTGTGGTGAGGAGTCTTCATGAGCAATTAACATAAATCTATACCTCTTCCTTATTCCATTATTCCATTAATTCACCCTAAATTCCTAATTTCTACCAAAACCCTGAAGTGGAATATTTATGATTAGTTTCTATGGTTACGCTAAAATTTTACAGTGTATATCATGACTTGCTTATCATATAAAAAATATCAAAATGAAAACTCAAGTTACATAATTAAGGAAATGTAATATCAGTTAAGATATACAAATTATATTTATATTTAGTAGCCTGATTGAACATAAATTTACAAACACAGTAACTATGCTGCTCTGCAGGGAATATACTAAAATTGGAACAATGCAAAGAAGATTGATGTGGCCTCTGTGAAAAGATGATAAACATATTTGTGCAGATTCCATATTTTTTAAGTACAAAAATATCCCCAACCTTGATTTGATATGCTTAAATAAACTTTAATAACTCATACATCTGTGCAGAAGAGTACCATATAAAAATACACTTTATCACTTTCATAAAAAGATATTTAGCTTGTTTCTAGCTTTTTTCCATTTTGAGTGTTGGTACGGTGTGTATTTGTAACTTATATTCAGGCAAAAGATCCCACAGCAATGTGCTTCTTCAACATTTTTCACTCATAACTATTCACAATCAAGATCTATTTAGATCCTCCCACGTGTATAGATGCATGAAATTGATATACATGCCAATATTTTCTGTTAGTAAATGACAAAGAAATGTATTTATAGCACTTCAATTTTAGAGTACATCTAATTATTCATCTATCAAAGATATAAGAAAATTTGAACACTTACAAAGTAGATACACTTATTTCATTTATATAAATTTTCTTTGGTGAAAATTTGGTATTGTTAGATCTAAAGAATTTTCTGTGTTTTTTGAAGTTTGTCAATATTTTTATTTTAATTGTTGGCTTTACATTAAATACATAAGACAAAATGTAAAGAGTACATTTATGGCCATTTTGAAAGCTTAGAAACCTACCCTAGTCCCAGGCCAAGATTCATTTGGCATTTATTTTTTTTCAGAATAAAACTTATGTCAAAGAACCATTTTTTTAAAAGCAAACATTTTAATCTGATATACCCTGAAGACACATTAACTTTATATATCTATGTTAAAGAATAGTGAGAGAAAAATACTAAAAGTCATTATTTTCCATGACTCTAAAGATGGCTCAGAGGTTAAAGTACTTGCTGCCCATTTGGAAGACCTAGATTTGGTTCCCTGTGCTCACATGGCATCTCAGAAAACATGTATAACTGTAGTTTTCATGGGCTCCTTCATGGGCAACAGACAGGCACATACATACATGTAGACTAACAACATGGGCAGCAGTCAGGGACATGCATACATGCAGACTAACAACATGGGCAGCAGTCAGGGACATGCATACATGCAGACTAACAACATGGGCAGCAGTCACGCACATGTATACATGCAGACTAACAGAAAATCAAAGTAAATAAATCTGCTTTTAAAAATCATTTTTATCAACAAATCATTGTGTTTCTACAAAAGCAGAAAATGTTAAGTGTGAATGCCTTACAATTAGAAACAAGATTACAGTGGCATGCCTGAATGCAGCACAGGGAACATTGAAACCATTGCATGCTTGATTTTCAGTATGTTTTTTGTTACTGCCCATTCAGAAAAATCTTAGTGTTGCACACACATTTGTTTCCACACATGGCTATATGATCATCCACAATGATGAAGCTGGGCTTCGAGAATGCACGCTAAAGAGAGAAAATGCTTGATAATTGCAAAGGAAATATTAAGCCTCTACATACATTTTCCAATGTTTACATCATTTCCCATCCCTATATCTGAGAAATGTTATTTTTCATCCTTACATTACTTCATATTGTAAGTCTTCTAAGAATATTAAATAAGTTTCCTTTGTTGATAGTTATTTTGACATCTTTTATAAACTTAATTAGCATTAATATTTGCTCTACTGTAATTCATAAACATTAATTACATATTCTTACATACTCATATGTGTTTATGTGTGTACTCTCATACACTCATGTGTTTGTATATGTGTGTACTTTCACACACTCATGTGTGTATATGTGTAATCTCACACACTCACGTGTGTGTGTGCGTGTGTGTGCGTGTGCGTGTGTGTGTGTGTGTTCAGTTTTGTATGATGGAAGTCAATTACATGATTAGTTTACTCTCATTTCACCCATTATATTTTACATTTTTATTTCTGTTGGGCTTATTTATTTTTTTCAGTAATGTTTACACACACACACACACACTCCCACACACACACATACAAGACACCCTTTCTTTTTCTTGTATATATTGTCTATATACAACAAAGTTACATATTTTTCTATTTTCTTGTTAGATTTTTTAATATATTTAATTAGCAAGACCATATTTGAAGCTGAATAGTATTAGTGACAAGAATAATGCTTTTTATAGTTTTAGAACTGTATAATGCTTGTGAGAAATTATATCTTTTCAGAAAGTACCAGACGCTGATGCTGGATCAGACCCGGCAGGATTCATCCTCCAGCATGCTGAGATGCTGACATCCTGCATTCCTCAAGTTCCATCCACAAGTGCTTCGGTTGCTGTTCCTCATCAGAACATAACATCTCCCAGGACAGCTTAAAAGAAAGCTTCTGATTCCAATTGCTCCAGCATTTCAAACTGTCCCACACAGGACTTTTATTAAGCCTCAATTTCTCAACATTTAGAGACTGGACCACAAATGCTATCTCTAAATTGTTTAACCACTTTCCCAGTTGTATTTGGGCCCCTACATAGGTATTATTCATCCCAAATCAGCCTGAAGAAGCCTTAAAAAGAGAGCACTGTCTCATTTCCCTTAAAGGGGGTTGGGTAAGGTTTTGGGCTATGGATGTTTATTTTCATTGGAAATTGGTTATGTTATTATTGGTTTTATTCAGAGAGAGAACATGGTTAAACTCAGGGATTTTTCTCTGAAAAATATAGAAATATATAGGAAGGATAAGACGAAAGGTAGATTATTAAATCTACTTTTCAATTTAAGGCATTAATTGTTACTCACAAGGCTATTTTTAATTCATTGGTATAGAATATTCTATATTGATGTAAAATAAGTTTATTTTTAATTCATCGTACCATTCAATTTTATCATAAGAATATATGTCATAGGTTCAATAGATAGATAAGGTAAAATATTCAGAAATGTCTTCAAAACCCTCAGAAACCTACAGAATATGGCATTTAAAGAATTTGTTCTTGTTTTGAGAATTCTTTGAAAAATGAGACAGGTTGAGTCTCATTGACTCAACCTGAGACAGCCTGTCTCAAAGAAGGTAATGAACATCGAGGAACCTCCTATGGAGGTGGCTTCAGATGTGGCAAACAAGCCACTGGGCAAAAATGTCCTTGTTTTCTGCCACAGACAGAATTATGCCTGAAATGGGAAAGCTTGTATGCAGGCAGAGTTGACGGCCAAACTCTGCCAAGACAATTTAGGCAAGTCCTCAATAGTCTCTGCTTCACAAATATATCTGTGAAATATATTGGGCCAGAAGGTTGAAGATGCTGCTGCAATGTGTTAAAGAGTTTTGACTGACTGTTCAGGCATCAAAGTGTCTCTGTCATTTTTTTTATTTTGGAAGCTGCTAAGCTGCACTTCCTATTTACCCAGCTAATTAATTTTATTCTTTTGTAAGTCTCTGATGGGGTTGAGGACAGCAAAACATTATGAGTATAACATGAATATAATGATTGTTTTGTGGTTCTTGTGTGTATACATTGTATTCTGGTGTAATAATATAAATGTATAGGTAAAAGGGTTTGTTGTTATTGTTGTTAGTATTAGTATTAGTATTATTAGACTAAAAATGGGAATTGTGGAAGAATGTCTGGAGTGGATATAACAACTGTCAATAAAGTGCTGTTTAGCCAATAAGCTGGGCAGAAGACAAGAAGTGGAAGGTGGAACTTCCTGGAGAGGGGGCAGAGCCAAGTTTGACAGTTGAGAGGGAGAAGAAAGACAGTTGACAGTTGACAGGGAAGGAGGAGAAAGCTTCTGAAGATCAGATTGGCACATGCTTGGGATATATGTATGTTATGAGGTTTAGAGCAGTTTGTTTTAGTTTACTAGTAGATCTGTGTCAGTTTAGATTCTGCCTGGCATAGTGGTAGTGCTGGTACCTTTAAAGACTCTAGGTAAGAGAAATATAGGAGATGGGGACATAGAAGGACCCAGAGGGTCTTAGAAAGCTACAAGAAGACAATCTTGATGGGTGGATCAGGGCCCAGGAGGTCTGCTCAAACTATTGCACTAACCAAGGACAATACAAATAGTAAACATCGAACCCCTACTCTGATCTACGCAATGGACAGGACATTCTCCACAGTTATGTGGAGAGTGGGGACTGACTCTGACATGAACTCTGGTGCCCCATATTTGACGACCTCCCCTTGGTGGGGAGGCCTGATGTCAATCAAAGAAAGAATAAGCAGGCTACCAAGATGAGACTTGATAGCCTATGTCCATATAGTGGGGGAGGAGGTCCCCCTAGGTCTTAGACCTAGCGGGAGGGAGGAATGGAAGGATACAGTGATGGAATAACAACTGAATTATAATACAAATAAATTAATTAAATAAGAAAGAAAAAAACAATTTGCTGATAAGTGAAGCAAATTCATATAGAATAAATAAAAAGTAAAAATAAAGTACAATTCAGTCTCTCTGTGTCAGTTATTGGCTTCATAGGCCAAACTGATACAATTTATTGTAACAGTTTGGAGTTATTTTTAAAGTTTTTTAATTTACTCTTTAAAAAATTTTAATAATCCATCAATTCTAATTTCTACTGTCCATATATTGCTGGGTGTGGAGCATGGTCAGCCTACCCGGAGCCTCACTCTTAATGAAAACTGATTCAATAGTTCTATAGCTGTGGACGGGGCGTCATGGGCACCTCCATCACTCCATCATGTGGGAATGTTGGCTGGTTTGTTTTTGGGCAAGCAGCAGCAGCTGTTGTGATTTCATGAGTGCAACAGTCTGTTCATGTCCAGAATAAATTGTTCTGCTCTGGTTTGCTTAAAATCTTTTTAACTTTCTCTTCCACAGTTGACTGTATGTTTGCGGGAGGAAGTGTGATGTAGCTGTCCCATTGCGACTGAGTACACTATGATTACTTATTCTCTGAATTCTGAACAGGTGAGTTTCTGTGTTAACCACATTCCAACATGCAAAGAAGCTCTCTGTTGAGGTCTGAAAGCCATACTAAATTAAGGGCAGAGAGATGCAAATTGACTGAGAAACCTGTTACTGTGGCCACTGATTAAAATATTGTAGTAGGTTTACACTTGTTCTCTGTAATTTCTACAACCATGAATTCTTAGCCATATTTGTAGTACCAGATATGTTTTTTTATCTTGTGGCACTTTTATCTTTAGTCCTATCAGAAACCATTTCTTTATCCCCATAACATTTGTGACACCATTTACACCCATAGTATATCTGCTTACATTTATCTCAAAAGCCATAGTTTGCCAAATAAGATACTCAGTGGTAGGTATAAGATATCTCCTCTTGATTAAATAGTCAGAGGTGTCACAGAGATTCTCAAAACACTACAGCTTCTTGCTGTTGCTCTAGGATGTCCACTAGAATTTGATGGTAAGACCCTATTGCTAAAGACACCTCACATTTTTTCACAGAAATTGGAGAACTGTGTAGCTTACAGCCTGTTGCATAATTAACACATTGCTGAAAGGTGCTATGCAGGCTCATATGTGGAAAAGAGTCATCAGCAATCTTACCTAGCTGTGAAAACTTTGAAGTGAAATTAACTTTAATTAACATATAATGGCACACGTTCACTAATACCTGTGTATGAAATGTCATTATTAAGTCAGAGTGATTGATATTTGATCTTGCTATCCTTTCTTGCTTGCTTCCTTGCTCTGTGAGGTGCAAGAAGAGTCTTTAAACAAGGCTTTGCTGTAGCTCTCAGTCTGGTCTTTATCTTAATACTTCAACCTAGCAAGTACTGGGATCACAGTTGCTCACTGCCAAATCCAGCTCCTTTTCCCTCAAGTGCCCAGCTCTCTCTACAACCTTCCATTCTCTTCCTTTCAGTTCTTGCCTTGCACCATCATGCATCAATGTGTTTGTGAGTTGTGCATGGAGGCTAATTTAACAATTATCATACAAAGATATTTTACTCTTTTCGGTCAATTCTATCATTGATTGCTTTTTTCCCTAAGAATTATTCTTGATTTTATTTAATTCAGCTGGAAATGCAAAAATTTTAAATTTATTTATAAAATCTAATTTACTTAATGCCATAAAATTTTACATGTGAAATGTAATTCATTCTCTTGGCATTGCTTATTTCTTACCTCAGTCTTTTAATGTTTTTCATGGTTTATCTGTTTCAAGAACCAATACATAATCAGCTTTTCATTTAGTCACTCTCTTTTAGGTAGAAGTCTATTAATTAGAAGTGTTTTAGTGTCTCATATTTATGGAAATTTCCTTGATTATTCTCTCTAATTAATTTAAATCCTATGGAAAAGAATGGACTATAGGAATAGAAGTAACATATTTAGCACAGACAACTCTGTGTAACTCAACTCTGTCCATCAGTATGTCTAAGGCTTTTCACGTTAATCTATGCTAACTGTCCTGTCATGGTCTCAGCCGACCATATTGCACAACTGTCTGGGACATGTGACAGAAAGTTTACCCTATAGAATGTTGTATGTAACATTTACATGGATGCCTATGGACTCAAATAAAATAACTCTTAAATGATGAATTTTATTGTCTGTATAATACTAGTTGTTTTGTTCTGTAGATATCTTAAACTACAGTTAGACCCAGGGACTATTCTATAACAATTTACACAGTATGGCAGTGTATTTGTACCTTTATATTTCCATGGCAATGTTTTGTACTATATAAATGTGATGATATGGCCAATGTTTGAACTTAGTCACAGTTTCTTTCAGATTTTGGAACAATAGCAAGGAACTCAGCCTCATAGTCTTCTTCCAAAAGCAGTGGTTGTAATACTTTATACCTTCCTCTTCTTTCCTATATGAGTGCCTGACTGTCTTCAACACATCAAATCAGCACTTTGCGTAGATCAGGGAATGGGGAATTCAGTAGAGTCTAGACACATAAGAAGCCTGTTTTTTCAGGAGCTTCAATTTAGATGGAAGAGAAATAATAGAAATGCATAAACAGAATTAAGTTATGATTTTGCATTAAATGACTGCAATGAAGTCAATAGATTGAAGACCATGGAATGTATAAGATAAAGAGGCAAAAGCGACTCCAAGAAAGGACTTGATAGCTCAGCCATCCAGTATCCCTGGTATTGTAAGGCAAAAATCTGTTTTAGCCATTTGTGACTTTTTCACATTGTAGAAGCGTGAAGGGTTATTAAAGCATGTTTCAGAGTCACCATTGAATCATGGTCTAGTTCCATTCATTATCTGTGAAAGACGTGGGCATAAGTCTTATCCTCAAAAAATGTTATGTCCTATGTAAATTTCAGGTGATAATAGCATCCCTTCCATTGGATTTTACTAGTGATAAGTGTAATCATTTATATAATTTAACAAACAGGCAGGCTTGTACTGAGCACTCAAAATTCCTTCCTACTGAGCTACTTTGAAAACTGTCATAAATGCTGATGTTTTACCCAGGATAACATGAGACACTACTGATGTGTTCAGTGCTGAGATAGAAAACTTTTTCTCCTTACTTATCATTAAATCAGTTCTTCTGATCTGTTTTTGTAAAACTTTTAATACCTCACAAGTTCTAGTACAATCATAGATAATACATTCAGAAGCTCTAGATGTCAAATTTTAGGCCTTTGAGGTTTTAAAAACGTGGTTTGTATGATTCTGTGTCTAGTACATAAAGTGATAACATATGATACAGCTTTTATGAGTATTGATTAAAGAAGGACAAACACATTGACCAGGACCACAAACACAAAAGATCCTATAGGGATATAAATTTTCTTATATACTGAAAATCTACATAAATCCAAATCACACTTGAAGAATTTAATTGGTATAGAGCAGGGCTGTTTAATTTAGTTACAAATAAATTAGAACTTGAAGCATAAACACATAACTGTGTTTGCACATTAATTTTAAAGATGATAATGTAAAAATCATGTGATTCAGAATTAGAAGCAAAAATCATTAAAATAATAAAAATGCATTTCTATTTTGTAAGAATTGTAATAATAATTTATAATGTAATATGAAATCTCCACAAATTGAGTAAAGAAAAGAAAACAAAAAGTTTGTGGAACATGTTTGATATGCTGTCAACATAGGACCAGTATTATAGTGATTGTGAAAAATTTTAAAGCACTCTCTTTAAAATTTAAGGATGAAACTATTGTATCAAATCTCTTCACTTTTACTCAATATAGTGTTCAAATTTTTCAACAATGAAGTATGAGAAATAAACCGAAAAGATACCAAAAGGAAAGGTAGAGAGAAATCAGATATCCCATCCCTGTAATGAACTACATAACTTAAAGACACTGAAGGCTCCATTAGACCACACATACCTTAAAAATACTTTCCACAAAAAAAGCAGCATAAAAATCAGCTTACAATAGTCAGTAGTTTTATGATGTACCAATAACAAAGAGTCTGAGAAATTAGTCTTATTATAATTAAATAAATATATCTCTTGGTATAAACCTGAACAAGGAGGTATGACACTTCTACAGTGAAAACTGTAAAATACTGGAGAAAGTAATTGAAGGTAACACTGGGAGAAAGTCATCTTGTGTTCACCAACAAAAATAATTAAAATTGCTTACATGCTGTATTATAAAAAAGCAATGTATTGATTAAATTCAATGAAAATTCCTATGACTGTCATAAAAAATTTAAAAAATGATAGAGATCATATATTAGTATATAGGACTTGAGTCTTCAAGAACATCCTGTGCAAAACACACAATGCTAGAATTACCATAGTACCTGATTTCAAATTATACCATAGACTTATGATATCAAAATCAGCATGAAACTGATGTATAAGACATAATGTCTAAAGTAATTGAAAATAGAACACAGAAATAAATCCAATGCCTATATCCATCCCATTCTCTACAAAACTGCCAAAAAAACATACACAAGAGAAGACATCCTTACCAAATAGTGCTGGGAAACCTGGCTGTCCAGTGTAGAAAATTCAATAAGACCCACATCTCCTACCCTGTATAAAAATCAATCCAAAATGGACCAATGACCTGATATTTTGAAAGTACTAGAGAAAATATGAGAGAAAAACAAAAGCAAACACATCAAGATATAGTGATAAACACCAAATGTCTGGATAGGTCTCTAGTGTCTCTGGAAACTGGGATACTAACAAATAAGATTGTGGAAAATTAAAAGCTTACACAACAGCTATACAATCAGCAAAGAAAAGAAGAGAAGAAAGTTGATGCCAGCTGTTTATCTGAGAATTAAAACAAACATCAAGAAATGTATCATTAGATTACTAACTGTACAAATGAATGTAAAAGACAGTCTTCCGAAGGATTATTGGTGTGACAGTCAATTAATTCACTCTTTATGGAAATCATCAAGAGATTAAAAAGAGAAATTCCATATAATTTAATTATACTCCCTTCTGAAAACATATCTACAAGGATCAAAGTCAGCTTACCACTGACACATCCTGCATGTTCATGTTTATTTTGACATTCTTCACAAGAGCTTTGTTGTAGCATCAGCATAAAGTTATTATTGATGAGTAAGTGAATTAATGTTTTCTACTACATATATATATATATATATATATATATATATATATCATCCATCTAAATATATCATCTCTCTACTTAAGCCTTCTTCACTAGTTCTCTTTTCCGCTTCATGTCACCTGTGTCTTTTCCCTTGCTTAAGATTTTTCTTCCATCTTGCACAAATTGTTCCTTTCTAGTTTCTTGGATTCTACAGATACTTGAAATCTTAAATATACAAATCTAAAGTTTCAGAACAACTCACAGGAGTGACGGTTTCTCAAGACTTATACAAGATCAAGCCAATCAACATTCGTGCATTGAGCGGGGAGACAGTCTTACTATCCTCCACCAGTGGCCTGTGTTGGAGGGAGTTTTATTTAGGAATACGGCTATTGGTAGATCAGTTGTGCTCCAGTGGATGACCCTCCTGCCACCCTTAAGGAAGTATATCGACAGCACATACAGAAATCAATGGATTATAGAATTTTTTAAAAGGCATGTTGGGAGAGGAACTGAGGTGAGAATGTATCTGGAAGGGATTAAAGGAAAGAATCGGATGTGCATAAAGTAAAAAAAAAATGTATGAACTTCTCAAGTATTAAGAAAAATAATATTGTATGTAAAACAAAATGATGTAGCATCAAAAGGACAAATATTACATTTATGGCAGTTTGATTTGAGAATCCCCCACCAGTGGACTCATGTTTGAAGGAAGGACTCATATGCTTGAGGAAGGACTCAGAAGTGAGGCAGTTTTGGAGGAAATGTTTCACTTGGGGTGGGCCTTGAGCAATGCCCAGTCTCAATCTCTGCCTCCTACTTGAGAATCAAATATAAAGTCTCAGCTACTGCTCCAGCACCATGCTTGCCTTTAGGATGCGATTCTACCCACCATCATGATTACAGACTCACCCTCTGAAAGTGCAGGCCAAGCACCCAATTAAATGCTTCCTTTTATAAAGTTCCTAGTTTGTGCTGTCTCTTTACAGTTACTAGGACATGTTTTCTTTCATAGATGACATTTAATAGCTATATAAGTAACATGAACATAGATGGGGGAAGAGGCACTATTAAGGAAGAGAAAGGGGGTCAGTGTATTGAAGACACAGGTAAGTTAAGGAATGAATATAATCATGTACCTTACATGCATGTCTGAACGGTCATAAAGGAACTGATTATCTTGTATAATTAATATGCACGAACAGAAGTTCTTTACAAATAAATATAGGGATAAGTGTTACAGGATGGTGATAAGTTGGGGAAAGGTAAAAACATCTTCTCTTGACAGATGCAGAATAGTGAAAGAAGCAATGACAAAGGATCTGAGTAATACAGCCACTGAACTGAATTTATAAATATATATTAGTCATATACATGTGCCAGAAGTATTTTTAGAAGGACATATAAATTATGTACTAAGTTGAGAATCTAAGCCCAAAGCACGACAGATTTAGAATGAGAAATGGGGACTATAATGGAAAGAACCTGAGAGTTGACAGAAGTTGGAAAGCACGGGAAGGCTTGCTTTACGAGGTAGGATCTTATACCATATTAGATTTATTACATAAAATTATAAATTACAGTTTTTTTAAAATAACAAGGTAAACAAAACACTACCACATAAGTAATGATGAATGTGTTATTTTTCTTAGATATTTTTGTATATTAAAAAGCAATTTATTAGATTTGCTTGCAGGACACAGGTCTCTGTAGTCCATCAATGGCTGTCTTCACACTGAAGAGATTGACAACTTGTAGCTGCCTGGTCCACAGGGATGGTTGTCTCAGCATTCCCAATCAGTCTTACTTTGAGGATCTGGAGGATGTTCAGAGAACCACTGGTTTTCAGGAGACTTGGAAGGCTGAAGAAGCTGCATGCAGTGATAAAAATGGAGTAGATGAACACACAAAACAGAGAGTGCTTTAACTGGACATTGAAACACAAAGGCAAGTAGGTGAAGAGTAAAGCTTTCCCCTCAGAACTCTGTTTACCTGGGCCCCCAAGAGAAGTTGCCACCATGTACAGGGTGTTAAATACAGTTAGTATAATCAGGATTATGTGTAATAAGTGTGCCTGAGGTTAATGCAATCTGGTGAGTTTCTCACAGAACTTCCTAGAAGCTTGCCTCTTGGTTGGTTCCAGATCCAGCCAAACTCCAGAAGTAACCAACAGGCTTCATCACACGATCATGAGAGTAAGGATGGAGTCGCACCACTGTGCTTTCATGTTCAGGCTTAAAACGTAGATTTAGAAAAAGTGAAGGACAGAGCTCCTTTCTTATCTCCCCTTTTGAAGATCACCAAAGAAGCCTGAGTGATGTCCTACCAAAAGGCTACTTACCAAGCAAAGCAGAGTATACCCTCTTCAGACTTTCAGTATGTCACAAATGGGAAAGCTAGGGAAAGTACTCCCTGGAGTTAGGAAGTCACTGCCATTATATTTGGTCAGGTAAGTATAGGCAAGTATATGTTGTGGCAGAAGTTAATGATTGTGGCCAGACAGGCATTATCAGATTTATAAACAAAATGATTGATTTCTGAAATAGTGTTGTATTTCTACAGTTTTGCTGAAGTATTTTCTAGGGTGGTATGAAAATATCTTAGTGGAATTTAAATTATCTGCCATTCAGGTACATTTATACAGTTTACTTATTAGCTAGTATGGAAAAGAGAGCATCAGGACCAACTGACACTGTGTAATAGTTGGGTAAGAAAGAGTATTTGGTGTTTCTTAAGAGCTATATAGATGGCACAGATGGTCAAGTGCTGTCTTTTGAGTGAAAAGCCCATGCATGAGAAGACAGGACAAAACACCATAGGTTAAAGTGCAGTGCAAAGGAGTGAGTTTTCACAGTGATGTGATTCACAGGTTGCAGAGGGTAATGTGGTAGAATGAAAACTTCTCCAAAGATAATGTCATCATCTGTAGAATCCACAAAACCACTGAGAGGGGAGAGTAGGCATAGCAGAAGGTATTGTTGCATTCAACAGCACTAGCGTCTCAGAGGTCTGTCTTCTGTCTGCCAATTCTTTTTTCTCTCAGTGTAAAACCAGTGGCTTAACTCTGGGATTACACCAAGCTACGATTCTTGTTAAAGTCTTCCATAGAATCTCCACAGCAGCTCAAAGTGTGGTGTAGGGCAGTGTACCTCAGAGCAGATACCACAGCAAGGCATGGTTTGAACCTCAGAGCAAATACCACAGTGGTGCATGGTTTGACGTGCACCAGCAATATCCTAAGAAGCTTTCACAGTCGGTGATGGGTTTGCAGGGATTATAACGAAAAGCATAGTTTATATGGTATAAACAATATATTGAATATGCATTGTATTTGTGTACATTTGAATGATACTAGTAGTTGATTTATTATTAACCAGTTTGAGACCAGTGAGGTAAGGCAGGGGGGAATATGGGTAGTTCAGATTCTCTGGAAGCTGATGACCTCACAGGAAGGGTCAACATCTAGTCCTTCTCCTCCAACTCCTAGGGTCTCAGCTTATCTTACGTGTGTTAAAGCCAAATAGACATTGGAGATATTTAGGTTTTATTCAGATCTCTGGTAATGTACAATGATTATTCAATAAGATTTGTGAAGCAGTCACTAGGTTTTCAAATGGTTCTGAAAGCATTTTGCTACTGAACCTGAACAGCTACTGTAGTTTACCATTTGAGTATTGGGAATTGAATCAGAGATTTTTAATATGCTCTATCACTGCCTCACATACTTTACGCTTTAATCAAATGGTTGAGAAGCACTATTATCATTATTTGTACTTCTGATTTTCAGATACACTAGAGTCAAAATGTTTATCAGTTTCAATAAAGGGTTTCTTCTACTCCTTTAAATTAAAAAAAATAATGTTGCTTACACAAATATGTATAAAGGTATTTAATTGTGATTTTTTAAAATGAGATTTTAAAACTCTAAACCTTTTATTCTGTAAAATTGACTATAAGAGATGTCTAGCTACTTTTTACAACAACTAGACAGAAACTAAAGTCATTAGTGAGGATAGAGGCTCAGATGAGTAAATCCGTAAGATGAGGCTGTGGGCAAGCCAACAGGGCATTTTCTTAAATAGAATTTAATGGAGGCAGGCTTATCTGATTGTGGGTGGTGCCGTTCCTGGGCTGAAGGCCCTGGGCTCTATAAGAAAGCAGGTGGAGCAAACTATGATTGACGAGTCTGTAGGCAGCCAGTTGAAGTGGTGCATGCCTATAATCCTAGCACTCAGAGATGCAAAGGCAGACATGAACTTTATGAGTTTAAGGCCACCCTGGCCTACAAAGTGAGCCCAAGATAGCCAAGGCTACACAGAGAAAACCTGTTTCAAACAAAAACAAAACAAAACAGTAACAAATCTAAGCCAGTAAGCAGCAGCATCCATGGCCTCTGCACCAACTCCTGCCTCCAGGTTCCTGTGTTGTGTCCAATTCACAAAACCAAAAAACCACCAAGGAGCCGATTCTGATGCAAACACACAGGGATCTTTATTTCAAGCTTTATTGAGAGCTTGAGCCAGGCCTACACAGTCACTGACACAATGATTCTCAGATTTGAGCCCTGAGTTCATGGAGAAAGGGATTCATATAGATTGTAGTAAGCAAGCTAGAAAACAAGCAAGCAAACAAGCAAGCAAGGGGGTTTCAGCCTAGCAAGCGAGGATCTTATTGGTTGACATTTTTGGGGGAATATTACCCTTTAAACTGGCTGGTTTGAGACCAGTAAAGAAACCACAAATGACTAACTTTTTAGAAGATCTAAGGAATAACTTTTTAGAAAATCTGAGGAATCTATGGACTTTCATTAGTTTCCTGTTTTCCAGCTGATTGGTTATTTTATATTTCTATGCCAAGTATGTATTCTGTGGTTTTCCCTGGATCTGGAGTTGAAGACTAGGTCTCTCTCTCTCTCAAATACAGAGGTGGAGCTTTTAAGCACTGTTTGAGTTCTTGTCCTGGCTTCCTTTGGTAACAAACAGTGATGAACCAAATTAAGACTTTGCTTTCTAGGTTGCTTTTGTTCATAGTGTTTCATCATAGCAGTAGAAACCATAGTAAGGCAAGGGACTATAGATTTAGATAAAATTTAGAATTTTATTATTTGCAGGAAAACTACTCACATTGATGTTCCCATTTTTATGTTCTTGCCAATTCAAAACCAGAGAACTTCTGGGATCATGTTTAGATGAAAATTCTCATGCAGAAAAGCATGGCAACTAATCAGAATGAACCATAGACAAACAAATAAGGGAGTGTGAAACAAGATTTCAGTATTACAGTATCATGGAATCATAAATGTTTTGATACAATATGTTCAAAATCTTTTCTTCTGCCATTACAGGTTTTTTTTTTTGAACAGTAGCAAGTTCAGTACCTCTTTAGTACTTCATATAGTAAGTGCAACTCCAAATTTTGCTTTCAACTTTCACATAGTGTATATTCTTTTTTTGACTATCACACATTCCAAAATGCAAAATTTTTTAGTTTAAGTAAATTAAAGATTGTTGATTCATTATCCAAAACTCTACTATCCTTCCACTGCACTATGCAAACATGTAGAGAAATTTTAATACAATACCTCTTTAACCCCTCTGTCTGAAATGCAGATGCACTCTTAGTACACACCTCTAATCTCAAACAATGATGTTTAATTGACAGACAGACAGTGATGGATCAGAGAAAGATTTGACAAACTAGACTATGCCCAACTGTCACAAGAATAGCACAGGAAAAAAGACTATAAGATAGTGCAGGCAGAGGCAGTTCAGTTGAGTTGAATGCATTTAGACAATTGCAGCCGGTCCTCTGGGTCATCAGTCATCACCGCATAAGGCAATCAGGTGGGAGGCAGTCAGTTGAAAGGCACTGCAATTGAATTCATGGTCTTTGTAGCAGGTGTAAACATGTTTTTGTTTTGATCCCAAATGCGGGGTGTGGAGCAGACTTGTGTAAGCGTGTGCGGTGTTTTTCAACTGGAAACATAGTTGTGGGAGAACTGGTGATGGTTGTCCACTAGAAGAGGAGCCATTTCTTGTGAGGGCATGGTCTTTGCCAACTGATAAACATCCTTGTACAGGACTTTGAAGATATATATATCTTCAAAATAAGAGGCTTGTCTTTTTTTGTTTGTTTGTTTGTTTTTTGTTTTTTGTTTTTGGCTTTTGGTTTTGACGTTGCTTCTTATTGTTTGACTATTCATCATTCCACTTCAAGACACCCCTGGAGGGAACTGCTCCAGAGAATGCTTCCAAGTTCCAACTGCTGTTCTGGGTTCCAAATGCTGCTCCCAGTTCTGGCTGCTGCGGTTGCAGTTACTTTTGCTAAATTGTTCATTTGCTGTTTAATGGGTCTGCTGAAATCTATAAGAATAGAATTGCTCCAAGGAAGTAAGTGTAAAAAGGTCTACTTCTCCTCTTCCCATAACCTCTTTTCTTTCCTATCTAGGGTTGGAAGGGAGGTATAAGCATTAAAGAACTGCAAATAAAGTAGGTTTGAAAAGTTCAGACCTAAAGCTGTACAGTTTATGGAGGCAGTTTTACCGGGAGAGTTTTACAGAGACAAGATAGAGAGAGAACAAGCTAAACATGGATGAAGACAGAATGAGCCATAAAATGAAAAGAAGCCAGAAGATTAGGATAGATTGCTTTTTTAGGTTGAGGCCAAGCAGCACAATTCAGCCATAAGATGAGAGAAACCAGTTTGGACAGTCAGCTTAGAAAGGAGCTGAGAAGAACCAGCCAGGCAGAGTTGAGAAAGAGCTAGAAAGGGCAAGCTTATTCAGCAGCGAGACTCTGAGACAACAATTGGGTCAGGAGAATAAAAGTTACTTTTACACAAACTCATACAATACTCTGCCCCTCTGTTAGGGTTTCTATTGCTGTAACCAAAAACACCATGACCAAAAAAGCAAGTCAGGAGAAAAGGGTCTATTTGGCTTATACTTGAGGTAGGAACTGATACAGAGACCATGAAGGGGTGCTGCTTATTGGCTTGTTGAACAAGAGTTGCTCAGCCTGCTTTCCTATATAATCCAGGACCACCAGCCCATGTGTGGCACTACTGGCAATTGCCTGGCCCTCCCCATAAATCATTTGTGTTAAAATGCTCTAAAGGCTAGTGTATACAGTCGTTTTTAAATTGAGGTTCCCTCCTCTCAGATGACCTTAGCTTGTGTCAAATTGACATAAAACTATCTGTACGTACCCTAAAAGGATATGTATGCATTGTTTAGAGCATATTAATTGAATAAGGTGAAGAAGGTACTGTTGGTGTGTAATTTCATACAAGCAATTACATAGAAGCATAGAATACTATGGTGTTTATAAGTAGCATGTGGATTTTTGTTAGATAGAAGACATAATTGATGAATACTATTGTCCAATAGTGTGATGATGATTGATTACAATATAATATACTTTTGTGAATAACTGACAGTCAACATTGTTACACAAAGAATTGATAAGTACATATGTTATGGTAATCCATATTCAGTAATTATCTATTTCTAACAACAGTGGGGACTGACTCTGACTTGAAATCTGCTGTCCCACATTTGACCACTTCTCCTTGGTGGGGAGGCCTGGTGGCACTTAGAGAAGGATAAGCAGGCTACCAAGATGAGACTTGATAGTCTATGACCATATGCTGGGGGAGGAGGTCCCCCTCGGTCATAGACCTAGGAGAGTGGAATAGGGTGAAGGTGGGAGGGAGGGAGGAATGGGAGGAAATAAGTGATGGGAAAACAATTGAGATGTAATCTGAATAAATGAATTAAATTAAAAAAGAAAAGAATGTCTTTGATTTGCCAGTTAAAATAAATTTAGGAAATATAAAGAATAGTAAAAAGGAATTTTCCTTCTTCTCCCCCAATTTTTTTGTTTTTTTTGTTTGTTTGTTTGTTTTTTGAGACAGGGTTTCTCTGTGTATCCTTGGCTGTCCTGGACTCTCTTTGTAGATAAGGCTGGCCTTTGAAATCATGAAAATACCCCTACCTCTACCTTCTGAAAGCTGGGATTACAGGCATGCGTCACTACTGCCCAGCTCCCCTCCCAAAATTTGATGAATAGCTATCAACAATTGAAAAATGCACAATGTTAGAAATGATGTACTGTAACTGCTTGCTAGGTATCATTAATAATTTACCCTACATATTTGTTGACATGTTTCTATTTTGTTGTAAGTTTTATTATGGAGAATAACATTTTCATATTTTATTAGATGATGTATATGAATATAAAAACCTGAAGAAATAAACTTATTCCTTGACTTCTTTAACAATGTACTTAGAAAACAAAGCAGTACACAAAGACAAAACTCTGTAGATGTCAGACACTATATATCAGATGCAGGTTGAAAGTTGTGTATTATCCTTGTGAGCATTGGAAGAAAGAGACTGATAAGAGCAAGTGATTTTCAAAGGAGGCTCCTTTAAGAATGTGTGACTTAGCATTGCTCCTGTGTACATGTCTTTAGGGATGATGATGTGGAATTGGGTGATTTATCAGAGAGCTCATTGCTTATCCCTGGAGAAAACTCATTTCAGAGACCATAGTTATTAATCTAGGGGTGGAACTTTGAGAAATTTGGCAAGGAAGGAGCATCGGGTAAGATGGAAATGATGTCAGTCACTTTTTTGAAATTCTATATCTATTCTCTTAGTCCTGGCACCTGTTACCTCGCCCCAGTCTGGTGAATTACCCTTCCTCTGATCCTTTCTCAACATTCCTCTTTCTGCAGGAAGTCCTGCTTATTCTTCTCAGCTTCAACTAATGGACATCTAACTCTTTATTAAACCAATAAACAGATGTTTGGGAAAGTGTTTACAAAATATAATGCAGCCATAAGAATTACAATACCACAGTCCAGGCTGTATTCAGCTCTCTGCTGGTAGAGAAACCAGCATTTGGATAATGCAAAGATAATCTTTACACAGTGCACAACAGTTTCCTAGCATTGATCTTCAGAAATTGGAGCTTTATTAAGAAAATAGTTACTTAAAATAGGATTCCAGAAGGACAAAAACGTTTGAGTGTTCTAAAATATATACTTAATTACTGTAACTCATCTTTCTTTTTGTCCATTTGAATGTTTGCTAAAAACTTGTTCTCACCTGTAAAGGTCCTACAAACAAACATTCATTTCCAATGCAGATAGGTACTCAGCTAAGTAGGCCTTTATCTTAGATTATTGTTCCACATATTTCCACTCTCTCGTTTACACTTCTTTAAAAAAACAAGGAAACATTTTCTTCCTCTGAATTAACTATAAATTTCTATTTTTTTTAGAGTATCTCTTTTTAAATATAGTATTAGAGAACTTTTCACAACTAAATTCAGTGTAGCTGAACACATTTTTAACTGTAGGGAAGAGTGTGGATGGAAGGATCGATGAAGGGACTAGGGAATACATACACTGCCGCAAAAGCAGAAGTGATGGACGTACTAAAGATGAAGTAATACCTCATTTTTTCAGTTATGCATGTTAAGGTCTTTCCCTTTTCCTATAAATAAGATTAGGCTGTAAATTGCAGTAGGAATGGGGCTGTGCAATTGTCAGTGTTTTAAATGAATTAAGTTCAAAGTACAACTTCAGAAGCAATTTTCTGTGACATTCTTCAGCGATGAAAACATGCTCTAAATCCATTCTCAACATTTTTGACATTATTGCAACTTTAAAGAAAGAATAATTTAGTTGGCAGAAAAATAGTTATTGAGCTATGACCTTACAGGTTAGCAGGAAGTTGGCTAAGTTCTTAAGGGAAGAGCTGTTTTGCATTTTCAGTCACCTGGAAAGAGAGGTTATAATAATTGGATATATCTAATGTTACTGAGGTCACAGAAGAAAATATGGCTTGGGAAAATTGGAGGCTTATAGTCATTCAGTTGAAAGGTAGTGACTACATGTAATCTCTGTCATGGAAAAATTGGGCAGATATGGGGCACCAGAATTTGTGTGAAAGTCAGACACCACTCTCCACTCAACTGTGAAGAACATTGTGTCCATTGGCTAGATCTGGGTAGGGGTTCAAAGTTTACTGCACGTATTGTCCTTGGTTGGTGCCATCACCCCTGGATGGGGAGGCCTGGTGGCACTCAGAGAAAGGATAGCAGGCTACCAAGAAGAGACTTGATACCCTATGAGCATATACAGGGGGAGGAGGTCCCCCTCAGTCACAGTCATAGGGGAGGGGAGTAAGGGGAAAATGGGAGGGAGGGAAGAATGGGAGGATACAATGGATGGGATAACAATTGAGATGTTATATGAATAAATTAATAAAATATGTTAAAAAAAGAAATATTGGGCAAAGAATGAATTGATTAGATACAAAAATCTTTACCCTGTTGTTACTTGGACTGCACTTACGCTTGACTTGAAGGTGCTCTTACAGCGTAAGAAAGTAATGAAATCAAATGTCTGAAAGCAACATACTCATCTTAGTAATATGTCAGTCTTTGGTAACCTGGTAATTTTTGCAGGAATAAGCCATTTCATGACTAAAATTTAGATTGGTCACTAACGTGAATACTTTAAAAAAAACAAGTAAGTTTTATAAGCACATTTTAGAACTTTATATAAGAAGCAACAGATTAAAAGTTTTCATTTCATGTGTGACACCATTGCAGATTTTATAACCATTGAGATGTAACAAGAATAAATTAATAAAAATTAAAAAAAATTCTGAGTACGCAGATGCTGTAGGATTGTATAGTGGGGAGATTAAATACCAGCTTTTGGTTAGGATGCTAACTTTAAATATGTGGAAAACTAAAAAAGACTTAAAAATAAGTACTAAATTCAACATGAGGAAGAAAGGGAAAAATGACACATAAAATTAATCTAAGTCTAAAAATTATATCATTCTTCTGGTAAGAAATACAGAAAGGACCTTTAAGATGAATGAGTTTGAAAGTGACAAATATAGCTCTACTTATTTAACTGTACCAATCAAACCAGGAATGTATCATTTGCAAAATCATATTACATTCATGGAACTGTAAAAGCCACCAAGTATGTTCTGATTGCCTTCCACATTAAAATTTGCATTAACCTCTCTGGGATATTTATTCCATTTTTCTGACATCCAGACAACCGAAATAGTCATTTAAGTAAATGTTAACTTAAAATATAATGATCTAACTATTATACAACCCAGCAATATCTGAGATGATTACTTTATAGGGAAAAAGCTTTAGGAAGTAATTGAAAAGATAAAAGTAATGGTAGGGCTGTTTTGTTCTAGTTGTACAGTCAGCAAGTATTAGTAGTGCTTCTGGGAGCCATGGATATTCTCAGGCTCTATAAATGAACAAAGAAACAAATAGTGAGCTCCACATCTCTCTCTATATATATATCTGAAATTTTTTCTTTGTATTTACAGTAACTCATTTGATTGTGCCACCTCTTCATTTTAATGCACAATTTGTATAAATGCTATTGTTACTATTCCTCACCTGCCTTCCTGCCTTAGTAGATAGCACATGATTACTTTAATGGTTTTCAACTTGGTCACTGGGACCCTAATGCCCAGTTACCAATTTATGTACTGCTTTCACTGATCCTCATCTCTACAAATCAGCAAGAAATGACAATCTGAAGCAAGGTTTGCTATGATCTGCATTAATTGTGATAACAGAATTTCTGTCTTATTTCTTGTACATCTGCCCAAATCTTTAAATTTTTAAAGTGCTCTTTATAATGATAATGTTATATTATATACACAGCTTCGCTTTATATATTGCCTTTAAAACATCTTCATACACTACTGTCATAAATCCAAACTTTATTATCATAACTGTTTTTTTAAGTTGACTGTTTTAATAATCTGTCTCACACTTCAAAACAAGGGTAACCGACAAATATTCATTCTACAGTTTTTCTAAAATATCATAACCGCTTGTTAAAATATGACTGAAAATGTTATAACTATGCTTCTTAATAAGTGTCCTAAATTGGATATCCAATAAATTACTTATAGATATGGAAATGTATATAAATAATTTCCAAGGGTAATTTGCAAAATGCAGCTAAATATCTTGAAAATATGTTAACTTATGAGAATTGGAGAGATATAATAGTGGCTAAGAGCACTGGATGCTCTTCCACAGCACCAAGGTGTGGTTCCCAGAACCCACAACACAGATAACAATGGACTGTAACTCCTACTGACAGGGATCTGATATGCAGGAATTCCAGATGGCATACTTTGTATAAACTGTGTCATTTACCCACAACACAGGTTCAAATTCAGTCATCGTGGTATTAAACTATTTGCAATGAATGAAACATAAATACTACCCCTACTTTTAAGTCTCTAACTAGAGATATACATGACTAGTGACCACTGATACATCTTTCAAAGCATATTTAGTCATATTACAAAGTAAAAGCATTATGATAGAGTCTCATAAACAGTGCTGCTGTGTTTTATGAAGATGATGCAAACCTAGACATTTTCTGGTAGAATAAGTATCAACTGATGAATTTCTGCCATCAGAATGCCTTGTAAGTAAATCTGTAGAGTATTTTTAAATTAATCACTGATGAGGGGAGACCCAACACACTGTGGGTTGTACCATCCCTACGGTGTATTAGAATTGAAGATGAGCAAGCCAGGAAGAGTAAGCCAGCAAGCAGCATTCAACATGGCTTCCATTTCATTTCCTGCCTCCAAGGTCCTGCCTTGAGTACCCATTGTTGTTTCCCTCAGACTGTCATGAGTAATCCAAATAAACCTTTACTCTCAAACTTGCTTTTGGTTGGTGTATATCACAACAAATCCCCAAACTAAGACAGAAATATCACTTTGTTTTTGGTAATTAACTATTCTTTCCACTCACAGAGGAACCAGAGGCTATATGTCAGTCATAAATATTTCAGCATACTTTCAAAAAGCCTCTAAACACGTAAAATAATTGTATTGTAAATTTACTGCTGTACTTTAGATGTCTACTGGGCTAATAGTAATATTGTAACACAATGTACATTTCCATGGTTTTCCCTTAACATTTTGCAATGTCTTTGCATTGGCATCTAAGCCCCCATGCTTTGCCAGATTTATACTCTTTAAAAAATTTCTTTTGAGCTACACATCTTAACCACTTTTTGCCTCCTGTTTGAGCTGTTTACAGGAGAATAACTTCTTTAAAGTTTTGCAGGAGATATGGCTGATTGAAGCTCCATATTATAGTTTAACATGTAACCATGATCCATGAATACCCATTAAAATGATAGTTAAATGCAGAGGATTGTTCAGACTCTATTTATTATGGGAGACCTGTACTTCTGTCGGGAGACTAATAATAATTGATGGTGTGTATGTGTGTGTGTGTGTGTGTGTGTGTGTGTGTGTGTGTGTGTGTGTATGTGTGTGTGTATGTGTGTGTGTGTTTGTGTGTGTGTGTGTGTTTGTGTTTGTGTGTGTGTGTGTGTGTTAGAGAGGCAGAGAGAAACAGAGACAGAGTCAGAGAGACAAAGATAGAAGAAGGAGAGAAATCAGTATCTATTTGTGATTATCTTGCCTGTTTATTCACTAGAGGTTAATTATAATGTTGCAACTCCACTTTTAGAACTCAACAAGATTTTTTAAAGAAAAACTTCTATCAGTTATATGTTCATAGTGCAATAGAGTTCACATGAGAAAAAACAATACCGATCCTTTTGTTTTATTTATCCTGTATAATTATTTGATTCTACTATTTTACAAAAGTACTGGAATACCATTAAAATTTGAATTTACAGATTATCTACATTAGAAGTATTTAATACAGTCAATATTTTTTGAGGCTCATATTAATGCAATTTGGGCAATGGATGTATCTTAATGTTCTTTCTTGTGTCCTTTGACACAAGACCAATAGTTTGGTTCTGCTTTTTCTTATATTAAAATGTTCCACCATCTCACGATCTGTATTTTCTTTTCCTAGATCTAATATTACATAATTTCTTCAAGGAGTTCTGACTTCTTCATATTAAAAAATTGTATTGGATGTTATCATTTGCATATGTACCTTTCTTACTGCTTATTTTTATTGTCTAAAATAATGGACAAATATATTCTTAAAAGATGCTTTATTTTAGCCCAAGTTTGAGAAGGTACAGTGTATGATGGCTAAGAAAGCACAGCAAATGAGGTGCAAGGTAGGTGCTGGCTACACTATAACAGTCATAAATTGGTATCAGTTTATTTTCATTGTCCTATTATTATTATTATTATACAGTTTTGAATCCTGGCCCAGGGGCTAGTGCCTTTATTCAGGGTGGATCTTCCCTCAGTTAAGTCTGTCTGGAGATTTCCTCCGTGAACCTGTTAGAGCTATGTGAAATATGTCTCCTTGGTAACTTCAAATCCAGCCATGTTGACTCAGAAGACTAACTTATCACACTTGGGTTACTTATTGTCAACTGGATTACTCATAATACACATTTTGGCACTGATTTTTCAATGATTATTTTGACTTGTGCATTTGAGACAAAACTATTTTTAAATATTAGTATTTGTATGGTTTTTTCTATAGTTGCTTTTCAAAGAAATACATTATTTTGATTGAAAAATAGCAAAAATATAATTTTTATCATCGGATTCATTAGCAAATAAGAAAACAACACACAATATAGTATTGAAACTAATAACATCAATCTCCATAAGATATCTAAATTGCTGTAAAGCACATACCAGTATCTCTAAAAAGCATCACTCATAATACCTTTGTGTACTACACTAATTATTTTTAGTATCTTGTTTGTTTTAACTTACACCAAAGTTCTATTATGAGTTACTATTTTCTTTAGATTCAATTATTTTATATGAGCCTTGGTTTTTAAATACTTTGTATAACATCATTCTTTTATCCACTAGGCTACTTAGAGACAAATACTATAGTTACAGATTATACAAATATTTGTTTACTTGGTAGAATATCAGTATTCATTCTTTTAAAATACGCATTCATAAGTGTATAGATGCAGTGGAAATGGATGCTAGAAGTAAGCAACCTGGTTCATATACTTTACTTAGATACCAGCAAAAGAAAACCACTTTTAAGTAGTTAAATGACTTCATTGCTGAATTAGCTGTTAAAACAGCAGTTAGTTAAAAAGTGAATAAAAGGGAATTGGGCATCTCTAATGTGGTAGACTCCTGCCTCACTCGTGCTAACTATTGAGTGTCCCATGTTTCATATGAACATCAATAGAAGGGACAAGTGCAGACGCTGGATTTTAGTGCCAAACCAGCATTTGTCTATCATAAATGGAGTTATGAATGCACTAACCAAAATTTCACTTGTCATCTTCCCAAACTCAATTGTAGACCAGCCTTTTTGGACTGATCTCAGAGTTGAAAGGTCACCTTGATAGGGTAAATACATCCAGGACTATATTGCAATGCCTGTCTTACCAATTTCATAGAATGTTCCAGACATTACCGTTTGGAATTGAGACTGTTAGAGCTCTCATCTGTGTGTAGCACTGTTCCCCTGCTCCTCATCGCAGTGGCTAACCCTGTGCAATAATAAGTATAATTATCCTTATTTAGTTGAACATAAGGTCCCCCTACTGAGAAAATGTGTATTGCTGTAGAAATGCCACTGTGAAATTTCCCATTACCTTAGCAAACATATTCTCAACATAGAAGTTCTTTTCTGCGTAATATGGGGATACAGATCTCACTGTTGAATTCAGCAGCAAGAAGATCTTTTACAGAAGACTTTAGAAATGATAGCTGTTGTTATATATAAAAAAAAAAAACTTGGGAAGGCAACGTGACCTGCTGCGGTTTTGTTGTGAAATATCAGGACAAATATATTCCTGAGAGTGATGATATGACAGCATGCCCTCTTCTGATGCTTAGCTCACACATCAAGTTTAATCTTTCTGTCTTACATTTCCTTAGATTATATGTTTGGTCTTCTATGCCTTTCTCCTTTTAATTCTCTAGGCTGAATCTTAATTGACATTCAAATTTGGACTACATTAAAAAAAAACCACTTATCAGGCTAGCTGGGGAGATAGCTCAGTGGGTGAGAGTGCTTGATACCCAAACAGGGCCTAATTTCAAAAGAACGCATGAAAAAGTTGGGCATGGTCGCACATGTATTTGTCATCCCATGGCTAGTTAATGCTGGGTGGGAGTCCTGGCTCTTGCTTGCCCCTGTCCTAGCCCAATGTTCAGTGGGAGATCATGCATCAAGGATAGATAAGGCTTGAGTAAGAAACCTTGTGTCCTTCTCTAGTCTTTGGGTAAGTATACCTACATATGCATCTACAATATGCATACTTTCATACAGGCATATACACAAATAACCTCTTTAAAAGCTGTGCTTTTTATTCTATAGTCCTCTGCATAGATGATTCTTCTTTCATCTCTTATGCCAGGTAACATTGACATCAGCTGAATTTCAAAACTCTAACTTCAGGAACCCGAAGAGACATCATTTTTGTTAATTTTATATCATCTCATATATAAAATTAGTCCTAGAAAACCTTCATAATGTGCTTTAATCTTCCTTCTATTGTAAGACACTTGATCTCCCATCTCCCTTGTTCCAAGCACATTACCAATATCCCCCAAACTATTCCCAACCCAAACCCTTTTGATGCTGTTTTTGAATACGCCCCATATCCATATTTTTATTCTTTGATAATTATATATATATATATGTTTTTCGAGACAGGGTCTCTCTGTGTTAGCCTTGGCCGTCCTGGACTTACTTTGTAGACCAGGCTGGCCTCGAACTCACAGAGATCCACGCGCCTCTGCCTCCCAAGTGCTGGGATTAAAGGCGTGCGCCACCACACCTGGCTTACATGTATATATTTTAAAATATATACAACACCCATCGTTTTTCTTCTAGGTGCTCCCCTGATACACCTAGTTTTTTCCTTCCACATTTGTAAGCTCGCTCTCTCCCTTCCTCCCCCTCTCTCTCTGATTCTACATTCTGTTACAAATATTTTTATTGGTATAGAGCCACCCACTTGGAACATCAGTAGTTTCTCAGCAGCCATATATCTGAAGAAAAATGATCATACCTTCCCTAGGACCCATTCATTTCCAATAGTTACTTAACTAAGAGTGAGACTTCGTGAGTGTTTTCCCCATCTATGCTGGGATTTTGGCTGGCATTATATTGGCTATTTCTTGTGCATTCCATCATGGCAGCTGTACATGTGTTCAATGGTCTCACTGCAGACATCCATTTCCTCTGACTCTTATAATCTTTCTGCCTGACAGGTGTTACAGAACATTCTAACCAAACACTAAAGAAGGCTAATTCTTTTAAGCAGCCCATGGGAATTTCTCCAAAATAGATAACAAATTAGGGTACAAAAAGTCTAAACAAATATAGAAAAATGGAAATAGTATCAATGAAATAATCACAATGAAATAAAGCTAGATCTCAATAATAATATAAGCTATAAAAAAACCCCACAAACTCATGGAGACTAAACAACATAATACTGAATACTAACTGTTTCTGGAAAAAATCAAGAATGATATTTAAAATTTTTTAAATTTTATGAAGGTAAAAATACAGAATAACAAGACCCATGGGCTACATGAAAGCAGTCCTAACAAAATTTTACATCAATAAGTGATTCATAATGTTTCTGAGAGATCTCAAATTAATTACACATTGGTATACCTAAAGGCCTTGGAGAAACAAGAACAAACAGCATCAACAAACAGTAGGAAGGATGAGATGATTAAAAACTGGGGCAGAAATAATGAAATGAAAAAAAAAATAGAAAGAACCAATAAGGCAAAGAACTTGTTCTTTAAAAAGAAAGCCAGGTTTGGTAAACCTTTACTCAAATTAATGAGAGAGAGAGGGGGGGGGCTCCAAAATAATAAAATCAGATATAAAAATTGAGAAATCTTAACACACACTGAGGAAAATTAGAGAATTGCAAGGACATACTTTAACATTTTTAATTACACCAAACTGGTAAATCTAAAAGGAACAGATCAATTTCTAGATTCATTTGTCCTAACAAGCTGAACAAAGATGAAGTACATAATCCATACAGAACTGTAGCAACCAGTGCAGTTAGAAGCAGTGGTTATTATCCCTCCCCGTGACACCCATACTTTATCATCGATCTCTGATTCTCATTCATACAATAGATGCTTATTAAGAAAAAGAAAAAAAAACTATACAGATACCCATTCTAGACGTGAGGCATACACTTCAAAATATATTGAACTGACTCTTACTTTTGTGCTTTTATCAATGTGGAAACAGAGGCAACAGCCAAGTAACTAAACACAAGTGTATATAACCAGGAACTATTAATGGAATATCATGTTTAAAACACAGTGAAGAAGTAGTGGGTATTGGAGAAGACATAACAGTGAAAAAAATTAGCGTAAGAGTAAGAACAGTGGCACATGGAGCACAGATTTGTAAAGCTAGAAGAATCATGAAACTGTCAAGAAAATAACAATATTGTGTCGACAAGGTCAGAATAAGAAAAAGAATTGTCAGGTACAGGAAGCATCTATACTGTAGCTTTGATTTCCATAATAAATAACATTTCATTCTAAGTGAACTGGGTCATACCGCTCTTCTGTGTACGTCATTCCTGTCCTTACTTAGTACAGTCTTGAAGTGGGGTTATTCTGACTGGCTGTGTCTCAAGAACTCACTCTCTCATTACGTATGCACCCAGTCACAATTCCAAAGGTGTTACGCCTATTTACTTCCTTAATACTTAAAATCATACTGAGGAGCCTGATTTTTTAAAACTATTTTTATTATTTTCATGAAATAAGGATAGCTGACAAACGTTTTGAATTCTGCTTCTACAGAGAGAAAGGGGACAGCAGAGGTGGATACTACGGGGCAAAGTAATGCTAAGGGAGAGAGATGCTGCTGCTGCTGCTGCTGCTGCTGCTGCTGCTGCTGCTGCTGCTGCTGCTGCTGCTGCTGCTGTGTCACTCTGGGCTTTGTGTCGGCTCATCCTCTGATGATTACCAGCTGCAGATCATTTCTAGGAATTTGAAGAGAGGATAAAATGGGCCCATTACAGCTTTCATAGTAACCAGATTTTCTTGTGTACTTTTGAGCTCCACCAAGCTTACATGTTGTCATCCTTCTTCCTGCATCTTCATGTGGTCCATGCCAGGCCATCTGCTCCATCAGCGCCCAGAGGAAGGTTTTACTCTTCTCTCAGGGATTCTGGAGCAGAAGTCTGCAATGACATCATGATGCTTGTTTTTAAAAATCAAATTTACTAAGAAAATGCATTGCCAGCAAGAACACTGTCAGGTCACAGCTGTTTCACAGTGAGTCATCCATCACTCCTAGGACTACCCCACACAAACCAAAGCAACAAAATCCCACACACAAGGGAATAAATGAAATAATGCTAACTCACATGAAATGCTCACACAAAATTTGTATGCTAGGTTTGCATTAAGATACATCAACTTACTATGCCTTTTTTGTAAAGAAACTTGGAAAATATGAGGATTTAGAAAAATATAATTGGCTGTGTATAGTATTGCATTCTACTAGACCGTTTGGAACATATTTTTACTAACCAAGCAAGAGAACAGATTCAACACATTAAACTGAATTTTAAAAAGACTCATGAACAGATATTTAGTGGACAACATAGCAAGATTAGACAGCTGTCAAAACAGTAGTGTTTGAATTTGGATTCAGCTATTATATTTTTCAAATGCCTAACTCAGAGGCTAAAATTGCTGCCATGTTGGTACAAGGCATTAAATCATGAAACAGTAATAAATTATCAGATTTGCACTATTTGAAAAAAGTTAATCTTTGGTAGGTGCTCCAAATTGAGACCTCGAGTAGACTTGGATATGAGATGTACTGCCAAAAAGAGCAAGGGTCTCAGTATAATAAAGAAATATGGCAAATAAGATTTCTCCAATGGGATAATTTTGCTAATGGCTGGTCATCATACTCCAGTATTTTCAGGGTTATAAAATATGAAATTACCCAAGACAGGTAATAGAAAAGACAAAAAAAATTTACAAAAACTTTCAAGGACTACTTACCCAAAATGACCAGCTAAAATACACCATTTTATTTCAAATGATGATTTTTTTCCCTGCTTACTCAAGGACTAGAGTATGATTATTTTTCCCCCAAGATTTTGCAAACTATATTGTGTTAATAGATGAAACATAAGCATGGTACATCTTTTCTTGCTGAGAAAGTTACATACATCGGAGCCCTTAGCATTCATTTTAGAGATAGGATGCTGGTGAATCTGACATCTCCCAGGAAACAGTCTCTGAAACAGAGCCTTCAAATGTTTCTTCTGTGAGTCATATCTCATCCTCTAGCACCAAATATGCAATTTTAGGTGGAAACTGAAATGTCACCTAGAAGTGTTTGACTTGAAACAATTTGGAGGAAATTATTTTAAGTTAAATTGCTTTTCAGGTAATAAAAGAAAAATTAGATCAACCTTGGGAATTGACTAAATACAGTATTTTCCAAGTAATGAACTCTTTGAAATGAACTAACAATCAAAACTCATGATCTTCCTGCTTCCTGTACAGCCACTGTATGTGTTGGCAGAGAATGAGAATGTTCTCTTTGACCACTGCAGTAAGCTATAATATCAAGTAGAGGGTAATTAATCTCCAAAATATTTAAATCTATGTGCTCATGTGTACCTACCATGCACAAGCCATAGTGTAAAGCATTAGATTAAGATGAATATGGCACTTCAGAATCTGAAATTGAATATAATATACCATAAGGAATTATTATTGTAGTTACTAATCTAGAAGAATAATTAATAAAACCTAATGAGCCATAAATTATATAAAGCTATCCAACAAACTCATTATCTAATGTTAAAATAAAATGGGCACACGATTATATTTATGCTATTTCCATTGTATCTAGACAAATAAACTCATATACATGAACATTTCAATAAAGAAAGGCAATTGTAACTCATGAGTTACATACTTATGGATAATTGGTGATGATACGCAAAGCATCTTGTATTCTTCAAATTTGTTTTGTTTCAATAGGAACATGCACCAAACTTTAATTGCAGAAAAAGTAGATCTTTTTCAATAATGAACGTTTTGCACAGAAAAGTGTTTATGCACTCTGAGACAAGGGCTGGTCATGAAAATCAGCAGGCCACACAGCCTGGCATCCATTTTTACCTCATGGTCCTATATGGATAAAGCTTGAAAAATCAGACTCTAAAGATTAGCAGAAAGAAACATGTGTTCACCATGGCCCTGTACTTCTGCCTGCTTGTGGATGAAAGCCAGGGGAAATGATCAACACACACTATGAATTATTTAAAGATCAGGAATTGCCTCGAGGTCATTTATTCAGGTCAAAGCTAACCTTTCGGAGAGAACTGCATGTCATGTAGTTTATGTGGATTTCTGAAATTATGCTTAAATTCTTCAAGGTTAGGAAATATCATTTTTTATTTCATCATTAATGATATTCAAATAGAAGCATAGACAGACCACATCATAGCAAAGGTTAGAGCCAAAAAAAGAATAATTTCATATATCTCTATATCACGTCTGTGTTTATTTCTGCACCTATATCAGTTATTAATAAGTTGATTAATCTTTTATAAGAATACCATACAGCTTTTCCAATCAGAAGAAATAAAAAATGATACTTATCTATTGGATAGGAAAACAAAAGTTGATATCTGCTTCTAGAAAGTAGTGTCTTCCGTAGACTCCATTTCTGTTTAATATTGGAACTAAAGTACAGTTTGCATCAGTTCTGCAAATCAAAATTCCTCTCGAAGGGTGACTGGTTCTCTGGGTAGATGAACTTGGTGAAGCTCTCTTCTGAGATGACGGAATATACATAAAGATGAGGTATTTTCTCACCCTGGAGATTTTTAACTTGAGGAAGTTAATAAATTCCACAGAATTGTAAATCAAATCACTAGGATTCTTCTCTCATTAAGGATTCAAGCCTAATTAACGCTAATAAAGAATACTAATTAGCCTAGTGTTTATGTGAACACTGTATGTCTTCCCATGGAGCTTTCTTCATCTTTATGAAAAACAAGTGTGATGATAATGTGACATTAAAAACACTTTGCTTGCTATCTCTAGGCTGCATCTCAACTGCAAACTTCCCAGGTGAACAGGGCGAAACAGAGTCAACTACGTGTTAAGATTTTTTTTTTAAACTCTTGGACGTCTGGCATAGAAAATATTACAAAGAAGTGCTTCACTTTGTACATATAATTTGAATGTATCCATTTTATAGCTCATCAATGTTAATTATAAACTAATTAGAATGTTTCCTTTGGAGTAAGAAGAGTTTTATGAATAGCTTTTTTGTACTCAATTTACTCAATGATTTTACTTATGTTTTGTTTAGCTATACTGATGTGATGAACATCAATTACATCTCGGTGAATCTTTAAATATAACCAGATGACACTGTTTTTGAATGTTAAGTATATTTTGATATTAAAGATTAAAGTAATGGAAAAATGATATTTATTGCAGGGTGTAGGAAATGTCTTTTTTGATACACTTTTGCTAGTTAAGCTTATAATCCTAAAATTTGAGAGACTGAGTCAAGAGAATTGCTACAAATTCAAAGCAAGCTGAGGTCATATATGTCAGCTTAGTCTCAAGAAACAAAAGCAAAAGATAAAACAAAAGGACCCCTTCAGGCATTTCCTGAATAATATTTTTTAGCACATGCAAATATTTTTAAAATCTTCTGAAGAACATAATAAACAAATATATGTGTGTATATGCATATGTTATATATAACAAACATGTATTATATATGTGTGTTCTTCTCATCAAATTCTCATGATTTAAATCTAAAGCTACCAGCCTACCTCAAAAAAGATGTAGAACATCAAAAAAACTTCTTATGGAAATGGCTTCAAATGTGGCAAACAAGCCACTGGGCAAAATGTCCCCCTTTGTGCCACAGACAGAATTCTGCCAAAAAAAAGGGGGGGCAAGTTTTGATGCATGCAGAGTCAGTGCCAAACTCTGCCAAGACAGGGTAAACAAGTCCTCAATAGTTCCTGCCTCACAAATATGTCTGTCAGATATATTGTGCCAGAAGGCTGAAGAATATGCTCCAATGTTAGAAAGAGTTTTGGGTGACTGATCAGGTAGCAAACTGTCTCTGTCATCTTCTCATTTTGGAAGCTGCTAATCTGCACTTCTTGTTTACTCAGGTAATTACTTTTAATCCTTCTCAAGTCTCTGAGAAGGGTTGAAAGACAAGCTAGTTTAGTTTTACAATTAAGCTTAGTTGTTTAGGGGTTAAGATGTTTTGGGGTCTAGATAGATCTTTTAAGTTTATAGAGATGACATATGATAGATATCAATTTTCATTCAGAAATTTAGACTCACCAAGATAGGAAACATGTTTTCTTCAAGATTTCCAAATACAAATAGACAAGGCACTACATATGTAACATTTATATAATTCCTGGTTGTTTCATGTTTCTTCTTGCTGTATGTAGTTTACTTTATATATGGGTAATATTATAAATGTATATGTAAAAATAAAAAATCTAAATTAATAATACAAAAGACCACTAACCATCTCAAATTTCTCTTATAGTAAATATTTTGTATCAGTAAATATTTTCTTGCATGGCATCTACTAGAATTGTAAGTTCATGTTTCAGAGTTGTATATCTCAATTAAATATATAATGAGTTCTGGCATGCAATCTACAAATATTTAGGAGCCCAGTAGTAGTTGTTCAACACAAATTACTCCATTTTGTTTGTTTGTTTGTTTGTTTTGTGTGTATGTTAATGGTTTGGGGTGGGATTTTTGTTTGGACTTTTGTTTTTTGTTTTTAGAGACAGAGACAGAGACAGAGAGAGAGAGAGAGAGAGAGAGAGAGAGAGAGAGAGAGAGAGTGAGGTTGAGTAGGTAGTAAGGTGGGGCACCAACAGAGTTGGAGGAGAAAGAATATGATAAAAATATATTGTGTGAAAATAATGTTTTAAATAAAAATTAAAATAATTGTTGGTTACTATAATGTTTGAAACTTTAATAAAATAAAATTAAATTAAGAAAAAATGAATAGTCTTAAACTCAAGTAATAAAAGTCTAACTTGCAGGAGAATAAGGTTAAATATATATAGCAATTACTTTTTTAAAATTCTGTTCATTTAAAAAGCAATAATTGTTTTATTATTACAAATTGCTCCATTCTTTAAAATATTACTTTTCTAAAACAGGAAATTGGCTTTTAATTATTTGAATGCTTAGGATATATTCTTTAAACATGATGTGGCTTTTTCCATCTTTCTCAAATGATATTTTATATTGAATATATAATTTGTGTAAAGCACTATAGAAATTGTAAAATAGACAACACATTATATCCTTAAGGATGTTAGTGGATGAACTCATAGTAACTAAAATGCAGGAAGGAGTGCTTGGTGATATGCTATAAACCCAGTGCAGACAATCTTACTTCACATACAGCTTGAGATAGAAATTTAAAAAGATGGAAGCTTTCTTTTAGCTCACTATCTTGGAAGTCCCAGTCCATGGGTGAATAGATCAATTGCTTTTGGTCCAGTGGCGAGGCACTACATCCTGACAAAGAACATGAAACAAAACCAGTAGGTCAGATTATGGCAGCTGGACCACAGTACTAGACATTGCTGGACCACAAAACTGGATGCAGCTGGACCACAGAGCTGGGCACTGTTGAACCATTGAGGTGTTTACAGCTGGAGCACAGAGCTCTGCACAGCTGGGCCTCTGAACTGGGAGCGTTGGTATGCACCTGCAGTCCCAGATACTCCAGAGGCTGAGGCAGAAGGACAACGTAAGTCCAGGAGTTCTCATCTATAGGACACTGTGCTGATTCGGTGTCCTCACAATGTTCAGTGTCATTATGGTCCTGGAAGCAGGGGATCACCAGGTTGATTAAGGAGGTAGGAAAAAGAAGTGGGTTGGAAATATCAGTAACCCCTTCACAGAAACAGTTCCAGTGACCTAACCGCCTCACATAAAGCTCCAACTAGTTATGTTTGCACTGCCTCTCATTAGTGACAAGCTGGATACCCATTGTTTAACACCTAGCCATTTGGGAAATATCAAACCTTTACTATTGCATCCACTTAAAAACGCATACAGTCATTATAATTATAGTCATTAAATTACAACTACATATAATTGAATATATTTTCCTCATTTTCATAACGTGCATGTTTCTAAGTGTTCACAAATACTTTAGATTCTAAACTATTTTCATAGCTCTCAAATATCTGGTATTAAACATTAAAATTTCTGCTGCATTAAAATTCCTAAAAGTGGTTAATGAAAAAAAATCTTATAAACAACATAATTTTCTAGGAATAAAGTAGTGATATTTTAATGCATTGATTTTTAAAAACAGTTTAATTAATATTCTAAAATAATCATCTTTAGAAAAATGAAAAGAAATAGAAATACTGACTTGTTATTTTCTTATACTAATTAATTCATCATTAAGATACTCTTTGCAGAGTATCCACAATAGATTTTCCCCCTTAATATTGCTTGCAAGAATAATTAAAATACTTAAAGATATATAGAAGTGAGAAATCCATTAATTTAAAAAATTTATGTATCTTATTATATGTTATAAAATAAAATTATATATGTGTGTGCACAGTTGTGTGGGTGTGTTAATTTGCCTGTGTATATTTGTGTCTGTGCACCACCCATACGCAGTGTCCACAGAATCCAGAAGAGGGCACCAGATTCGCTTGGAACTGGAGTTAGATGGATGTTTGTTAGGGGCAATGTGGGTGATAGGAATTGAACTGAGGTCCTCTGGAAGAGAGAGTTCTCTTAACCACTGAGCCATCTTTCTAGCTCAAGAAGTAAAAAAAAAAATCTATTGTATAACTGTATAACAGTTGACTTTTGATAGTGATTAGGTACAGTATGTCTCAAAAACCAAGAAGAAAGTATTTTGAATACTTCCATCATAACAAAATGATAAATAAAAATATAGGCAAGTTTGACTGATTTAAGCATTATATGATGTAAATAAGATTCTGAGAAATGCTTGAGAAGCAGAGTATAACTCAGTGGGAGTGTGATGCCTAGCATGCACCAACAACTTGTATTTGATTACAAGAAAGAGAAAAACTAAAAATTATATATTTCATATAGAATTAAATAAAATAAAATAATACAAAGGTAAAAATTGGGGGTGCATCTTTCAGGACAGTCATAGTATATTTTGTATGTTTAGATAGATATGGGTCTTTGAAGGTCATGGGCAGAATGCCAATGTTAAGAATGCGACCCCAAAGCCTATGTATTAGAGGCTTTGTACACAGCAATGTGTGACCTTTCCTTAGACTCAATGCTATGTGGTCAATGAATTCCCAAACTGATTTGAGGAAGATGTTTCTTGTGTAGAAGTTGATTATCTCAGGTGTCTCATTACAGTGAGAGGAGCTAACAAACATGGAAGAGAAAGGTAAACTAATACAAATTTTAATGATTGCATGTATTCTTCTAACCAAATCCCTCAAACATTAAAATATTAATATACTTATATATTAATTTGATGCAGTGTAGGTTCTCTGAGCTACTATAAATGTATAGAGGCTCTGTACATTATTTAAATGAGCTGTGTGATAATTTTATTCCCTTGTTGAAAGCTATAATGGGAATTTTTTTCAAGGACAGAATGTCAATTGAAATAACATGAAAAATGCATACTTTTCTTTATAAATCACACTCATTGAAGCTCATCAACTGAGATAGCAATTTTTATGTCTTTATACTGATGTTGATAGTGGTAGAGCATGCAAAGTCTGCGGGAACTCTCAGTTATTTCTCAGGAATTCTTCTCCTGACCTAAAACACCTGAGAGTTAAATTCATCAGAAATTCACAGAATGAAATGTTATTTAAATGTCACCAGAAATTCTAGAAGGACCTTTTTTGCACTTTGTGAGAGGATGAGTTCATGACTGAAGGTAGCGTTGATGGATGGTAAGACCGACAGCCACACCAGCTGAGAATACAGAATAAGCAAAATCTTGGCAGCATGAACTTCCAGGGTAATTTGGTTTGAATCACAGGTTCTGGAAGCCATTTCCATCTGTCCATCTGGGGAAACGGGCAGTGAACGGATCAGAGAAACAGGATTTAGAGCCAAGTGAAAACTGAAGTATACTCTACTTATGTAAACACTTCAGAAAAAAATGTGAGTTCCAAGCAAAGAGAAAGGGGTAGACCAAAATGGGGTTCTCTTTTTTTTCCCATTCTTGTACCTCAATTCAACCAATTCATTTGGAAGTAGGAAGAACTGAGCAGGAGATTAATAAAATAACTCTCAGTCTATGAGGTGACTGTGCCCAGCAGTGGCAGGTGGCCATCTGAATGGTAGGGCGTCTATTGTTCTCCCTTTTTTGGGAAGTAAGCTGATAGGAACATGTCCTGAATTCCTTTGACTGTTCCCAGACTCAAACAGAGCCATGAGATGAAGCAAAGAGTAGGTTATCCCAATATCAAATTCAGTTTCACTTGATTTCAACAGTTAAGAGATTTTCGATGTTAATATCACAGGAAAATAAAGAATGTAACTATTTTTATTTTGTAGAAGCTTATTTTTTAATTTTCAGAGTTATGTTTCTTTTTTTAACATATACATTTATATTATTACACCTGAGAAAAATAAACTACATACAGCAGGAAGAACCATGAGAGAATCAGGAATTATATAAATGTTACATTCATAGTGATTTGGCAAAATTGAAGTAAATATCTTTCCTATCTTGTTGGGTCTAAATTTCTGGATGAAAGTTAATATCTATCATATCTCATCTTTATTAACTTAAAGCATCTATCTTTATCTAAAAACATCTTAACCCGTAACCCACTAAGCTTAATTCAAAGACTAAACTATCTGGTCTTCAAACCCATCAGAGACTTGAGAAGGCATAAAATCTAAATACCTGAGTGAACCCAGAGTGCAGGTTAGCAGCTTCCAAAATGAAAAAGACCGAGGCAGTTTATTGCCTGAACACTTACCCAAAACTCTCTATAACTTTGGAGTATAATCTTCAGCTTTCTGGCCCAGAGTTTGGCCATTGACTCTGCCTGCATCTAAACCTGCCCATTTTTAGGCAGAATTCTGTCTGTGGCAGAAACAAAGATATTTTGCCCAGTGGCTAGTGTTTGAAGCTAACTCCATAAGAAGGTTCTTTGATGCTCATCTTCTTCTTTGAGGTAGGCTGTTACCAGGAGTTCAATTGTCTTGTTGTCAAATAATCTTTAGAATAATAAAAACATCTTTAAATGCCAAATTCTGTAGGTCTCTGAGGTTTTTGAATACCTTATTTAACTATTTTTATCATATATCTATAGAATCATATCTATTAGACTTAGAGTATATATTATTATGACAAAATTAGGCTAGATGAGCATAATTTTCACATCAATATATAAAATTTAATACCATTGAATTAAAAAATAATCTTATTTGTGAGTAACAATTAGGGCCTTGAAATGAGGAGTTTGTTCTATCCTCCCTCTATATTTCTATATCCCCCTTTCCTTCTTTTCAGCTCCTATCCCTTACCTACAAAAGAAACATAGTAGAAAATAGGTCCTTGAGTCAAACCTAGTTTCCTCTCTGTAAAAGACCAATAATACTTGTAACCAACTTCCAATGAAAATAAGCATCTGTGGACCAAGAGAGTAAACAGAAACCTATCCAAAGTCCCTTAGAGGAAATAAAACATCATTCTCTTAAAGTTTCTCCAGGCTGGCTTAGGGCTTCATTCCTTTGAAGCCCCTCACCCACCCCTGTCCTGGAGAACAGCGGTCTGGGGTGGCATGTGCTCAAAGTTCAATTGTCACTGAAGTTGGGGCTAAACCCAGTTTTAAGTCCTCTAGGGGATGGCTATCAACACAGACACTAAAGAAACAAAAGCCTTCTTTCCCAGTGAGATGTAGAGATTATTTCCAGTGTTCTGATTTTTATAATATTTCACTGGGCAGTATTGAGCCATCAGGGATGATATCTTGGGGTTTGTTCATCAGCATATCAACACCATCTTGGCTTTAGTTCATTGGCATATCCATGCCTGTATTGGGCTTGCTATATCAGAGTCGCTGGGTGTTCTGGTTGTGGCAATTGCTTCTAGGGCTGCCTTGTAGCAAGCACCTAGCTCACATTACATTTTTCTAAGTTATACAAAATGGTTTCCCTTATGTTTCTCACATGTGTGGTACATAATTTTGAAGTTTTGAAGTTGTGTTTTTAAATTAGAGTGTCAATAGGCCAGAAAGCTACAAGCCTTAGAGGGGACAGGGTGGGCAGAAGAGGCATTAAAGAGAGTGTGAGTAGCAGAACCTCAAGAGATATGAAAGCAGAGGGGAGGAACACTGGGAGGACTCTTAAAATAGGGTTGGGCATAAGCAGAGAGGTGGGAGAGTGTTAAGCACAACTGGGGATGTATGAGGAAGACAATTAGAAACACCGTACACTATATAATAATTACCATAAAGAGGACTTTGAGTGGATCTACTTTGCATCCATTCTTGTCTAATGCTGATACCAGAAGCCATGGGTCACTAAAAATAAATCCCAGGGCCAGCTATGGATAGAGTAGGGGATCATAAAGCCACACTGTCCTTTATAGAGCTATTCGTGGTTGAAGCTTCTGGGAATTATTGTAGGTAAATTATGGAGGCAGGAAAGGGATATATATATATTTGTGTGTATGTGTGTAGTGACAAAGAATAAATAAATCAAAAATACTAATTTATCCTATTTGGAATTTCTCATTGCCATGTATAGATGAATAATAAAATATTCTTCAATTTTCTTTTAGTTTGAGGCAGACAAAATTATTTGAAGTACCATAAAGTCTTTGATGACCAAGTAACAGAAAGCTCATGAATAATTAAAAACAATTAAAAGTCCCCAACCTTAAAAGACTTTAAAAAATAAACCCTCATGGAATTAAGTTCAGCTTCTAAGTATATTCTCTCATGTACACTTGGGTCAGACACTCTCCTTGGTGTCTTGAGGGAGAAAGAATGGTGTATTTAACTCTGCAGGAAAAGCAGCACAGAAACTGGTTCTCAAGCAAAAAAGGAGAAAAGAAAAAGCCCCAGAAGTCTGTTTGAAATAAAATCTAAGAGTTCATGAAGTTGTAATGGCCATGCCCAATTCATGTCTGACACTTAGGGAACTTCAAGATAGAGCAGAGTATGACATCAGATTAATAGTATAAATAAAATAAAAATAAACATCATAACAGAAAATAATTGGATTTCACCTGAGGTTATAGAATTGGGTGTCTGGGATCATGATTTCACACTCATCGCTTTTCAGAGATGGAGTTTGGGCAAATTTACTGCATCACTCTTTTATTGTGTTTAATTAGCAATTCATAGGATTCTGCAGTCTGTCCCAACTGGTCTTCAGTCTACACTGGAATTCTACAGAAGTGGAGTACTACCAGCATAGGAGTACCTCAGTACCAGGAGAGATTAACTGACCAATGAGAGTGAGGACAAGCAGGCAGCAGGCAAAAGTGTCTTTCTACTGCCCTTTTACATAAGTTGTCACTAGAAGATATGGCCCAGACTTAGCATGGGTCTTATCACCTCAAGTGATCCAATCAAGAAAACTCTTCACGAATGTGCCCATCTGTTTAAGTTTTAGTTGATTTCATATGTAACCAGGTCAATAATCACAATTAGCCACCACAATGTGTCTTCTGCATTTTAAAATGTCAATATTACCCAGTCCATTTTTCTCATCTTGCTTACCCCAAACAGGAATTGTTTATGTGAAAAATATGCATGAAAGTATCCCCATCCCTCTCTCTTCCCTCTCTCTCTCTCTCTCTCTCTCTCTCTCTGTCTCTCTCTCTCTGAACACAAACACAGGACAAGGCACACACAAACTCACAGAGTAAGACACACAAACACGCAAGCACACACACACACACACACACACACACACACACACACACACACACACATACACCACAAAGAAAGAAATTCTTCCTGCTGAGCTGAGAGAGGGCAAGTCTATTTTATCTTCAGAGTTCTTAGGTTCTTTTAAATATTTTTGGCGTTCTTCATGAGTCTTCCCCTCCATTTGGATTGGTTACATTAAAGCAAAAGAGCTGAGAGGCCCATAGGTTTAAGTAAACAAGTATAGGCTCTGACCATAATAATTTCTGACAAGACTGAACCAATCAACCTGGAGGTCCAGCTGATGGGAGAATATGCCTGCCTGTCCTGTGTCTCATGTCAGGCAGCTGAGGAAGAAGGTAGCCATTAGTTTGCTATGATCATTACTTATTTATGCTTCTCCTCTCTGTCTGTCTGCCTGTAAGGGATCTGTCTAGCTCACACAGGCCTCATGGGTACAGCTGGCACAAAGACTAATCTTTATGCTTTAGATAAAATAAAAAAGAATTCAGTTGTAAGTTGGTGTTGTTATACCCTTAAAATGACTAACACATATTTTTTTGCCTGTTTAGTTTGATAGTCTAGAAGTGTTTTTCACATCTTTCATTTGGGAGATAGTAATAAGCTAGAGATTCAATTTCTACACTGTGTATCCATCAGTCTTCTTTCTGTCTGAGTGGGAGACAACACACCACCTCTAGCAGAATAGAAGGGCAAAGAAATTGCCAGTTCTAATTTAATGGCCAGTTCCCACGTGAAATAATTAGAATCACAATGGAAAGTTTGATAGAGTGTTGACAAATATCCCAAACTATAAGGTTTATGTACCAAATGAAACTCTTAAATGGTATTCTTTTGGCAGTCTTAGCTCTTATGTGGCTGGTAAATATCTGGAACTCAAACCACAATATTTAACAACAGTTCATTTTTCCCAAGCATAAGTAAGGATATACACATGTATACACAGGAAAAATAGCAGTAACATTTTTATTTTTTTAGAAAGTAGGGGGAAATTTAAATACCTATAATAATTCAAAGATATGTAGACAAAGAGGATCTAAATAGCATTTCAAGGAAGGGAACAAGTAATAAATAGCAATTTGACATTTGCTACATACTTTTCTCTAAAGTCAGTCCTTTTTGATGAACTGCTATTCTAAACCCTTAACAGAAGGGCTCCAGAGATATATCAGGATTTAAAAGTACTTAATGCTCACTCAGAGCACTAGAGTTTGCTCCACAGAACCCATGTTGGCAGCCCATATCTCATGTTCAGGAAACCTAATGCTTCTCTTTTGGATTCCAGTGACACATGCAAACATATGGCATCTAGTCACATAGACAACCACACATATACAATAAAAAAGAGATAGTCAATGGACAGCTCATTCTCCACGGTTGTGGAGAGAGTGGAGACGGCCTCTGACATGAACTCTGGTAGTCCCCAACTTGATCACTTTCCATTGGTGGGGAGGCCCGGTGGGCACACAGAAGAAGGGGATGCAGGTTTTCAGGATGAGACCTGATAGGCTTTGGCCATATAATGGAGGAGGAGGAATGTCCCCTTCTGTCAGAGATCTAGGGGAGGAAAATAGGCCTGAAGAGGGAGGGAGGGTGGCAACAGGAACATACAAGAAAGGGGATAACATTTGGGATGTATTCTGAATAAATTATAATCAATTTTTTAAAAAAGAACCAATTACTTTAAAAGTTGATATTTAAAACTTTTAAAGTAAGTATTTAAGTAGCTTTGTATAGTATGTTACATATATACTCTATTAGGATATTTAGTTCCTCTAGCAAGCAATAATTTTTATGTCTTATTTTTGTATATGTTAATTTATTCATCTACTTTATAAACATGCAACCAGTTAATGTACAATGAGCTGGGACTACAACAGGGAAGAAACACATGATGCCTCTTTCTAAGAGGTGAGAAGCTTTATTAAAATAGGAAAACAAGAAAAGTGAAAATATTATGTAGCTAATTCTTTGAAACAGAAGTAGGTGGTGTATTGAACTTCTACAAATGTGTGCAAACTTTTGACATTGTGACATTGTAAAGCTCAGTCTCAAGACTCTTTCAATTAAGTAACAAAATCCCAAGTCACACAATATAAGCCATTTCTGTTTATGAAAGTTTACAATTTTCTGTTTTGCTTCAATGATAGCTATCCTTGACCACATGCAGTCTTCAGGCCTTACCTTGAAAAACCTTGGTAGAATTTTCAAGGCAGAAAAGAATCGTAAAAATCCTACAGCAGGAAGGAACAGATATATCTGTAAAATTAAACAGAAAAACTCAAATCTATTGAGAACTCAGGTATAGAAAATATATAGAAAATGGCTATAAGAAGAGTAAAGGGAGCCCTATTTTCAGACTCCCATGAGTGGTACTTTGGTGAGCATCCCAAAAGTGATTGTAAACAATGTTTTTTGCCAAGAGAGTCTCTCAATACATTCTTTTTCCTAAAAAGTCTTGCTAAATCATAACTACCAGGTCATGATCTGCTACCTATTTTGTAATGAAATATTGATTGGAGATCAGTAGTATGCATTCATTTACATTACCTATGGATGTTTCTTGTACTACTCAGGCAGAGAATTGATGGTTTGCAGCAAAAACCGCCTATCTCTTGAAAGATGCTGAGAATACTGTTTGTCTCTTTGGGAAATCATTGCTGAATCCTGCTATCAAATATGACTGCACCATCTGAGCTGTGAGTGAACTGAGGAGGCAAGAGTGCATAGGGAATGATCAACTTAAGTCATCTTATTAGAGGTACAGACCAGAAAAGATAGCATGAGCTAAGTGGTGTTGATACTGGAGATACAGAGCCACTGATGGATTCAAGATTTTACAAGCAAACTAGACAGAAGTTGATGAATTATTGAAGGTGATGCATGAAGAAGAGGAATATTATAAGTTTTATGTTTATGACTTACGCTGAGGAATAGATAATAGTGTCACTTACTGGAAATGTTCCAGATTTAGAAGGAAGATTATGAGTTTAATTTTGGAAATATTAGGTTTGAGTTGTCTGTGAAATATACCAGATGTTAAATAAGGTTCTTTGTTCACGTCAGAACACAGATAAGAAATCTGAGCTAGACATTAAAATGTATGGCCATATCTGGATGGAAGCCATGTATGTGGATAGAACTGCCTAGAAAAGTATCATTGCCCAGAAATGATATTTAGAAAAGTTTTAAGAAACTTCAGGTCTTCTGAACAAAGCAGAACAAAATATCTTGGAAAGAGTACCAGGAAATTAACATACTACAAATATAAGAGAAAAATGTTTTTTAAGGAAAGTTTCTATGGAAAAAAAGATTTGAAGAAAAGCAGAACACTCATATGTGAATAGTCACTGAACAAAAATTGATGTATGACAACAGAATTCTTTGGAGGCCTAAGAAAGACAGATTATTGCGGCAATGGCAGCCAAATCCAAAGTTAGGAGTGATGAAAAATATAAATTGCAGATTAGTATGGGAAATTCTCTTAAACTCTCATTAAAAAAAAAGTGAGAGGCTTTATTTGGTATGTTTACACCAGCTAGCCTCCCTGGAAGGTATCTTCTCCCTGAAGTTTTCTCTCTCATCACTGTGTTAAGGGTGTTATCCATGAGTTCTCACATTACTCCTGTCTCATCCTATACTCAGCTCTAGTCAGTATTCTCCTTTTATTAAACCATAATCAATTTTGTAACTACCTGAGTTATTTTTTTTTTTTGCAGTTTTTACCCTCAGCATTTGGATAGCAAGCTCTTGATTGGAAAAGCAGAGTAACAAAGACCGAAGGAGATCCTGTATAATCTTCTATGGCTAGGTAAACACACCAAAGACACATTTGTGAATCGCTTTTTTAAATTCATTTATTATCTTTAATGTATTTATTTTTAATTTGCAAGTAGAACATGTTTCAGTTATACTATTGGTGTTGTGACAAAACAATATGACCAAGGAAACTTCTAAAAGAAAAAAAAATCAATTTGGGGGATCATGGCTACAGAGAGGTGGAGCCCATGATGGTCATGCCAGGGCTGCAGCAGGAACGCATGGTGCACGAATGCTACCTGAGAGCTTACATTTGATCTACAAACAGAAGCAAATAAAGATTATTAACTTGTAATAGTGTGGGCTTTTGAAATCTCAAATTTCACCCTCAGCAACACATTTCTTTCAAGGCCACACCTCCTAATCCTTCGCAAGCAGTTCCACCTACTGGAGAACAAGTATTCTCATGTAAACCATCACAGTATGTAAGCACAGTGTACAACACGCTGATTGTTTTAATATCCACATATACCATGAAATGGCTAATTCAAGTTAATTATTTATCTGTTATTTTTACCTATTTATTTTTGTAGTGATAATATTCATCTCTATCCATTATTAATTTTAAGTTGAAAATACATTGTTTTTAAGTATAGTCACCATGTTGTACAATAAATCTGAATTTACTGTCTCTGGCTTATTTTGTATTTTTGACCACTACTTCCAAACTGCAACAAATGTTTTGACATCTGGTAAATACTATTCTGACTTCAGCTTCTGTAAGTTTGACCCTTTCAGATTCCATATATTGGTATTTGCCCTTTCATGTCTGACTTATATCACTCAATATAATATTCCAGATCTACCAAGGGTTTTCTTTTCTGTATGGATAGAGCATGTCTCATTGAAGACACATACAACTCTTTCTTTACCCTTTTACCCACTCAGGTACATTTAGGTTAATTCTGCACCTTGGATATAATGTTGCAGTGAACATGGTTGGCAGATGAAACTTTGACATGTAATTGTGATTCCTAGAATCTGTTTCCTGGATGTGTACCTAGAACCAAAATATCTGGGTCATAGAGAATTCTAATGTTAATGTTTTTATTATTATTTACATATTTTTACATATACATTTATATTATTACAAAATATATACAATAAGCTACATACAACAAGAAGAACCATGACACAATCAGGAAGCATATTCCTGTTACACTCATAGTGTTTTGGCTATTCATATTTATATTTGGCAACCTTGAAGAAAACATTTTCCTATCTTTGTGAGTGTAAAATTCTGAATGTAACTCAATATCTATCATATCTCATCTCTATCACCTTAAAACATCTATCTAACTTAAAAACATCTTAGCCCCTAAATAACCAAGCTTTATTGTGAAACTAAACTATTTCGTCTCCAACCCCATCAGAGACTTAAGAAGGAGTAAAATCAATTACTTGAGTAAACAGGAAGTGCAGGTTAGCAGCTTCTAAATTTAAAAAATAAGTGACAGAAACAGTTTGCTGCTTGTAAAGTCACCCATAACTCTCTAAAGGAACCTCTGTCCAATTTCTCTAATATGCCTATACTTATTTATATCCCACAAACACTGCCTATGTGACTTCTACAACCTTTATGCTAACCAAGACATATTTACTATATTTTATAATAGTCTTTTTAAACAGTAGAGATGGGGTTATGTCACTGATGTTGAATTCCTGTTTTTAAATACCCATCTGTCTAAATCTTCTTTAAGGCATGCTTTCTTCTAGGTCCTATGATAACTTTAAAATAAGTTGTCTTCTTGTTTGGAGTTAAAGCTGATTGTACTTAAACCATCATCTTCTTACAAATGGAGCCATCAACACTATTTTCTCCTACTCCAGAGGTTAACCCTTTGTCTTGTGCATTTTTTACTTCTATGTGTTAGATGTGAATGAAATGCAAAAGACTTAAAGAAAGAATTAAATCTGTCAGTCTTATAGGAAGTAATTAGCCTAAATATCTTATCTTAGTCTAATGTTTAAGCTAAAATAAACAAACAAAACAAAACAAAGCAATTAAATTGTTGCTGTGATGTGACTTAAAATTATGAAGCTAACTGAATTAAAATACTTAAAATTTAAAATAACATTCTAGTGGATGGTGGTTTCCTATTATCAAATCTATATGAAGCATTACACATCCCAGTGGGACTAATTATTAGAAGCCAAACTAATTATAAGTACTCTTTAATAAATGAGAGCATATACATTTTCCCAAAGTTAAAACTAAAATAGTATCTGAACATATAGTACTAAAATATTCTCAGAAATATATATTTTAAAAGCTTAATAATAATTTCATAAAACTCACATGTGTCAATGTCAAAATGGTGGTATTCAGTGAAATAGGCAATAGTTCGCTGTTAGAAGTCATTTTATTGTATGGTCCTTTAGCACAGTGGTTTGCAACCTGTGGGTCACATATCAGATATCCTGCATATCATATATTTACATTACAGTAGCAACAGTATAATTAAGAAGTAGCAACAAAATAATTTTATGTTTGGGGGTCATCACAGAATGAGGAATTATATTGAAAGCTTGCAGCATTAGAAAGGCTGAGAATGACAGCTTTCGCATAACAGTAGTGTCTGGTCTTCCCTTGGGTTCCTGGACAATCTCTTCTCCAGTTCTTGGTCACCAAAACTGTTTGGTATTGGCTCCATCTCATAGCGTTGGCTGTAACGCAAATCAAATAGTAGCTGGTTACTCCCATAAGCTATGTGCAACTATTACATTAGCATAGCATGCAGTCAGGTCACTATTGTAAATCAAACAGCCTATATCTGACTTGTGTGTACTTTTCTCCTTTGGTAGTGTGTAGAGTACAGTCCAAGACTACGAATATTAGTCTATAGGGGTTAAGTCTTTAGGTAGACTAGGCTTGACTTCTATGTGTTCAGTGAGTTTGTGTGGCTGATGTTTTCAGCAATAAGGAATTGCCATCAGTTTCTGGCTAGCCACCAGTAACCTTGGCAATACCCTGGCATCTTAGCTAAAATTTCTATTGTTGCAACAAAACACTGTGAGCAAACTGCAAGTTGGAGAGAAATGGCTTATTCAAGTTACTCTTCCACATTGCTGTTCATGACCAAAGGAGGTCTGAACAGAAGCTCAAGCAGTGCAGGAACCTGGATACAGGAGCTAATGCAGAGGTCATGGAACGGTGCTTTTTACTTGCTTGTTTCCACTGGTTTGCTCAGCCTACTTTCCTATAGAACACAAAACAACAGGCCCAGGGATGGCACCACAAACGACTAGAACTCCCTATTGATCACTAGCTGAGAAAAGGCATTACAGCTGGGTCACATGGAAGCATTTCCTCATTGGAAGCTCCTTCCTCTCTGATGACTCTAACATGTGCCCAGTTGACACAAAACCACCAGTACAGCTGGGTTGTTTGGATGTTCCTAGGAGACCCTTTTGGCCAGGATCTTGATTCAATGAACCTCATTTCCAGTACTAGAAGCGTCATTTGGTAGTAAGAGGTGCAGAGATGGGGTACAGTCTCTGTCCTTATTTCGTAATTTCATTTAAGTCAGCTTCATATATGTATATATTACATGAAGCAACTACTCTATTTGGTTTCCATACAGCTTCTTGGATGGCCCTTACTTTCACCTGCCTCACCTAGTATTCCTCCCCTTTCCCCCTCTTCTTTTCCCCTTCTGTTTGATCCTCCTATTCAAACTCCTCATCCATTCATCCATCCTTAAATATCTATTTTGTTTCCCCTTCATGGAGAGATCCATTCCTCCCCACTAGTTGCCAACTCTCTACTTGACATCTGTGGATATATGGATTGTAGATTGTTTATCAACGAATTCAACAACTAATATGCAAGTATAAGAAAATACATATCATATTTATCTTTCTATGAGTAACCTCACTAAGAATTTTTATTTAGTTCTACCCATTTACAAATGTATTACATTTTTAAAACTATTTTTAAAATAATATTCTACTGTTATATTTACATTTTTTATTCCATATACTGATGGGCATCTAGACTGTTCACAAGTTCTGGCTATTATGTACAGATCAATGGATATGGCTGAGTTAGTGTCTGTGTAGTAGGATGAAACATCTTTTCGTTATATGCCCAAAAGTAGTACAACTTGACCTTTAGGTAGATTGATTCACATCTTCTTGAGAAACCCCTACACTGCTTTTCCATATCGGCTGTACCAGTTTGCACTCCTACCAGCAATGGATGAGTGTTAACTTATTCCATGTTCTCATCAGCATGAGAAGTCATTCATTTTATTCAACTTGGTGATTCTGATTGGTATAAGATGAAATCTCAAAGTAATTTTGATGTACATTTCCCTGATGTCTAGGATGCTCAACATTTCTTTAAGTGCTCTATAGGAACTTGAGTTTCTTCTTTTGAGAAGTCACTGTTTAGAGCTGTACTCCATTTTAAAATCCGGTTATTTGATTTATTGATGTCCTGACAATATATATATAGATCTTCAATGTGGATTTAGTAAAAAATCATTTCCCATTTTGTATTCAGTAACTTTATTCAAATGATCGGGTTCATTGCCATATAAAAGTTTTTCATGAGACTGCATTTACTAATTGTTTTTAGTTCCTGTGCTAATGGTATTCTGTTCATATAGTTTCCACCTATGCCAATGAGTTCAAGTCTATTCTACACTTTCTCATCTATCAAATTCCATGAATATGACTATATCTTGAGGTTGCTGATCCATTTGAAGTAGAATTTTGCTCAAAGTGATCTGTATCTATTTGGATTCTTCAATATCTAGCCATACAATTTGAAAATCACTGTTTGTTGAAGATGCAGGCTTTTTCTGGTGTGTCGTCATAGCTTCTTTATTAAAAAAAAACAGTTTATAGGTGTGTAGATTTGATTCTGTATTTTCAGTTCCATTCCCTTGATCAGTGTCTGTGTTTCTATGCCAATACCATGCTGTTTTTCCTAGGATGGGTCTGTAATCAACTGATTTGAGATGTTAACTTCAGAAGTTTATTCTTCTCTCATATATTAAATCCTGACCACAGTTCCCCCTCCTTCTACTCGTCCCAGTGCCTCCATGTAACTACCCATCTCCCCCATATCTGATCCTCCTATATTTCCCTTGAAAAATGAAAACAAAAAAGAGCAAGCCTCCCAGGGATATCCTGAGAACATGGCTCAATAAGTTGCAATAAGGCTAGGCACAAGCCTTCATATCAAAGCTGGATGAAGCAACCCAGTAGGAAGAAATGGCTGCCAAGTGAAGGCAAATAAATCAGAGTCAACCCCTCCCACTCCCACTATCAGTAGTCCTGGGAAAAAAAAACACTGAGCTATACAAGAATAAGGTATATACAGAGGACATACCTCAGGCCCATGAGAGGTCTGTGTTTATTGCTTCAGCTCTGTTCGCACCTACAAGCCCTGCTTAGTAGATTCTGTGGGCTGTGCTCTCATGGCTTCCTCTACCCCCACTGGCTCCTACAGTATCTCCTCCCATCTTCTTCAGGGTTCCCCAGACTCCACCTTGTATCTCTGCATATGCTCTGCAGTTGTATGTCACCCTTTTGATGATAATCGGACCAAGCATATATCTCTGAGTGTAGCAGAATATCACTAGGAATCATTTCATTGACTTTTTTTGCCAGTCGTTGGTTATATCCTGGGTCTTGGGCTGTCCTCCGTCAGGTACCTGACCACCCAGGCAGAGTTAGGTGTGGACTCCCTCCCGCAGAGTGAGCCTAATGTTGGATGAGTCATTGGTTCGGCACTACCAAATTGACCAACACCATTTGCTGAAGATGCTATCTTTTTTCTGCTGTGCAGTTCCAGCTTTCTTTATTTAAAAAAATGTCACCTATAAGTCTATGGACTTATTTCTGCAACTTTAGTTCCATTGATCTATGGTAGATCTTTCCTATATTCTGATATTTTCTTCATTTTTTCCTCAATGACTTGAGGTTTTGTCTTGAACTTGCTTGATTAGACTTACTCCAAAATATTTGTTTGTTTATTTTTTATTTTTTACATATACATTTATATTATTACACATATATAAAATAAACTACCTACAACAAGAAGAACTACAAAACAATCAGGAATTATATAAATGTTACAGTATTAGTGTTTTGGCTATTTGTTTTTGGCAGCCTTAAAGAAAACATCTTTCCTATCTTGGTGCACCTAAAATTCTGAATGTAAATCAATATCTATCATATCTCATCATTTTCAACTTAAAACATCTATCTAGACCTAAAAACATCTTAACCCCTAAACATCTAAGCTTAATTGTAAAACTAAACTATCTGGTCTCCTGTTTGTATTTTGTGGAATAATTTGAGGAGAATTAGCATTAATTCTTCTTTAAAATCTGATAGAATTCCACTCTATATTCATTTGGGCTTCAGTATTTTTAGGTTAGAGAACTTTTAATTACTGTTCCTATTTCACTATAGATGATAAGACTGATTAAATTGCCTATTTAATCTTGATTTAACTTTGATAGGTGACATATATCAAGATAATTATACATTTTGAGGGGGATTTTTAATTGAGTGGAATTTGGATTTTTAAAGTATGTCCTTATGACACTCTGAATTCCTTGGTGTTAGTTGTTATCTACACCTTTTTGTCTCTAATTTTATTAATTTAGAGGTTCTCTCTTGACCTTTTAGTTAATATGGGTAGAGATTTATCAATATTATTGATTTTTCCCAAAAAAACTCTTTGTTTCATTGATTCTTTGTGTTAATTTTTTTTTCTGTTTTATTGATTTCAGCCACAAGTTTAATAATTTCTTGTCATCTACTCTCTTTATGGGTGATATTTCTTTTTCTCAAGAGCTTTCAAGTGTATTATTCAGTTACTAATATGAGGTCTGTCGAATTTGCTAATAGGCACTTTGTGTTATGAAAAGTCCTCTTTGAAGCTCCCTCATTGTGCCCCACAAGTTTGGATATGCTTTGTATAAAGTCATTCATTTCAGTCTTGACCCATTTTTCATTCAGTAGGGAATTGTTCAGTTTCAGGGAGTTTGTAAGCTTTCTGCTGTTTCTGTTGTTAATATCCAACATTAATCAGTGGTGGGTCAGATAGAAAACAAGGTGTCATTTCAATTTTTATGCGTCTAATAAGATTTGCTTTGTGTCTGAGTATGTTGCTAATTTTGGAGAAAGTTTCTTGAGGTGTTGAGAAGAAAGAATGCTCGTTTGTGTTTGGATACAATTTTCTGCAAATATCTCTTTGATCACTTACTTATGATGTCATCAACCCCCAGTATTTCTCTGCTTAGATTTTCCTAGATGGTAAACATTCTTTATTTCTTCTCAGACATGTGTGTCTTCTTTTGCACCTTTTAATATTCATTCTTTTTCCTGTATATTTTTTGTTTATTATGAGAGAACATTCTTTTGTGGTCCAGTGTAATTGGTGTCCTCTCTGTTTCTTGTAACTTGATAGGCACACTCTTCTTTACATTAGAGGATTTTTCTTGTATGATTTTGTTGAAATATTTTCTGTACCTTTCACCTGGATTTCTTCTCCTTTCTCTATTCCTATAATTTGTAGATTTGTAGTTTTTTCCTTGTGTCTCAGATTTTCTAGATGTTTTGTGCCTGTATTTTTTAGATGTAACATTTTCCTTGATCAAGGAATTCACTTCTTCTGTCGTGTATTCAATGCCTGAGATTTTCCATTCCATCACCTATATTCTGTTGGTGATCCTTGCCTTTGATCAAGTCCTTAAACTTTTCATTTCATGTTTTTTCTCAGATTGGGTTTTCCTTATTGATTTTATTTCCATTTTCATGGTTTGAGCAGTTTATTTCATTTGTTACTTTTTATTTTCATAGATTTGATTGTTAGACTTATTTATATCCATTTGTTGTACTTGAGCATGTTCATAATAGCTATTTTAAGTTCTTACATTGTGACTCAAATATTTTGCATTTCTCAGGGCCTATACTGTAGCTCTAGTAGAGCTGTCTTGTTATTAGTGATTGTGTTTTTAGACTGGCATCTACAAATGACACACAAGTATGGGGATGGATTAGAAGGATAGAAGACTAAGAAGGTCCAGAGGAGAGGAAAAAATCTAAGTCTGTCAGGAGGATCATTGGAGTCTCAGAGAATGTAGGAAGAGAAAGAAGACCGTCTCCTACAAGCAGTCTGCCACCAGGCTGGAGAAGAGACTGGGGAATTGGTTTTGAAAGATGGAAAGAGAGTGAAGAACTCATTGTCTGATTCTCTGACCAGCTGACCAGAGGATTTCCATAGAGAGTGTAGGTAAGATGTTGGTGGCTGAGACTAAAATATGGGTGAGGAAGGAATGCTACAGATGAACATATGCTTAATTCCCTGGGAAAGAGGGAAAAAGGGCAAGAGGAAAGAGATGCTGAAGTAAGTGGTTTAATACACCACTGGGCATAAGACTGGGAAAGGGTGGGAAGGAAAATTAAAATCTGCTTACCTGATATCCTGGTCATGTGGCCAGCTGATTTCCAGGGAAAAGCTGCCTTGGGTATTTGTGGATGAGACAAATAATAGGACGAGGAAGGCATGCTGCTTTTTCATTTTGGAAAATCTATCTCATTTCTTCTGTTGCTTCATATTAGATGTATAGAAGTCATATATCCATTAGCTGTCAGCTTGAGCTCCCGGGAAACTTCAGGAAATATCACAGCAGTTCCTTCTCAGATGCATGTGGCTAGGTATTAGGTAAGACAGTGGTGTGGCTGCCAGAGTAATTCAGGAGTAAATTAGTACTTTTTCTTTACTCTACCACAGAATAGCACTAAAATCATAGAAAAATACTTGCTCAGCCCAAGCCATGATCTAAGAGATTTTTTTTAAGTTTTCTTTATTTAAATAACATATTCACATTACATCTCAATTGTTATCTCCTCACTTGTATCTTGCAGTTCCCTCTCCCTTTTTCACACTATTCCCCTCCGCTAGGCAGATGACAGAAGGAGAACTCCTCCCCCACCATGTGATCACAGCCTATCAGGCCTCTTCCTGGTAGCCTGCTTACCCTTCGCTGAATGCCACCAGGCCTCCCCACCAAGGGGAAGTGGTCAAATAGGATTGGGATAGATCCTAGGACTTCCTTTTGGGAGTCCAGGTAAAAGAGGTATGGGAGAATGATGAAATGGAAGGACCCATAGGGTCCTGGAACCCTACAAGAAGACCCTCAAGGCTGGTGGATCTAAACTCAGGGGGGTCTGCTCAAACTACTCTACCAACCAAGGACAATGCCTGTGAGTCTTGTGTCCATTTGGCTAGTAGGTGGGCTGATTTCATTCTATATTTTTTTCAGTTTTTAAAAATCTTTATGCATATACATTTGTATTATTACATGTATATACAATAAACTACCTATAGCAAGAAGAATCATGACAAAATCATGAATTATATAAATTTTACATTCTTAGAGTTTTGGCTATTTGTATTTGACAGCCTTGAAGAAAACTTCTTTCCTATTTTGACATCTAAAATTCTAGGTGTAAATCAATCTCCATCACATCTTGTCATTATCAACTTAAAACCTCTATCTAGACCTAAAAACATCTTTGCCCCCAAACAACTAAGCTTCATTGTAAAACTAAACTACTTGGTCTTCAACGCCATCAGAGACTTGAGACAAAATAGACTTGATTAACTGAGTATGCTGGGAGTGCAGGTTAGTAGCTTTCCAAATGAGAAGATGATAATGACAATTTTCTACCTGAATAGTCACCCAAAACTCTCTAGTCTGTTGGAGCATCTTCAGCCTTCTGGCCCAATATATCTGACAGTGACGTTCTATAATTCTTAATTTGCTTACAAAACCTTTTAAATTATAAAGGGACATGTCATACTGATTTAAAAAAAGCCACAGGATTTTGTAGATGTTATAGATGTTTAAGGTTCTACTTTAAATAAGCAAAAGTTTATAATTAATTTAGCTTTCTTCCTAGGCTGCTTGATATGGAAAGAGAATTGAGGAAATTGCAATTAACATTTATTTTGACTGCTGAGCTCTCTAATATTGAATTGTATTAAATATACAACCTTAATTATAATATAACTACTTTGAAATATTTAAACTTTATGGAATGTACTTGGCAGGGATAATAAATTGTCACCAGAGAGATAGGTCATTTTCCTGAATAGGAACTTTTATTAGCTCGAGATTAACATCTAAGCATAATGTTTTATGTAAGACATTTTAACTCTGATGCTTCTCACTATTAAATAGAATTTGTGCATTTTTTTTGCAGGAATACCACACATCTGTTTTTGTGCTCCTGCCAGATGCAATTTTCCAGGAACACAGGATGTTCTTTGCCACATTGTTGTTCATTATTTTGCCTGGTGGTGTCTTATACTTCTGCACACCATGAAGTTAGTATTGTCTTCATTGTATTTAATAAGTTACATATTAAAATTTTTACTGACATAATTATCTAGTGATTAATTAAAATTTCACACACTCTTGGTACTAATTGAGCATTTTCTAATTTTATCACCCCTTGGATATTCATTTATACTCTCTCTACATTTAGCCAAAAGGCCAAGATGTGATATGATTTGAACATAAGATGTAAGATGTTTCATTTTTGTTGTATTTGGTTATTTATATCAACATGTTTGCATATTTTAGTGAGAACTAATTAGTTCTCACCTATTAATTAAAAGTTCATTGATATCACTGCTTAAATGTGCAAATATTAAATTGAAGAACAATCATCTAGAAAATAAACTCAGATTCAAATAATTTATTCTATTGTTTTGACAAAACATTGTTATTTGTTGAGAATTTTTTCCTTTCTTTTCCTTTTACTTTTTCTATAAGAATTTCTAGGGTAATTAAAAAATTCCTTGCACTAACCCTGGAATCAACTTTTTCTCTAAGTAATGTTTTTGTTTGTTTCTTTCTTTGTTTTCATAAAGAGTAAAGGCAGGAACATAAGCATTAGCTTCCTGGTTCATTAGGGCTGTCAGAAGTAATATTTCTGGGCATCACAACTTAGGGAATGCAACTGAAGTCTATAAAGTTATTCATACTGCACTCTCTCACACACACACACAATCTTTGTCTCCTCTCTCTCTCTCTCTCTCTCTCTCTCTCTCTCTCTCTTTCTCTCTCTCCCCCCCCCTCATGACTTTCATACAGTGCAAGTGTTTTCCATGAAAGTGTTATTGTAGACTCGAATTATAGCAACTGGTCAGGTCTTGCACAATTCCTTATCTTTAACTTTATCAGTCCACGCTCATCAATGTGTCAAAGCTGAGTTGCTATACATCAGCTAATGTTCTATGTTGACCTGCTGTCTGCATTTTAGCATTTTAAATGATTAAAAAATAATACATAATGTCAATAGTTTTACCTTCCTATTGCTGTGACTCCTTAATATGGCTTCTCAGGCTGTGGTAAACCCCAATAATAAAACTACTTTGCAGCTACTTCATAAATATAATTTTATTAGTGTTATGAATTATAATATAAACATCTGACAGGCACAACATATGATATACAGCCCCAAAACAGCTTGTGACCCACAGGTTGAGATTTAACCAGTATTTCTCTATAACTATTTAAATGATCTAGCTTTGTGAAATATCTGCTTTGGCTTGCCTTTTAGTTGTGCATTTTTAATATTTATTTATTTATTTATTTATTTATTTATTTATTATTTTGTATATTACATCCTGATCGCAGTTTTCTCTCCCTCTTCCCCTTGCTCCCCACCACCCACCTCTCCTCTTCCCTAGGTACATACCACTTCCATTTCCCTTCAGAAAAGAGCAGACCTCTCAGGGATGGCAACCAAACATGACATAACAAGTCACGATAAAACTAGGCACAAACCTCATATGTTGGTTGTCTATTCTATATGAGTCTATTGTGTCTTCTGTAAAATGTTTTGGTCAGATATGTTATAAACAAAATGAGACAATGAAGAGTTAAAAGTTATGAAGTCAGGAAAGTCAAAATTTTGTCTTCCATGACTCGCCATGATAAATCTTATTGAAACGATATAAAAACTGAGGAAAATTTGAAAGAGACGGTAAATTTTCCATGCAGTCAAATTTATTTTTTATTTCATTCTGTATCTTTTCTCATTTTACTGTATCAAAATGGTTGCTACTTTATAAAAGTATAGTAATAATCAAATAAGACAATCATAGATTAGTAAGTATACAAATTTATTTATTAAAAATGAAGCTTTGGTTATATTTAATTCATTTAGAATACTCAAGAGGCCAGTAATATGAAACATTCTTTGGAGGTCACTAAAATTTAGAAAGGAAATTACATATACAAAACAATGGGAAATCTGATTTCTGACACAATCTTTCTCTCATCTCAATCAATGCTAGAATATCTTTTATAATATTCGTGACAATCATGTTTGTGCTTGGTAGATTACATCCTGCACAATTTCATTGATCACACATATCCTTATATAAGCATGAAAAGAAAAACTATAACACATTTTTTAAAAAAGAGTAAGTCAAATCTACATAGACATTTGGGTTTTTAAATTAACTTTTATTACACTTTTACTCCAACACAAATGAATTTGAAGAATGTCACTAAAATAACTTTCACAGTTGAAGGAAAAGTTCACTTTGAGAAATCTCTTAAGACTGTGATGGAGCAAGGTGCTTACTAAAGTTAGCTTGCTGCCTCCCCACAGAAACTGGGAGTAGTACAGGCCACTTACTAGCCTGATGTTTGTATTTTGTAAAATAAAATAAAAATATCAGTACCTAAAAGAAGTTCTGGCACCAGGAAAGGCCAAGTTGGTTTTAAAAGTATATGGAATATGGTGTACTTCACAGTGATGACTTTTCTAAAATAAATTCTCAGAGAAAGAGGATTGGGGATTGGGTTGTTATTTTAACTGCAAAATATAATTACTATACAACGGGAAAATAAACAGGAAAATTTAGAAAATAGCATCTAAATTGTAAAGCTGCTTGCCATTGAATTATGTTATATAATCTCTTTCTGGCTGGAGAATGCAAACCCTGCAACCATGCCTGAATGTGTTAATTACTTTCCGCTTTGGTTCACAGAAAGAACTGATAATCATCTTAATAGAAATGGCTTCCATGGCTTATCATCCCTTTTCCCGATGGAAAGTAAGTGCTATCTAACAGCAATGGTAAGGCCACTCTTTCTTTTACACATTATTCCCATCTTCACTGTATTAGATCATAACACTATTCAAGGTTTACGGAGTGCACCAGCCTATCCACAGCCTTGCAAATTCATCCTTTTCAGTTTCAATGTTACCCATGTAAGCAACATATTTCACTGATCAGTGTTTAACTCTGCCAGGGATTCAATGGCCACAGCCAAAATAAAAAAAAGCTAATTTTCAGCAAAGATTTCCCAAGCAGTTGCTAGCACTTAAGTAATACATAGGTCTGCCTCAAACTCTCCTTTTTTTTTTTTTAGAAAAAGAACAAACTTTGGAGAGTTTCCTAAACTTCAACAGCACATTAAAAAGAATGAGTATAGCATAAGGGGAAAGTATAGCCAGTTGCTATGTTTTGCAAGATTTAATAGTATACATGCTGATATTATTGTTTTCACTAATGGAAACATTATATGTAACATAATATAGTTACATAGTTTTGATAGATTGAAATAAATTACCTGAGACAGCAAAACAAACAAAAACATGTGACTTGTTTTTGTATGTCCCTTTCCTCTTTCCTTTTCTTCCTTCCTCCTTCTCTTCCTCCTTTCTCCCTCTCTTCATCCCCTCTGTTTCTCCCTCTACCAGTCATTTCATCCTTCTTTTTTCTTTTCTTCCTTCCTTTCTTTGTAAAAAAAGGAATAAATCAATTTATTTTATGTATTTACTTCAGATCAATCAGCCATTTATAAACTGTTTGACTATTTATTCAAAATAACATATTTTTTTTATAAAGTCAAACTATACAATCATTAAAGTCCACTGTCTTATTGTCTTACAGAAATGTATTCATTTTTTCTGATTTGGTTGACTTTTTTGCCCATTTTTGTATTAAATTACAGAGACCGCAATTGAATATTAGAGACAAATATTGTTCCCACTGTCTCGAAGAATGGAAACTTGCTATTTCATTACCTGCAAGTTAACAACAGATTTTAAAATTGAAAAATTAGTTGCAATAATATTCTTATTCACAAACACAATGTGGAATATAATATAAGTATACACTAACAAAAATTTACTAAAACATAACTACTAATGTATTTACATACTGTTTATGATTGCTGCCATAGACAATCTAGATAAAAGCTGCCTAGTCCTCAAAACACACAGAAATTTGTTTGTTGTTGCTGATGTTGTTTTAATTTTTTTTATGTGTATGGGTATTTTGTCTGTGCACATGCCTGTACACGATGTGTATGCCTGGTACCCACAGACATAAGATGAGTTCATCAAGTTCCCTATAACTCGTGTTATAGACAGTTGTGAACCATTAGGTGGGTTCTGGGAACCAAGCCAGGTGCTCTGGAGGAGCAGTCAGCACTAAGTCTTCTCTCTAGCTTCATATAGCAGTTTTTTAAAAAATGTGTATAAGTGGTATATATTTTTTGTGAATGGACTATCTAGCACATATGAGTGTGTATGAGTGCATGTGTGTGTGTGTGTGTGTGTGTGTGTGTGTACATTTTGATGTGTAAGCAGGCATGTGTATACATTATGTGTATGTCTGTTTGTAGAGGCAGGGGGCATGTTGGATTTCTTGCTCAATTGTTCTCCACCTAATTTTTATTTGAATTTATCATGCCAACATATTTTCTGCAATAAACACATATTGAATATATGTGCAGAAACATTGTCAAAAATATAAACTTACTTTGTATAATAAATAAAATATGTACTCTCTAACAGTGCACAATTTTCTTAATAATTATTCATATATGTACATCTGTGTGGAGGGCACAAACAGGTACCCATACGCATTCAAAAATCATTATTAACCCTCCAATGACTATATTAAATACCAACTGATATGAGGATATCATAAATGAAGAAAATGTGATTTGGATATATATATAATTACCTTTTTTTAGAATTTATAAAATGTTGCACACTTTGCCTCAATTTTTCTATAAAGAACAGTTCTCTTAATTTTTCAATTTTATTTAATTTATTTGAGCATTTTTATATAAGGACACTGATTTTCATTTGTACACCCACTCTCATTTTGTGCCTTCCATTCACCCCTCTCAAATCCATGATTTCTTCTGTATCTATTTTGTATATATATATATGCACATATATATAAATAATGTTTTATATATTATATATAATATTAAATGTCAATATACATATATCATACAACAATTATATACATTATCATAAATAATAAATTAAATACATTATCATATGTAATGAATATGGCATATAATAATATATAATTATCATATATCTAATTATTATACTTATCCAAGTTAGAATTTCTCTTATCTGCATATATTTGGGCATGGCCCTGTATAATAAGGGTCTTGCCTCTGAAAAAAAAACAAAAAGAGAAAAGAATTAAAACTGCTTATTTTTTTCCAGCTGTCGATATCCTGTAGCTCTTCATTTAGGAGTAGAGTCTTTGTGAAATGTTTCTCCATCCATATTAGCATACCCATTTCCCAGTCCATTTTTTTCAGACACTCTTTTATTGAACCTGGAACTCACCGAATGTACTGGGGTTGGTGTAACAAGCAAAACCATGGGATTTGGTTTTTTATCTCCACCTCTTTAAAGCTGTGTTATAGGTATAATGCTATGCCAGCCTTTATGTTGATGCTGAGAGTCAAATTTGGGTTCTCATGTTTGCACAGAGAGGAGTTTAAAAAGTAAGATATTTCCTCAAAACCTCATCCACAAAACACTTTTTCTGACCTTTCATAGAAATTCTTTGCTAACACCTTCTATGAACTTTGGATGATTTTATGGGACATTATTAATTATACACTTTGCAGTAACAGTCTGATAGGAAAATTCTAGACTCCTCAGAAGGAAAAGACTGCTTTTTGACTCAGGATGACCTTATTTCTAGTACTAAATATAGGCACTAGGTAGAAATGTCATTTCAACTGAAGAAGAAAAACAAGTTTGCAAACCAAAAGACTTAAATATATTGATCTGTACTCTGTACATTCCAGCTGTAGAATTTTGAGTAATTCATTTAACTTCTCATTTGTAGCACACATGAGTCTAGATAACATCAGCAATTATGCCATCATGGTATTGAGACCCCTGCAATTAAAAATACCTGGATCTATAGGTCAAAATTCCAACATATTCTTCATTTTGTATCACAGGCAACCAATTCACCCTCATTTTCTATGAAAATTGTAATAACTATATAACATGAGGATTAAAATAAACAGATGTAATATGTGTGCAATAGTGCAATATGGAGGTTTCTTTTGAAGCATTTGACAAATTATACACATTATGTGAAGCACTGTAAAAAGTCCACTACTTAAAAGTCCTCTGTGATGCTGCTGGGTTACACTATCATGGTTGCTGTCATCTGTTCAAATACATCCTTCTAAAAAGATAAGTGAAGTCTTCAACTTTTGTAAGAATTGTTTAAAACGTAGCTTTTTCTAGAAACTGGGTAACTGTTGATGCGGATGGTCATGATGATGCTATTCTGGAATAGGAAGCTCCTCTTATCCAATAAAATATCCAATATGCTAACCTGTATGCCATCCTATATGCTATCCAATATGTTACATAATAAGACTGTTTTTCTTATAAGAAGATAATTATGTACTGGAATGATGCCATATGATCATGAAGAAAGAGATTGGAGATGTGTGCCTGTTACTCCTCTCTGGAATGCTAGAGATTGTCCATAAGCCACTAGGAGCTAATATCTAAGTAAAGAAGAATTTCCCTATAATTTCTTTTTTGTTGCTGTTGTCGTTTTTTGTTTTTCATTTTTATTTAATTTATTCAGATTACATACAAATTGTTATCCCCTCACATGTCTCTTCCTACTCTACCCTTCCTCCCTCTTTCACCTTATTCCCCCTCCCCTAGGCCTGTGACAGAAGGGGACCTCCTCCCACACCACATGATCACAGCCTATCAGGTCCATCCAGATAGCCTGCTTCCCCTTCCTCTGAGTACCACCAGACTTCTTCACTTCAAGGGGAAGTGGTCAAATAGGGGGCACCAGATTTCACGTCAGAGGCAGTCCCTGCTCTCTCCACAGCCGTGGAGAATGAGCAGTCCATTGGCCAGATCTGAATAGGAGGGTCTAGGTTTACTGCATACATTGTCCTAGGTTGGCACATAAGTTTTTTTCCAGCCACTCAGGGTCCAGATCTGCCAGCCATGATGGTCTTCTTGTGGGGTCTAAAAAAGTAAGATTATATGTTTCCTACCTTTACCAATGTGAGACAAAAATTTTATATTTTAGTTTTCAGTATATAGAATTTTTATGACAGACCTAGAAAGTGGTCACTCTCCACCATTAGTCCCACTAGTCTGTGAGAAGCTTGATTGACAGACAGACCATGTAAGAAGAATGAACAATATCATATGTAAACACTAATGACTGCAATGATTGAATACCACTCTCATGTAAAAGAGCTTTATTGAGTTCTTGCAGTTTTCGGTATGCAGCCTAATGCACTGTGTGGGGAAGAAGACAATCAGGTCAGAGCTGTTTTTCATACATTTGTATTTCAAATAGTTTAGACTTAAGACAACAAATAATAAGTACTTTATATAAAACAAAGAAGCTACAATCATATCTCACAACTCTCTCAAAATTACAGTATATAAAAAAACAAACATACTGCAATATCCTTTAATCATTACATTAGCATAGCAATTAATTTGCTTTAACTTGTAAAGCCTTTCAAAGTGCATAGTCTACAAGCAATTTGGGCTGCAATATTATCTATAAATAACTATGTACAGAGCAACTCTAATCCTATATTTTACAGCCTAGAATACTACCCTCATTCACAGTTGAGAATGTTGAGAGAGCCAGTGCAAACAATTTCTGTTATAGCAGATTTAGCACATTCCATGGAGGAAAATTAATCAGATCTACTTTCATAAAATGTATGGAAAATGATACTGATCGAAACTGTGAAAAAAAACCTTTATATTTACTTGCAGAAATGTTTTCAGTTCTGTTCTAGAAATACTTTTTTTTTTAACAAAAAAGCACGACATTCTCCTCAAAAAAGTTAGTCCCAACTTGTATTGAAATAAAGTTTGGGATTGGGATCCCTATATTTCTCTTCTTATGCCCTGTTAACAATAAACATTTTTCTATTAATACAAATTAAAAGTCAGTTCTTAGAGTAAACGCTAATAAAATGACTTTTATGCAACTTAAAATAATGTAATAGTGCTTCATGGAAGAAGCTCTGGGTAGGGATCCAAGATGGCAGCACCAACAATGCACAGGGAGCCTAGGGACTGGGCTGGGATCTACAGACCACAAGACCTGGAGAGCCCTAGGTGAGAGGGGCCTACATGGTGCAGAGCAAAGGAGGGTCTGGCCTCAGGCCACCCAGCTGGACCATGGAGGGTGGGTATCCAGTACCCAGAGACTGGCCACATACATGCCTGCAAGCAGCATTTGTATCTCTGACTCTATATCTTGGACTTAACTGTGGGCCGTGAAATGCAAGCATCTGGACCTGCTGGCCCAGGGGAGAACTCAGGAGAATGGGGGGATGTGACCTCAGAATGCCCTGCCAGTCCACAGAAAGCTCCATGGTCCTGTGGCCACAGGCAGGATCTCAAAAGCCCAATGCAGCCTATCAGACAGGATCTGCACTCTCTCTGACTGAACTGTGGACTGCAGAGCACTAGCTTCAGTGTCTGCTGGCCCAGAGAGGTGCCCAGAATGTGGATCTGAGATAAACCTGACTTCAGATCACCCCATTAGTCCATGGAGGGACCCAGGGCTCATGTGGGGGGGGGGTGCAGTTGCGGACACATTCTCCATCTACAACCCAGTTCCTGTACTCTCTGGCAGACTGAACCAAGATCCCATAGTCTGAGTGAGACCAGGCAGAAGCCTAAGCCAGCAGGCGGTTCTTGCACTCCCTGGTCATCTCAGCTAACATCCCCTGGTCTGAGCAACAATGGGCAGAGGCCTAGCAAACTACTACATTCCAGAAGGTGCTTTCCCCACTCTCTGGTAGACTGAACTGAGGCCTTAGGGCCCCGTGTCTGACGGCAGTGTCCCCAAAGCCCAGCCAAAGGCAGATAGTACCTACGTAATCCGGACTGAACTGGCAACATCCTCTGCTTGCCCAGTGAGGAGCACAGGGTGTGGAGCAAAGTCCCCCAAAGCTGAAACCAGGTTACCTGCCTGACCAAGGCAAGTGTTCCCTTGATCCCCAATGTGAGGAGTCTCAAACTATAGACACTTTCCAATGAACTATTTTCAATGACCTGTGAATGACACCAGATACTACCTCACAATGTCAGAAACAGCAAAATGACTAAAGGCCAGTGAAAAAAACCACAAACAACAAAAGCCAAAATAATATGGCGTCTTCAGAACTCAGTTATCCCAAAGATATAAACCCTGGGAATTCAAACACAACTGAAGCACAAGAAAATGACCTCAAATCCATAGTAATGAAGATGATAATGGAGGAAATGAATAAACTCTGTAAACAAATAGAGAAATATGCAGCCAAACAGCTTCAGGACCTTAGAAAGACCATAACAGAAACATGTAGAGAGGAAATGAAAATTCACTGGAAGAAATTCAGGAACATACTAACAAACAGATGAAGTAAACCAATAAAATGCTTCAAGATCTGAAGGTGAAAATGAAAACAAGGATAAAAGCACAGACAGAAGAAAGTTGGAACAGGAGAACTTAGATTAAAAAACAGGAAATGCATAGGTAAGCTTCGCTAACAGACTTCAAGAGATGGAGGAAGGAATTCCAGGTGTAGAAGATACAATAGAAGAATTTGCTGCAACCATTAAAAAAAAATGTTAAGTCTGAAATATTCTCGACACAAAACATCTAAGAAATCAAGGACACCATGAAAAGACAAGGCCTAAGGATAATAGGAATAGAGAAAAGAGAAGATGCCCAGCTCCAAGGCCCAGAAAATATTTTCAACAAAATCATAGGAGAAAATTCCCTCAATTTAAAGAAGGAGATGTATATAAACATAAAAGAGGCCTACAGAACACCAACTAGAACAGACCGGAAAAGAAAATCCTCCCACCACAAAATGATCAAAACACGAAATGTACAGAAGAAAGAAAAAATATTAAGATCAGCAAGGGAAAAAGAACAAATAACATATAATGGCAAACCGGTCAGAATTACATCCAACTTCTCAGCAGAGACCATAAAAGGCAGAAGGGCCTGGGCAGAGTCCTGCAAACCCTAAGAGCCCAAAGATGCCAGTCTAAGTTACTATACCCAGTAAATTTTTCAATTACTGTAGGTAGAGAAAACCAAATATTCCATGACAAAAACAAATTCAAACAGTACCTATCCACAAATATAGCCACACAGAAGTTATTAGAAGAAAAATTCCATCCCAAAGTGACAAACTACAACCAGGGTATGTATCAAAACATAACCACACAAACACGGTACTGCAACCAACATCAAAATCAAGGGAATTGGCAGTCACCACACATTAATATCTCTCAACATTAATGGTCTCAATTCTCAATAAAAACATACAGACTAATAGAGTGGATGCATAAACAAGACCCAATATTCTTCTGCATTCAAGAAACACATCTTAGCCACAATGATAGACATTGTGGGTAAAAGGCTAGGATAAGGTATTCCAAGCAAACAGAATATCTAGTAAAACAAACTTCCAACAAAAATTAATAAAGGGAGATGAAGAAGGGCACTTCATACTCATCAAAGGAAATTTCAACCAAGATGACATTATACATATGAACATCTATGCTCCCAATACCAGGGCACCCACATTTGTAAAAGAAATATTAATAAAGCTTAAACCACACATTAACCATGAAATATTAATAATAGGAGACTTCAACACCCACATTCAACCAAAGGATAGGTCAGTGAGACAGAAGCTAAACTGAGAAATAATAATACTATCCAATGTAATGAATCAAATGGATTTAACAGATATCTACAGAACTTTTCACTCAAACACAAAAGACTACCCCTAAGAAGGGATATCCCTAAGAAGACTCAGCACCTCATGGAATCTTCTCCAAAACTGAGCATATAATAGGTCACATAGAAAGTATCAAAAGATACAAAAAGATTGATATATTACCGTGTATACTATCAGACCAACTGTGGAATAATGCTAGACTTCAACAACAACAGAAATAACAAAAAGCTTAAACACACATGGAAACTGAACAACTCTCTACTCAATAACAACTGGATTAGAGAAGAAATAGATAGGTAAATTAAGGACTTACTACAATTCAATGAAATTGAAGGTACAACACATCCAAATTTACAACACACATTGAAATAGTGCTAAGGGGACAGTTCATAACATTAAGTGTTTTCATAAATAGATTGGAAACATGTCATATAGACAACTTATTGACACATCTTGAAGCCCTGGAAAAAAAGAAGCAGAAATACCAAAGAAGAGTAGATGACTAGAAATAATCAAACTCAGGCCTGAAATCAATAAATTAGAAACAATGAGAATGATTCAAAGAATTAACAAAAGCAAAAGTTGTTTCTTTGAGAAAACTAACAAGGTAGACAAACTGTTAGCCTAACTAACTAGAAGGCAGAGAGACACTATCCAAATCGACACATTCAGAAATGAAAAGGGAGACATAACAAGAAACACTGAAAAATATAAAGAATCACTAGGTCCTACATCAAAAGCTTATAAACCACAAAATTTGAAAATCTAAAGAAAATTGGCAACTTTCTTAATGAATTCCACTTGCCAAAGTTGAATCAACATAAGATAAAGAAATTAAATAGTCCTATTTCTCCTACAGAAATAGAAGCAGTCATTAAAAGTCTCCCAACTACAGAAGGCACAGGGTGAATTGGTTTCAGTGCAGAATTCTACCAAATCATCAAAGAAGAGCTAATACCAAAACTCTTGAAACTACTCCACAAAATAGAAATGGATGGAACATTACCAAGCTCCTTCTATGATGCCATAATAACATTGATACTAAACCTCACAAAGACCAACAAAGAAAGAGAATATCAGATTAATTTCTCTTATGAACATTGATGCAAAAATAATCAATAAAATCTTCACAAACCTAATACAAGAACACATTAAAAATATTGTTCACCATAGTAAAGTAGGCTTCATTCCAGACATGCAGGATTGGTTCAATATATAGAAATCCATCAATGTAATCCACCATATAAACAAACTAAAAGAAAAAACACATGATCATCTCTTTAGAGGCCAAAAAAAAGTATTTAACAAAATCCAACACTCCATTCCTGTTTAAAGTCTTGGAGAGACCACGAATTCAAGGCACATACATAAACATAAAAAAGGCTATATGGAGCAAGCCAATAGCCAACATCAAATTAAATGGAGAGAAACTCAAGGGAATTCCACTAAAATCAGGAGCTAGACAAGGCTGCCCACTGTCTCTATATCTCTTCAACATACTACTTGCTGTTCTTGCCAAAGCAATAAGACAAGAAAAGAATATCAAGGGGATCCACATTGGAAAGGAGGAAGTCAAGTTATCCCTATTCACAGATGATATGATAGTATATATAACTGACACCCAAAATTGCACCAGAGAACTCCTATAGTTGATAAAAACCTTCAGCAATGTGGCAGGATACTAAATCAACTAAAAAGTCATTAGCCCTCCTATATACAAATTACAATCATGCTGCGAAAGAAATAAGTGAGCCTATGTCCATCACAATAGCAACAAGTAATAGAAATTATCGAAGTGTAAGTCTAACGAACCCAGTGAAAGTCTTGTATGAAAACAACTTCTAGTCTCTGAATAAGGAAATTGAAGGTAATATCAGAAGGTGGAAAGATCTCCTATGTTCATGGATTGAGAGAATTAACATAGTAAAAATGGCCATCTTACCAAAAGCAATTTACAGATTCAATGCAATACCTATCAAAATACATACACAATTTTTTAAAGACCTTGAAAGATCAATTCTCAATTTCATATGGGAAAAGAATGCAAAGTAGCTAAAACAATACTGTACAATAAAAAATCCTCCAGAGGATTCTCCATACCTGATCTCAAGCTGTATAGAGCAACAGTATGGAGCATATAGTATAGAGCAACAGTAATTAAAACAGCATGCTACAGAAATAGCAATAGGCTGGTTGATCAATGGAATCATATCGAAGACCCAGAAGTAAATCCACACACTTATGGACATTTGATTTTTGACAAAGAAGCCAAATCTATGCTATGGAAAAAGGATATCACTTTCAACAAATGCTTCTGGTCTAGCTGGATGTCTACATGTGGAAAAATGCAAGTAAATCCATATTTATTAACATGTAACAAACTCACATCAATTGGATTAAAGACCTCAACATAAAACCAGAGACACTGAATCTGTTAGAAGAAAAAGTGGGGATGAGTCTGAAACTCCTAGAAGGTCAAATGGGACCTCATGAGGCTGAGAATATTCTGTAAGGCAAAAGATGCTGTCAAGAGAACAAAGCAGCAGACTACAGACTGTAAAAAGATCTTCACAAACCCTACTTCTGACAAAGGGCAAATTTCCAAAATATATAAACAGCTCAATAAAATTAAACACCACCAAACCAAATAACCCAATTAAGAAATGAGGTTCAAAGCTAAACAGAATTCTCAACAGAGGAATATTGAATTGCTGAGAAACACTAAAAGAAATGCTCAACGTCCTTAGTCATCAGAGAAATGCAAATCAAAATGACTCTGAGATTCCATCTTACACCCATCAGAATGGCTAAGATAAAAAACTCAAGTGATAGCACATGCTAACGAGAATGTGGAGCAAGGGGAACAGTCATTCATGGGGAGTGCAAACTTGTACAACCACTTTGGAAATCAATATGGAACTTTCTCAGACAACTGGGAATAGGGCTACCTCAAGACCCAGCTATTCTACTCCTTGGAATATACCCAAAAGATGCTCCACCATACAACAAGTACATATGCTCAACCATCTTCACAGCAGCATTATTTGTAATAGTCAGAATCTGGAAACAACCTAGATGTCCCTCAATCAAAGACTAGATAAAGAAACTGTGATACATTTACACTATGGGATACTACTCAGCTATTAAAAACAAAAAAATCTTGAAATTTGCAGGAAAATGGATTGAAGTAGAAATGATCATCCTGAGTGAGTTAGCCAAGACCCAGAGAGATGCAGATGGTATATACTCACTTATAATTGGAGATTAGGCCAACATGGATGTCCTCTGAGAGGGTTCACAAAAGAAGGGATTGAGACAAATGCTGGGACTTCCTATTGGATATCTAGGTGAGAGTAATATGGGAGCATGGGGATATAGAAGGACCCAGAGGGCCCTGGAACCTTACAAGAAGAAAATCAAATTTGGCAAATCTGAACCTAGGGGGACTCACAGAAACTACTCTACCAACCAAGGATAATGCATGCAGTGAACCTAGATCCTCCTATTCAGATCTAGCCAGTGAACAGCTCATTCTCCATGGCTATGTTGGGAGTGGGGACTGCCTCTGACATGAATTCTGGTGCCCCTATTTGACCACTTCCCCTTTGTCAGGAGGTCTGGTAGTGCCCAAAGCAAGAGTAAGCATGCTACCAGCATGAGACCTGATCGGCTGTGACCATATGGTCGGTAAGGAGGTCCCCTTCTGTCTCAAGCCTACAGGAGGGGAACAGGGTGAAAAAGGGAAGAGGAACCTGGAAGATACAATTGATAGGATAACAATGGAGATGAAATCTGAATAAATTATGCAAATAAGAATGAAGTAGTAGTGTTTTCTAAATCCCTACAATATTAATTGCAAAACATTTCAGAATGCTATTATTCTAAAAATTAATATTTTCTTCTGAATGAAAAATAAGCAGTTAAATACAATGGTTCTGGTTCTGAACAAATATGACAACTAGGCTGCATTCCTATACACACCTATTATCATATATTGCTATCAAATTTTCTTTAAGAATTAGAATTTTAGAGCTATGAGTTCAATTACTTATTCATTAGACTAAAACATTAAGTAATAAAAAAATCAATGAATTAATTTATCATTGATTTAGTACACATTTGCTATTCTTTGTTTAGATTTTTCTAATAGAAGGGTCCATTATCTATCCATGAATTACACAATGCATAATTTTTAAGGTAGTAAGCACAATGCATTTTGATTAATTTATGTCTGTATGAATTACAGCGTGGACAAAGTCCAAATTAAACCGTATAATATGAGAAATTACTCAGCAAGAGTCAAGTTGACAAAACATAGAGTTAATTATAACCTATCATAATATTACATAGCATTTTCTTGCAGAATGAGCTAATTTGAAGTACAGGGACCCTATACATTAGCCCTAATCACAAAAGTCAGAATTTTTATCCTGTTTTATAAAATTTCATACCTATATATGTATGCCCTGACTAAATGATGATAAGTCTAATGCTTACATGAAAGAAATTAAAATATCATCTTGAGAAATATCATTTAATTTCACTTCTTAACATTTGGTTAAAGTAACATTTTCTTGAAAATTTATAGATATTTTCATAGATTCTGTAAGTATAAATAAAACTTATAAGAGAAAAGAAAACCAAGTGTGTCCTACAGGCTACACTTTTAGAAGCCTCAAAAGCACATGAATTGTTTCTTGAAACATGAGGTTGAAATCAAAGGTGACAGGAAAGAGATACTCAATAATGTCCTCTTTCTTATTTTTATCTCATTCAATGGAGTGTGAAGAGCACAATTCCCAGCAAGAAATATATGTTCATGATATTTGGCTTCTGAAATGCTTTTCTTTTAAATTAATATTCTAATCCCTGGTTGTCCTTAATCTTAATACTGTATATCTGAACACACACACACACATATACACACACATACATACATATAATGTGTGTAAGGTATATATGTATATATACACATATATTGTATCATGTATGTGTGTGTGTATTGTGTGAAATTTCCTTAAAACTATAAAGTAATTTTATCTATGTTTTCATTTTTTCACTTTTATTTTACTAGAATTAACCATGATCACATTTACACAAAATAACTATTTTTTTGGAAGAAAAAAAAGAGGGAACTAACCAAGTGTCTTACCCAACTATGATGCCTATAAACCACACCAATGACCAGACAGGCATGGTGCCAGGGAAGTAGGGAAGCTCATTTTTTACAGTACCGAGTCCTCTTTAATTGGACTTAAGACTTGTTATAAAAGAAGGGAACCAGGAATGTTAGTGGAATCCTACCTAAATCCTCCGTGAAGTCACAGTTGTTGTAGGGAAATTTAAGTCCTAATTCACTAAAGGAGCAGAAGCTCTAATAACAACTTATAACCATTTGTCCCTAGATCCACAGGTAAGTGTGATCTTCTCTCCTCATCAAGGGAACTTCCTTTTGACACAAATTGAGACCACTACAGAAGACCACACTAACCAAATTGCAGAGTTGTGGAGCACAGTCCCCATAGAGCCATCTACAGTGCAACTCCTGCATCTAAGGGTCACAGTACATTGCAGAATGGGGCAGGGAGGAGCAGGAAGAGTTTAAAAGACAGAAGATCAAGGAGTTTGCTGTGAGATTGGGTCTCTTAGAGATATCAGAAGATACACATGAAAATCACAACAACATGTGTGCCTAAATGTGGGCTGAACAAAGAGAACATGTCAAAGTAGATGAAGAAAAGCCTAGGAGGCATTACCTCTCCACAAAGAATTTAGGCAACTGAAACAAGCTGGTAGCTGGAGAAGTGGGCTTCCTCAGAGGAAAGCACATCAATTGGCTATCCAGTGACAAACGGTCAGCACTGAAAACATATATACAAGTAACATTACACAAGCAGAACAGATTATACTCAGGAATATATACGTATAACAGACTATATGATGCATAATGTGTAATATGCATTACGCAATATCCATTTCAACATATACCATCTGACATAATGTATTATGTATGTAACACAACACACAACACATATAAGATTTAATATAATATATATGCATGTAATAACAAAAAATGGTCTTTGATTTAAAGAGAGGCAGGAGTGGGGAGAGGTATGTGGAAAGGGTTTAAGAATGGCCACTGATGGAGACTGATTTACATTCAGAATTGTAGACACACCAAGATAGGAAAGATGTTTTCTTCAAGGCTGTCAAATACAATAGCCAAAACACTAAGAATGTAACATTTATATAATTCCTGATTGTGTATGGTTCTTCTTGCTATAGGTAGTATATATGTGTTATAATATAAATGTATATGTAAAAAATTAAAATGTTTAATTAATTTGCAGAAATGGACATGAAAGAAAAATGTAATTATGTTATAATCTCAAATTTAAAATATTTTATATTAAAAGTTATATTTCTTTTAGTTTGTTCAAAATTTTGTATAATGTGTTTTGATCATATTTACGTATGCTTTCCAATTCTTCCCAGACAACCTTCTCTTCCTATCTACCTAATTTTGAGGCTTTTGTTTTCCCAACTAAAACAACTTTTTAAATTATTGATTAATATTCATTGAGAAAATATATAAATACTTGAAAAGCATACAGGAGAAAATAAAACAATATGAAATACCTCCATATGGAAACCAGCACTGTTGGAAAGTTTGCATACCAGACTTTTCAAAAGTCTGTGGACCCGTGGACCAATGCACATATAAACTCATAGACTGTGGTTTGGGCCAGATGGAGTCTTAGCACTAAGAAGGGAAGTGGTCTCAAGACTCCCATCTCTAAACAAAAAGCTAAATCAAATTAATAAACCACTTGTAAATGAAAACTTAATTTTCTCCACTGAAGTCTCTGAAACTGTGAGTCAAAAATACCTTTTCATATTATAGAAGTATAGAAATACACCAAGTATTTTGTCTTCGTCTCAGAAAGTTAATTAACAAAAGTCCCTTTAAATATCTTCTTAAAATTCTTAGTAAATGTAACTAAGTTATATTTATATTAATTTTTATATTATAGTATTATAGTAACCTCATAAATTAATATGTGTGAATATATAAAGGTTCTACAATCTTTATATTTACAATTTATTACTTATGTGGCTACAAGGCTCCTGTGATTTATACCTGTCTCTGCACAGTGTCAGTTGCAATACTGGAATAGGAGTTGCTGAATCATACTGTAGGAGGACACTCTTCATAAAACCCAAATGATTCTGTTAGGGAACCTTGGCTTAGAAAACTGTGTGCTCTGATTCTCATTTAGATACATTATGGATATCAAACTGTATTTTGTTAACTGAATGCAGTAGGATACAAGTTCTATTTTCTAATTCCATATGGATATTTGATTATCATAGCACTATTATTTGTAAAGAAACTCCTTTGCTAACTTCTCTGAAATATTAATTTTACTTAAACAAGTAACTAAATAGGCATGACGCTTGACTGTTTTTCATATTCATATTTTAATAGTATGAGCCTTGTAGTTCCTCAATCACTGGGCTTCTTAGATGAATGCCAGCATATGCTCCCTCTCTCTTGGGAATGATGGCTTAATTTGGCCACTTGTATTTCCATACAAATTTTGCAATCACATGTATTTAGTTTTACTTTTTAAGAAAGCTAATATAATAAATACATGTGGTACTTTTTATTAATATACTTTCCCATATATCTATGTTTAAATTTTTTATGCTTTTTCTTTTATTGATTTTTTCCACCTATGTGGAAGATAAATTGCTTTTCCAAGTATAATCTGTGTTAAATTCTCTGTTTAATACATTTACTGCCTATCCTTAAGCCAGCACACAATACATGTAAGATTTACAGGCACTCTAACTACTCTACAATCATTATTATTCAGGTGATTTTGACTGTATCTAATACTGCACATTCTCAGATGCATTTGATTATGCTCAAACTAAACTTATTTTTAGACAATTTGGTATTTCAACAATGTTGGTTTTTCTCAACATGTATATGTATCTGTACTTTAAATTAGACTAAAATGTTTTCAGCAATAGCTTTCAGTTGTTACTGTAGCTTCACAAATTAGTGTTCACTTTCTTTTAAGACATGCTTTGTTACAAATGGAAAACTATAAATTTAATTTTTAATCATAGTTCATAGTAAAGAAATGATATATTTGATTTGTATTGCCTTTATACACTCAGACATTACTAAATTCATTAATTGAAGTAAGTTGAGGGTTCGTTAATATCTTAGAATTTTCTATAGATATCATCATGCTATTTGTGAATGCTTCCTTTGTACATGGTAACTATTTGCTCTTTTCACTGTTCATACTTCCATTTATAGTGTCTCCAATACATTGTTACTTAGAATGAGTGAAAACCAGGATCCCCACTCTATTTGTGATGTTAGATTTAAAAAAAAAAAAAAAGAACATTCAGCATGCAATATTCAGTGTAATGTATAGATAAGATTTCAGGACTTTCCATGAAATATTTGCATATTGTGTTGTTGAGTTTTATCATAAATGAGTGTTATATTTTTATGTGTGTCGATGCTGTATTCATAAAATGAGTGGCACATGAGAGTTGTCTTCTTATTTTGTTCTGTAATTGTTTTATACAATATTATTATGATTATTTAAATAGGTGATACAATTTTCAAATAAAAATACCTTGGTCTAGTTTTGAAGGTTAGGGGATGACATATTGATAATGTGGAGGAAGGTGACTTACTGTTACTTTTAGGTAGGAGAAAGATATTAAGGTTCCTAATTGGAATGTCCTTGGATTAGGAGAGCCTCATTTCTGCCACTCACATATCTTCTAATAATGCCATGGAAGTTTGGGGTGGTTTTGTTATTTCTAGACAGTGATGAGAACCTGTCTACTCATCCATGCTGACACCCCATAGTCAGGAGAAAGCTGAACACCCCTTTATTGTTCTTGCTGATGGAGGTTGTGAGTCCTTCCTATGCTCTCTGATGACTCTGAAATGGGGTCATGTCACAGGAAACAATAAAGGTCTGAGACCCTTGTCACTTGCCACAATACAGCTTCAGTGGGAAAGCTGGCTCTTTGCTGTCTGTTGCATCAGACAGAAGTATAATCTTTCTGGAATATTTTGCCTAAGTGACAAGTCTACTGTTCTGTTTTACTTTATGTTACAATAAGTTGTTACTGTCTTCTTTTATTAGTTAGAAGAACTAGATTTAGCTGGAATTTTTCTATGTTTATCTATTGGTTTTTCTAAGCATTCAATTTTATCTAAGCACAATGATTAGAGAACTACAAATCTCTTGAACTGATCATATTCATCAAAAAATTGTTTGGAGAAACACTGTATTTTAGATAAAAATAAAATTAATTTTAAACATGTTTTTCCATTCAAGTAAAAGTTTTATTAGTTATACTATGAAAGACATTCAACATTTTACTTTTCTTTTTAGTTCTGGGGATGTAAAGTCCTGGGCCTAGTATACACAAAGCAATTACTTTCTCCAGTGAGCTAAGTTCCCACCCTAGTGTTTCATTTGAAGCTATAAACCTCCCTTTCTTGATAGTATGCTAGATAGGACATTGATAGTTAAATCTGAATAGTGCACCATTTTTCCCCTGGAAGAGAGGGTAGACAATCTACTAAAATAACATCATCTTTGTATTTCTCAAGATTTCTTGTTAATATGAATGGCTTTATAGGTTCTCAAAGCTACAAAATCTTACACTCATTATGGTGAGCTATTAAGCCAATTTAAATTTTGGTACAACCAAGGAGGAAATATAAGAAGAAAATATCTTCCCAGTGAGACTCTTTTGCAAGAACCCTTAAATGACTGTTCCAAGAATCATTTGGCAGTGTGATAACACACTGTTCAAAGGAAGGGAAAGCAAAGTGAATAATAACCACTGTTACTACTGCAAATATGGTGGCATGGCCTCTACACTGTCCAGGAGACCATGTGTTAGAGACTAGCTTGAATATTTCACAGCTTAAATGAAATTTTGCTAGCTTGGTAATTTTAGTCCAGACTTCTGCATCAGACAGCTGCTGCATTTCAGACGATGCCAAGCCACATGAACATGCCAATGTTTGGATTCGTTCAGACCTAGTAAATTCAACCGACTGTCCCTCTAATTGCTAAGATTTCTCATCTGGAACATATCTGGGAGAAGTCCAAAGAGGGAAGAGATGCTGATAAATCAGTTTTTCTACAAAGTTTTTATATTAAGTCAATACTCTATACTCAAGATTTTTTGTCATATTTATGTTTCAGATCTATTTATTTTCTAAACTGAAAATCAAAAGCAAATCTCAATACAGCTACAAGAAGATCAATATAGATCAAACTCACTCAAAAAGGAAGTTGTTGCTTATGAAATGGTTCTGTTCCTCCAGGTGGTGCACAGCTCTCTGATAAACTGTGTAAAATGTACACTTCTAATTTTATTATTTTCACTTATATTATTTTAATACTCTTGGCTGTATTAGGACATTTTAATGTTTATATAAAAATTGAACTTGGCAATATCCCTCCATCGATCCTGCCACTTCCTTTCTCTCTGTTCTCTTAGTCTCTTCTGTTCCTCTAGAAAAATTCACTTCTACTTTCATTCCATCTGTGCACAGATTAATTATGAATGTACACACTATCTAGAATCTACAAATCAGAAAAATATAATGTTTTCCAGAGATCTATTTAATTCATATTTAATATGAATATCTTTAATTGTATCCATTGTTCTCCAAATGACATATCTTCACGTGTTTTTAAATGACAGTTCCTTTCTACCATGCCATTGTGTATATAAACCAGGTTTCCCTCATGTACTCTTCCGTTACCAAATACCTTACCTGGTTCCATAATTTAACTCATAAACATAAACATTTATGTGCAAGTACCTCTATGACACGATGATTTTGAGTCTTCAGGGTCATATGGTGTGCTCACTTGATTTTTTTTATGGGAAGGTACTTTGCATGCTACCAAAAGAGAAACATAAGCACCAACCCAGGCACAGCTTGCATGATATGCCTGAGCTATGGTGGCACAGAACTTGTGGGAATAGCTAACCAGTGTCAGATTTGATTTGAGGCCCGCTTCACAAGACACAACCCATTCCCAACACTGCTTGGGTAAGTAGGAATTGGAGACTGGATAGCTCAGAGACCTGGGGTAAAAGTAAACATTACTGCTCTAAAAAAATAAGTTTTAATTAAATGACTCCTAATGGTATTCAGCTCATAGATCAGTGCCTTACTGAGTCATCATCCACAAAGCTTCCACTTGAATCAGACAAAAACAGGTGCAAAAACACATAGCCAGACAATCTGTGGGGAGGGAGAGAGAGACAGAAAGAGAGAGAGAGAGAGAGAGAGAGAGAGAGAGAGAGAGAGAGAGAGAGAGAGAGTCCTTGGAGCACACAGCTATAGATGGAATGTCTCTATCAAATTCTTCCCCCTCATAGCTCAGGGAACTCTACAGAGTAGGAGGCAGAGAAAGTGTAAGAGCCAGAAGGGATGGAGGACAACAGGAGAACAAAGTCTTCTGAATCAGCTGAGCAAGGCTCATATTAATTCATAAGGACTAAAGTAGTAAGCACATGGGCTACAGGAGTCTGTACCAGTTCATTCATATACATTAGCTTACAACTTAGTATTTTGGGGACCCCTGAGTTTCTGAATGAATGGGTCTCTAATTCCTGTGCCTGCCTTTGGTGCACTTCTCCTTCTGTTGGGCTGCCTTGTCCAAACTCAATGCTATGGTTTTTGTTTTATCTTGCTATATTTTATTTTGTCATGTTTGGTTGTTATCTCTTAAAAGCCAGTTTATTTCTAATGAGAGACAAAAAAGGAGTGGATCTGGAACAGTGGGAAAGTGGGGGCAATGGGGAGGAGGAGTACAAGGAGAGAAAACTATAATCAAGACATATTGTATGAGGAAAGGATCTATTTTCAGTAATTGGAAAATTGAAATTTTGAATGGTTTACTTTTATTAAAAACTAATGGGGAAGGGTAGGATGTAATTTCATCAACAGTATGTTGATACAAAGTAGCATTCTCATCTAGGTCATTTGTAGATCTGTTTCTGTGTAAAATTATCATTTTCTGCCATGTTTTTCTCAGGTAAAATGTTTGTTGATAACCTGATTTTAGTTTGAAGTATGGACACTGTTTTAATAAAAACCGTTTCGTGGTTAACTATTGTCAAAAAGAATAATTTAAAATCCAAATAGCTCACTTTTGCCAGCTTTTTGTTCAATTACTTATGGATCAGACAGAGGTAGTAAAGCAGTTAAGATACTTAGAGATGCTTTCTTAGAAACTATTGTTATTTTAAAATTTTTAACCTGTTGGTACAATGTTAACATTTTAATACAATATTTTGATTATCATTTAGTATACTTTTTCATATATTATGGCTAATATACTTGTATGATACTGCATAGTCTTAAATATTGAGGTTTAATGACTACTTCATGCAATATATAACCAGCTTAAAAGTGAATTTTGAGAAAGGCTGTTCCTGTTGGTAGACACGCACTTGTCTCACTTGGAACACTAAGGTGAATTTTCTAGTAAGGCTATGTAACTTGATTAGAGAACCTTATTTTCATCAGCATTCAGTGTGAATTTTGTACCATCCATTTGCCAAGGAAAACACATGAGGCCTTTATTTTTAGCTTAGATGTTCTGTAATAATGTGCCCCAGAAAATTGCCTACAGAAAAAGCAATCTATTAGTTCCAGGCATTTAAATTTTTACCACTAACTTAAATTATGTTGTTAACAAGCTACAGTATTGACCTACACAGTTTAGGTGTTCTGTATAATTATTAATAAAACATTTATTTGTTGTTTATTAAAATACAATGAGAGTATATGCTAAATACAGTACAGATGTTATCATTCTCCACTGCCCCATGATTACAGAGTATAAACTGACATACATTTCAAGTTTCCATAACCTTAAAGCATAGCAGCAGACTGCTCAGCCTCCTGCAAGCATCATATCTTCAGTCTACACCTTACAACTCAGATCCCTGATGAAATATCCCAACAATGTCTGACATAATAACTGTAGTTAGTCTATTACAACGGGACCTATCAGCTGCCAGCCTTGACCTTTAGCATGTCTTACTTTATTTGCCACATCAAGCATAGCTTAATAGCAGAATCAAGTTTTCCATATGATCCATCCTCCTCTGTGGGTGTTCTGGGCCTTTTAATGCTGGGTCTAATAAGACATCTATAATAGCTCAAGAGAAAAATAAGCCTCTTTTTATCATTTACATTTGGAGGAATTTTAAAATAGCACTTCTTGAATTGTTATGTGTTATCTAAACAAATATTTCATCTTTATACTTTTGCTTTTCCACTCTTAATATCTAAACATATATTGGAGTAGAGGGAAACATGGTAGATCATACTTTTTTTTAAGTTAGCCACCTTGACAACGTTAGTCCTGTCTGGCTACTATCTGAGTGATTTCTAGCTTCCACAGCAATTTCTTAGACAGTGGAAACAAGGCTTTTGCTTCGACACTAAAAACTATATTTATATCTCTGAATTTTCCCTGTAGTCTGATGAACCATGAGTGGGAGAAGGGGAGAGCTGAATGACTATTTCCTCATGTACTTAAAGCTCTATAGAACCTGGATATGCTAACACTTGTCTCAGAACTGAATGAAGTCATTATGAGCTTAGATCATTTTTGCAGTACTAATGCATCTCCTAATCAAGTCAGGAATTAGGTAGACCTTCATTGCCTTTGTTGGCCTGGTGTTTCCCCCCAGGAAAACAAATTTTTTAACTAGGAGAACAAAAGCAGCCAGGCAGAGCATCAGATGCAAGGTTACAAGCTTCACAGTTGAGAATTCATGCTAGCCTCAGTTAGAAGGGCACTACTGAAGGAGGCCGTCCACCCTGTAAGTGAAGGGGAATGCAGAACACAGATTCTTCAGCACCATGTTTCCAGTTTCTCCCCAGCTGCTGCCCTTGCCTCACTGACCTCCAGTTTGTTATAATCTCCTAATTATTTGTGAGACCAACTGATTTACTTTCTCCTCTCTTGCTTAACATTCAGCCTAAAGCTTTGAATTATGCCGAGGGGCTTTGATCTCGAACTCCCTCTTAATGGTTACAGGATGGCATTACTGTGTGTATGTCTGGCCTTGTGACCAAATCTGTAGTGGCAGACACCACAGTAGCATGTAGTAGTATCTTGATGAATGTTTACTGATGATTCTGGATTCAGTACCAGTAATAAGTTACATTTTTTATTACAGAATTTCACTGTTCTACATCTGTTTCTCATCCATTTCTGTCACACTAAATCACTGAGCCACATTCCTCCAGGCTTTAGTTAAACCACATCCTGATTATAAATTAGACATCTTTGGAAAATTGTGTTAAACTTTTTCATGATAATAGTCATCTGGGGATGGAGAGGAGGAAGAATTGTGTTGCTGATGTTATGTGACGGTGAATACAGCTTTGTCAATACAAATCCAAGTTATGTAGCTGGAAATGCCGTACTCAGTTGGTAGAAAAGGCTGAGCCAGCACTGCACATAGCTAAAGGCTTTCCTAGACCTAGCTAAGTACCAAAAAAATTGTTGGATTGGAAGAACTGTAGAAATATGAATTAAATATTTTCTAGTTCCAGTTGAATATATGGAAAGTAATCCTATTCATGTTTTCAAATAGAAATGGCACATTTCTTCTTATAATAACTGACAATCAGTTAAAATGATCAAAAGTTAAGTTTCAAAGAATACTATAGTTTGGAAAACACCAGGAGAGCTGATGAGAGTATCTGTAGTCACAAGCACACTTTAGCAACTGTCTCTGTTTATGCTATGATATTAAAACCATACCACTTACAGGACAGTGAAAGTCAGCCACCTCTATTCTCCCGACTCATGCTTTACACATGCTTTGAACATCTGTCCTTCTTACTCCAAGCCCGAATTCATATCAGTTGACAATATTACCCAGTATCAGGGTGAGATGCATTACTACTTCATTGCAAACTCCTTAGGGGTGAAGGTTTGATTCCTCCCTTGGCTCCATTGACTGGGATATCTATCCACAGTGGGACTGTTCAGTCAGATGCTCCCAAATAAACAGCATTGACTTCACCCATGAAATAAAACTCTTCCTATTTTTGTGTCAAACCTTATAAATCATCAGGTCTAAGAACTCAAGGAAATATTTGCTGAATTGGGAGTCACAAACATTTTTCATTTCCACAAAGCTCTATTGAGATTTACCATCTCATTCTAGTGTTAATGTAGGCACAGCACAAAGCTGTGTCAATGGTATCTATGATTTTGCAGCTGTAGAAGAAGTACTGACATTTCATTCACAATGTAGTTATACTTGCTCTTTAGTTACTCTTACAACAATAGTGGCTTGAAATATCTTGGGGATTGTTACAGTTACAAGACACCACGTTTTCTATACATACCCTTTTACCAATGTTATTAAACATTGGATGACTACTCGTAGGCAGCTCTACCCACAGACACATTAAGTAGCTCACATTAAAGCTTCATGTGTTTACAGAAGTGATTTAGATGTCTATGTTGTTTCCCAGCATTTGCAGACTACAAATACTTGATTAATTTGTAAAATGAGGGAAGAAAAAAAATCAACCCATAGTCAATGCTATTTCATTAGCTAAGCCAAAAATGCACTATATGGATGGATGTGTTTGTCATAAAACTTTTGAACATTTTGTCAACTTTTTGATATGATAGAAAATTTCAATGGATAGAAATTTTCTGATGCTAGAAAGTAATAAATATGAAAAGATCAAGTTCAGATTACTCATCTGAAAACACTCAGGATCATTGTTAAACATATTTTTATTTATATTCTCTAATCTGCTAGTTTCTTGAGCTATGTTTCAGTAAGGGGTCAAATAAGTCTGTGATGACTGCTTTATGTTGTGACTTAAGAGATTGCCCACCTTGAAAACAGAGAATTGTCCTTTGTAGCCTTCAAAAACAAGAGGGTTTGGGAAATGATGAGAATAGATAATTGTACTCAAGGCCAGTTTGGCTTATTGACAAAAGAAATGTTCTTTGCCTAAATGAGACAAGTAATTTCAATTTTGAGGTAGAGATGGAGTTTTTATGATCATTTATATTGATTACACATTTAGGAGTACTTATACTTGGAGATTCACTTTCAAGGTGTCTGTACTATAATTATATCATGAATATTCCCAGTAAAAATTACTTATTCAAGCTGAGTCCTTTGAATGAACATCATGTTCTAAGAGACTATGCTATACTTTGTTTATGAGGCCATTGATAGTTTTCTGTCTTGACTGGACAGCAAAGAATACAGAATACTTCATAAGTAGATTTTGTCATACAATCTAGACATGATAGTCCTACATAGTTGTTGTCTTGATAAGAAACTTTGCCATAAATAAACATAAGGATAATCAATCTGAGACACTAAAATTTATCCTAGGGACATAATTGCTTTCATAAGCTCAGAAATCTATTATGGACTGTTTTTTTTATAACACTGAACTATCATAAGTTTACATAAAAGGTAATGTTACCTATACCTTTCTTATAAACCCCTGAAGAAAACGTTTAGGTTACCAAGAATTTCATTAAGCCTTTCATTATATGTCATAGACAATAAATTAAACTTATTGAAAATTTTAAATTCTAGGCTTAGTTTCTGCTGTACTAACTGGTCATGTTCACAAAGTTCTGTAGCTTCACAAGAGAGCACCAGAAACTGGGGACCAAGTGTTTGAACACAGAGCCCATGAGGTGTGTTTTTCATCAGACTTTTTTTGTTTGTTTTTTTGTTTGTTTTTGTTTTTGTTTTTTTCCCAAGATATATATTATTTTATTAATTTGTTCTTTTTACATCTCAATGGTTATCCCATCCCTTGTATCCTCCCATTCTTCCCTCCCTCCCATTTTCCCCTTATTCCCCTCCCCTATGTCTGTTCCTGAGGGGGATTACCTCCCCTTGTATATGCTCATAGGGTATCAAGTCTCTTCTTGGTGACCTGCTGTCCTTCCTCTGAGTGCCACCAGGTCTCCCCGACCAGGGGACATGGTCAAATGTGAGGCACCAGAGTACGTGAGAAAGTCATATCCAACTCTCCACTCTACTGTGGAGAATGTTCTGACCATTGGCTAGATCTGGGTAGGGGTTTAAAGTTTACCACCTGTATTGTCCTTGGCTGGTGCCTTAGTTTGAGTGGGACCCCTGGGCCCAAAACTGCCTACCATAATGTTCTACTTGTAGGTTTCTAGGACCCTCTGGATCCTTCTACTTTGCTATTCTCCCATGCTTGTCTCATCTAGAGTCCCAATAGGATGTCCATTATTAAGTGTAGATTAAGTGACAATAATTAGCTCAATTAGTTCAATTTCACAATTAAGAGAATGCATGATTATAAATCATAATAGCACTTGTCACCAGACTGGAGTTTACATTTTAAGCCATATTTTTGCTTGTCTTGCCCCCACAGACCTTAGAAACTAACAGGATGTGGATATAGTCTGATTTTTGAAGACTGGATTCACAGAAATCCTTAATAGCTTGTACAAAAGATCTAACCAAATTTTTAGAATTTAAAGTGACTTTGGATTTTGGTTGGAGAAAATTGAATGTCTAATGAGCAAGATTCAGGAAGGAAATTAAAGAAACGATTATAATTTTAGATAGTTGAGATTTGGGTATCCATTAGACATGTAAGAAAAGATATAAATGTGGTCATAATAGTTAGAGAGTAATTGGGACTGAAAGTCTGTCCTAAATGTCAGCATAACAGTTAAACTTAAAGCCAAATCAAAAGATAGAATGTGTTATCTTGATTAGTCAGATTGAAAAACATGAACTCCAACCCTAAAACAAACTGTTATAAAATTGAAGAGCAGATGTGGTAAAGTAGTGCTAGGAAAAGAAAATGATAATAAATAATTATTAACTTAGTGAAAAAAATCCATAATGGTTCTTCTCCTGAGGGACACTTAGGCTGTTTCCATGTTCTGGCTATTATGAATAAGGCTGCTATGAACATGGTTGAGCAAATTTTCTTGTTGTGTGCTGGAGCATCTTCTGGGTATATTCCAACGAGTGGGATAGCTGGGTCTTGAGGAAGCCCTATTTCCATTTTTCTGAGATAGCACCAGATAGATTTCCAAAGTGGCTGTACTAGTTTGCATTCCCACCAGCAATGAAGGAGTGTTCCTCTGTTTCCACATCCTTGCCAACATGTGGTGTCACTTGAGTTTTTTATCTTAGCCATTCTGATGGCTTCTCAGACACTACATATGTATGCTGGGCATGGATATAAATTCAGGCAGACATGCGTATACATAAGAATAAAATAAACAAACAAAATATAGGATGCATTAGAATATATTGTTGAAGAAAATGGAGGGGAAGACCATTACATATATGATCAGGAATATCACAAGTCAGTATTAAATTTCTAGTGTATGTGAAATTGAAATTGTAAAGGTTCACAATGGAGAATTGATAAAGGGAAAGATTTAAAAATATTTGTATTTCATCATTAATTAAGATAAGTGGATGTTAGAACCGAAGAAGACTGGAATAAAGGAACAGGGGGTAAAAGGACAGGTTCTGGAGAGAGTGGTAAGAAAAGAGACACCTACAATATCTCTAGAGATCTCATAAGGGTCATAAAGAGAAACCTAAAAGATGGCCACCAATTCTAAGTCTATCTTGTCCCATTTAGAAAAAAATTAAAGACTATTTATAGATCTCACATTTCTATACAAAAAATATGGGGAGTGAATTGCTTATGAGTCCTGGGCTTCTTTTGGTAGCAAACATAACCAGATATGGATGAGATGGTGGCACTGTAACACTCTCTGAATACAAAATTATGGATGCCCGAGGAGCATGCTCAGTGGGAAAACTTGTGCTTTGTAAACCTCATGACCTGAATCCAAATACTCAGGCCCCACTCTTAATAACAGGTACAGTAGCTTGTATTTGTAGTCCTGGTGCTCCTATGGTGATATTGGAGACAGAGAAAGGAAATCCCCAATGATAGTGGGCCAGCCAACCCAGGCTACGCAGTCATAAACAATACAACTCTATTTCAAATTAAGTGGTTGGAGAGAGCTGATACCTGAAGTCACCTCTGATCTCACAAGCTCTGAGAGATTTACCTGCCCACATTAGCAACTATGCATTCACAGGCATGTACATGTATGCATAATACACATAAATCATATACACAGAAAAATAAAATTGATTTTCTACTTTATTCCTTCTTGAGAAAGTTCTCAAATTGGAGAATGTATGTAGCAATAGTCACCAAGGGTGATGTCACCAAAAACATAGAAAAAATATATTTCTCCTCAGTTTTGTACATAGGGATAGTTAATACTTCAGGAACATCCTTGTTTCACAAGCATTAAAAGTCAAAGGTTAAATAATAAAGCAGATATATCTTATAACTCACCAGGGTTTTGCAATGGGGTTTAATGCGTTAACAGAACACGATGAGGGTCCGTTATTGAGATTTCAAAGAGAACTCTGCGTTTTAGATAAAAGTCTTTCTTCTATAGAAAAAAAATAATAGATTTCTCAGGAAGGCGAAATCTGTTTCTCAGAAAGGAGGCTTAAAATCAGTTAGTAAAATTCCTGCTTTTCACTAATGTACTTTGCGGTTCAACTGAATATGTAGTGGTGATGGTGAGCGATAACAGGTGACCCATGAGGGCGGAGAAAAGGCAAAGCGAATTTATTATCTGAGGAATCATGAATTTCAGGTATATAGATTAGTTTCTGAAAATTTTCACACTAACATTAAAATAAGTACAGTAAATAGTATGTGAAATTAAAATAATCTTTGCAAGAATAATTCCAGACAGTTTTCTCTGCAGTGCGGTACCTATCTGCAGAAAGGTTGTCTAACGTTGAATAGATCATGAGAGATAAGCTGTAGATGATCAATCAATTTGGATTTTTTTTCTTTATGAAACTAAGCCTATTATTCCAGAAGTAGGATTTCCATTTCCATTTTTGTTTTTCTGCCTGCAGGTCTGCAGTGCCCAGAATACAAGATGCTCAGCAGAGGGAAACGGCCTGTTTAGAGAAATTGCATCATCTGTTCTAACTGTTATCAACAGGTCATAACTCTGTTGTACATATAGCCCCAGCATCAAACGGAGACGTCTACGCTTGTCTTCTATCATCTTTATTAGAAAGGGTAAAAATTGTTTCCTAGGCAATTTTTGTGACTTTATTTATATTTATCAATATTTTATTAGTATTTATTTTTTCACAGATTTACTGGATGCTAGGAATATTCAGTGAATATCCTTGTCACACTTTTCTTCTACTTTGTTTTATTCATAGGGAATACATAAGGGATTTGACATCACAATTAACATGGAGACAACTAGCAAATCCGCTTGGAGAAAGTAATTTCCTAATGATCTATGCTTTATTGTAAAACCAACAACGCCAAACTTAATCTCTGGCCTACTATAAGAAACTAACATTGATCAAGTGCTTCAGAAACAACAGAAATTTCTCACAGTTCTAGAGGATGAGAAGTGCAAAATCAAAGCATACTGGCATCTTGTAAAGCCTCACTTCCTGTTACATAGTCCACAGTTTTCCAGGCATGTTTTTGTGTAGTAAAAGTGGCATAGAAGAAAAAGACAATAAGCCCATATAAGAAACTTTCACTTTATAACCCAAGATCTTTCCAAAGTTCTCCTTTCAATGTCATTATATTAAATGTAAGCATATCAAGGCATATACAATGTGTACTGTATTACATAAAGCTATTTGTCACTCAAAAATCATTTAGGTTCATTTGGTAAACATCATAAAATCTAATGAGTATCTCCATACTAGTTAATTAACTTTACCAAATAGGAAACGAAGAATATGATCTGCTAAAAATGCACATCTCTTATGGAAAAATGTAAATACCACTACCAGGAAATCATTGTAGGAATATGGGAAAATAATAAATTGCCTCAATCATTTGTAATGTGTTACTGTCTTAAATTAGAAAGTAACTTGAAAGACTATGTCAGCCAAAGACAACTGAAAAAAAATGTGTGATGGAAGCATCTAAACTGGAACATGATGGATAAATTCAATTGCTATGAAGAACATGTATAAAATAGGAAATTGTGATTGTGGAATATATTCAGTGATATAATTTTATTAATATGATTGCCCCTTAATTTTATGATTGTACTGCACTTATGTAGATTGTCCATGTCTTTAGAAGGGATGTGCCTACTCATTCAGGAATAAAGTATCATAGTATCTATAGTCTATCAATAAATAGTTTTACAGAAATAGATGAAGATGCATAGACAGTTGATTGATAGACAGATGATAGAGTGGCAGAGAATGGCTCTATGTAGTGACATATTTGCAAGTCATAAATCTAACTGGAGACCGACTCTGTAAGCAGTCATTCTTCTCATAGATTTCCTGTTTACATTTTTTGTATATTGGGTTAAAATAATTGAATTTTGTATGTCATATACAGAAGAATGGCTATTATCAACAGGCAGATTGTTTCAGGCAAATTGAGAACACTGTTGCCAGGTACAATAGTGCATACCTACTTCCTAGAAATTCTAAAGCTGTTGCTGGAGGAATGTATTAGGCCAGCCTCTGTTACAGAGTGAGACCCTGTCTCATATAATGCAAGGCAAAACAAGGCAAAAACCTACCGAACCAAACAGCCAAAGAGGAGGAAGGGCTGAGACTCCAGTCTAAGACACACTAAAGAAGACAAAATGTTGATGAAGTTGCCATAACCCTTTTAAAAATATTAGCAGAATATATTTTATTGAAAATAATACTGTATTCTTAGTACCGGCAACAGGTAAACATATGTATATAAATGGTGAGAGGGTCACTAATGGATAATTTTAACTCCATTGAGTTCCCTACATTCCTCAGCATAACTCTTAAGGCCTTATGCCTCCCTCAGTTCAAAGAGACTTTTGATCACTCTAAACAACCAAGTGCGTATGAATTCTACAGATGCCAGAATGTATTCTGCTACAAGTAGAATTAGATGAGTATTTTGATCTCAGCATAGACAATAGTCCAAGCTGACAGCTTGTCAGCAGCTCGCTGTGTCCTGAGCACAAATCTCCCAGAGCCGTGCCTAAACTTCTGACCCACAGAAAGTAAAAGATAAGGTGATGACAACAACAGAAAACTAGCACAGTACACTAATGTAACGGGAAAGATACTTGTCTAAAAATTAGATAAATGGAAGGTTTTAGAATATTCTCATTACTTATCTCTTTGCTATGATGAAATAACTTCACAAAAGCAACATAAGGAAGAGAAGTGAGTATAGTCTATCATGTTGGGGAAAGCATGCTTACAGGAGCAAGAAGTGGTGGCTCACATTGTGGCACAGGAAGTGGAGCATAGGTACAAAACCTCAGTCCTGTCACAGAGACTCACTTCCTCCACCATGACTACATGCCACCACTACCCTACACTGCCCACATGTTCTCAACCTTCCCAAACAGTGCCACCAGCTGAGGACCAAGTGTTCAAACACATGAGCCTATGGGTGACATTCAAACCACAGCAGAGGACTCTCCCTATCTGACTCTAAGAGTTTCCATAAAGGTCCAGTAACCAGGAGAGTGTAACAGAAAGAGAAACAAAGGAAGGAGTTCCAAAATCATCTTCCAGAAGTGAACTGACTTGAGTAGTCCTCTAGTTATTTCACTAAGGAAATAAATGTTTTTTCAAGCACAAATATGAGCTGAAAGAGGACACAATGGATATGCCAAAGTAGACAGGGAAAAGCATACAAGGAAGGCCTCAACCCTACACAAAGAGTGATGGGCTTTTCAATGGAAGAGCACACTATTGGTTTTTCAGTGCCAGTTAGGCCTGAAAAATATATACATATATAAATATTGTACAGACTGTGTAGATTACACTAAAGAATGCATATATACTTAAATATTATATATTTATATATTGTATAATTAATAAATGAATAGATATTTAATAAATATATAGAGATGAGATAAAGATATATATGATATAAATATAGAGATTCACAAGTGCATAAGTTCATGAAATAAACATGACCAATTGGTGAATAAAGAAGCTATGAATTTGAAGTAGAGCGGGGAGTGGTACATGGAAGATTTTGGAGGGAGAAAAGAGGGAAATGTAATAATAATCTCAAAAATAAGAAAAGAGAAGGAAAGAAGGCAAGGAAAGATAGAGGAGAGAGAGAGAGAGAATACCAGGAGAAATAAAGATGTCAATAGGAGAATTTAGCCTCAAAACCTATATCCAAAATGCCCAAAATTAATTCAGCACAGATTGTATTTCTATAATGTAGAAATTAATTTATAAAGCATTTTTTTAAAATAGAGCATTTTGATGTCCTCATTCCTGCCTAAAAATGGGCAAGCTTGTGTGCCAAGATAGAGTAAGCAAGTCCTCAAGAGGAGACTCACAAATATATTTGTCAGATACACTGGGACAAAAGGCTGAAGATGATACTCCAACATTTTAGAGAGAGTTTTGGGTGACTGTTCAGGCAATAAACCATTTCTGTCATTTTTTTCATTTTGGAAGCAGCTAACCTACACTTCTGGTTTACTCAGGTAATTAAATTTTATTCCTTCTCAAGTTTATGATGGGGTTGAAGACCAGAGAATTTAGTTTTACAGTTAAGGTTAGTTGTTTAGGGGGTAGGATGCTTTTAGGTCTAGATAGATGTTTTAAGTTGACAATGATGAGACATGATAGATATTGATTTATATTCAGAATTTTAGATGCACCAAGACAGGAAAGATGTTTTCTTCATGGTTGGCAAATACAAATAACCAAAACACTATGAATGTAACACTTATATAATTACTGATTGTTTAGTGGTTCTTCATGTTGTATGTAGTGTATTATATTTATGCATAACAAAAACTAAAAATAGTTGAACATTTTATAGCATTCAAAAATTGCTTTTTAGACAGTTGTAGAAAATACACAACACTGAAAACTTTAACAGGACTATGTCATTAAATGTTAAGCTTACTAAGGCACTACAACTATAAAATGAAAGGAAAAATTACAACATGAAAGGATATAATCTCATATATGTATTTTGTAATCTAAAAAGAATTCAAGTAACAGGAATAATATATATTCCTGTTACTTATAACCAACTTATAAACTGGGCAAAGTGACAGACATTTACCAAATAACCATGGTGTTTTATAAAAGGATTCTCTTCATCATAAGCCATAAAGAAAATGAATGGCGAGTTCTTCATATAATCATAGTTGTTAAAATTGTTATTAAAAAAAACCACCACCGGGTGATAAGATGTGGAATTTAAAATATTTTGATTTCACTAAACTTCCCTGGTAAAATTTCTTTAATTTTTAAGTTAACTTTAAGTATTTAGAAACATTTCATTCTTTAAAAAATAGTATACCTAATATACCAAACAAGTTTTTTACAAACTCACACTCACACAGGGTTCTATAAGAACTGATTCTTCAAGAATGTCAGTGAGTATTCTATCAATATCCAGGTAGTGTGGAACAAAAATAAAACTATATGGAAGATTTAGAAAGTGTAAATAAAGCACAAGGTTTTACACTGAGACATTTTAGCTGTGCCCCACTTGCCACAGCAGTTCACACTGAAATCACTGATTGGCTGCCTCCACTTGATAGTTAGATTCTAGCCAAGATGGCTTCTAGCTTCTTTCATCCCACAGACCACAGTCTTGCATTATCAGACATTTGAGCAAGTATGGCATTAGCTTTTTATTTTCTATTTCCTATTTTAATTGTGTAGTGTACAGGTGTGTATGCATATGTGCATGTGTGTATGTGAGTGCACATGCATGTGTGTGTGTACGCAGATGTGAAGCCTTGAGACTGATATTCTATACTTCATCCACAAACACATGTTTTCCACTTAAGCACAGGGCTTGCTGATATGACCATTCTTGAGAGTCCCCTTTGATCTGGGCATTCCTTGCTCTGCTGCCAGAGGCGAGAATTACAGGTAGGCAGCCGCATCCACCAAGCATTTATGTGATCTCTGGAGAACTGGAATTTGAATTGGTCTTGCATGGATCACCATTAACTACCAACTCAACTGGATTTAGTTCTATTGTTTGTTTGTTCCTTATGAAAGACATCATGTTTCCTTTTGGATTTCTATCTCTGTGTACAAACATAAGAATTTGTATTGTTGATTCTTTCCTCAAATTCTCTTCCATGTTTTCTTGTCCTTCAGGCCTTAGAGATAAGAAATAGATACACTAGTGACAACGGAATGGAGATCATCAGGCATTCATAGTTTAAAGATCAATTCTCACATTAAATCACATATTATGTGTTATTACACAGACAGATTTTTTTAAACTTTGACTTAATCTAGGCTCCACAATTTTATTTCCCAAGTATATGACCAAAGAAAGGAAATATATTATCATTAATAGCTCTAAGATATGGTAAACTATTATTTACAAAATGGAATAATAAGATGAGGTGTATATATAAAATGAAGCATTGCTTAGTTATAAAGAAGAATAAAGTCATTTGCAGGAAAATGGATGTAACTGGAGATCAACACATTAAGCAAAATACATCAAACTCTGAGAGAAAAATATTAAAGGTTTGTTCTCAAAGGTATATGGATTTTATTTTTTTATTTTTTATATTGTTTTATATTTTTCCAAGATATATATTATTTTATTAATTTGTTCTTGTTACATCTCAATGGTTATCCCATCTCTTGTCTCCTCCCATTCTTCCCTCCCTCCCATTTTCCCCTTAATCCCCTCCCCTATGACAGTTCCTGAGGGGGATTTCCTCCCCCTGTATATGTTCATAGGGTATCAAGTCTCTTCTTGGTAACCTGCTGTCCTTCCTCTGAGTGCCACCAGGTTTCCCCGTCCAGGGAAAATGGTCAAATATGAGGCACCAGAGTATGTGAGAAAGTCATATCCAACTCTCCACTCTACTGTGGAGAAAGAAAGAGATTCTTTGAAAACAGGAACCATAAAAGTGGCTAAGGGCCATTGTGACTGGAGTACACTGTGTACATGTGAACCTATCATAATAAAATCTATTATTTGATTCAATTAACATATAACTATTAATAAGATTTTTGTGCAAAAATGTCTAGCTAAAAACATTGTAATTAAGCTAATTAAAATTCCCCTTTATCTTTAATGCATAACCAAAAACTGTCTTTGGCTTTTGAAACCTTCTTACTAACAGATGAATGGCCAAACCATCTGAGCACCCATTTACTGAGCTAGACTATAAATGTACTAAAGTAGACATTAAGGTGAATATTCACTGAACATTTTCTATGGGTTTTAAGTTAACATTTTTACATAAGTCAAAACTCTTTTATAATATGGTCTAATTAAAAACTAATACTGTTCCTTATACATTTGTTCCTAAAAAGACAAAGCTTTATTTCTATTTTCACCCCTCCCTCATCAAAACTTAATTGAATCCTAGAGTATACTTCCCATGTCATGAGGACACCACAAGAGTCCCTGAACTCAACCAATGGTTAGTTATATAAGTGAGAGCCAACTGAGAAGAATAGAATAAGTTTACGTACATGAAATCACATTCCAGTTTGGTTTTAAATGGTTTTAACAATAGTTTAAAATACAACCATCTGGCAAATATTAGTTGGAATAATATTTCAATAACTTTTGACATTAGACGTGCAGGTTTCTTTGTATCAGAACTACTACTTCAGTCTCTCTCTGTCTCTCTGTCTCTGTCTCTGTCTCTCTGTCTCTGTCTCTCTGTCTCTCTCTCTCCTTTTCTCTCTCCTTTTACTGAAAATAGGCTTTTGCTCATGAAATATATAGCAATTATGGTTTCCCCTCCATCTCATCTTCAGTTCTTCCCCACTGCTCTCCTTTCTGGACCCACCCCATTTCTATCTTTCCTTATAAAACAAACAGGCTTCTGAAAGACAAAAATAAAATAATAACATAATGAGATAAAAAAAGAAATAAACACGTTATTAGACAAAACAAACAGACAGAAGAAAAGTACCCGAAACATGACACACAAAACAGAAACTCACTCATAAACTCAGGAATCCTATAAAAACACTAAACTGGAAATCTATCTGTCTGTCTATCTATTAAAATATATTAATAAATTAAATAAAATAATATTGTACATTTTTTGAACAGGGGAGGGAACCCTGACACAACATTGTGAAAAAAAAAAAGGAACCTCCAAATACTAAATTGAGTTCATTTACTATTGACCATCTACTACTGGGTGTACAGGCTACCCCACTTTTTTGTCTTTAAAATAACTTTTATTATATTTGCTAATTTTTAAATTCACTTTACAGCCTGACCACAGCACCCTCTCTCCTCTCCTCCCAGTCCCATCTTTATACCCCTCCCTATCCCTCCATCCCCTTATCCTCAGGCTACCATTGAGAATAATTTGTCTTCCAAGTTAGACTCCCTAGGAGAAAATTAAATTTCATGGGTAAGTGGTTATCAATTGGCAATAGCTTCTGGGTTAGAGATGGTAGCATGTGTTCACTTCAAAGTTCTAGAACTCGGCTGGTGCCATAGTTCGAGCACAACCCCAGGACCCAGATCTGCCCATCATAATGTTCTTCTTGTGGGTTTCCAGGACCCTCTGAATCCTTCTATTTCCCCCTTCTCCCATGCTTCTCTCACCTAAAGTCCCAATAGGATGTCCTTCCCTCTGACCCACTTTCCTGGTAAGTAAAGTCTTTCATGGGACATAACCCTTGGGCTAGTGTCTCGATATAAGTGAGTATATACCATTTGTTTCTTTTTGCTTCTGGGTGAACTCACTCGTTATGATCATTTCTAGTTCAATCCATTTGTCCACAAATTTCGGGGATTCCTTGTTTTTAATAGCTGAATTGTATTTCATAGTGTAAATGTACCACAGTTTCTTTATTCATTATTCTACTGAGGGACACCTAGGCTGTTTCCATGTTCTGGGTATTATGAATAAGGCAGCTATGAACATGGATGAGCATATGTCCTTGTGTGGTAGAGCACTTTCTGGGTATATTCCAAGGAGTGGAATAGCTGGGTCTTGAGGAAACCCTATTCCCATTTTTCTGAGAAAGCGCCAGATAGATTTCCAAAGTGGCTGTACTAATTTGCATTCCCAACAGCAATGAAGGAGTGTTCCTCTCTCTCCACATCCTCACCAGCATGTGGTGTCACTTGAGTTTTTGATCTTAGCCATTCTGATGGGCGTAAGCGGAATCTCAGAGTTGTTTTGATGTGCATTTCCCTGATAACTAACGAGTATTTCTTTAAGTGTTTCTCAGCCATTTGATATTCCTCTGTTGAGAACTCTCTTTTTAGTTCTGAGCCCCATTTTTCAATTGGGTTATTTGGTTTGGTGGTGTTTAATTTCTTGAGTTCTTTATAAAGTTTGGATAGTAGACCTTTGTTAGATGAAGGGTTGGTGAAGATCTTTTCCCAGTCTGTAAGCAATCGCTTTGTTCTGTTGACAGTGTCTCCTGCCTTACAGAAGCTTCTCAGCCTCATGAGGTCCCATTTATTAATTGTTGACCTTAAGGCCTGGGCTGTTGGTGTTCTGTTCAGGAAGATGTCTCCTGTGCCAATGTGTTCCGGGCTCTTCCCCACTTTTTCCTTTGAACCCCTACACAGACCTAGCTGATGTACAGGACATTCTCCACCATTCAGTGGAGAGTGAGGTCTGATTTTCATACAAACTCTGGTGCCCCATTTCTGACCACGGCCCCTTGATGGGGAGGCCTGGTAGCACTCAGAGGAAGGATAACAGATCACCAAAAAGAGACTCAATATCCTATGAGCATAGATGGGGGAGGAGGTCCCCTTCAGTCACAGACATAGAGGAGAGGAGTAGGGGGTAAGCGGGAGGGAGGGAGGAATGGGAGCATACAAGGGATGGGCTAACAATTGAGATGTAATATGAATACATTAATAAAAAAAGAATAGTAAAAAAAATAAAGTTCTAGAGCTCTGTCTGGTGCAAACATGTGGCGAGCCTTGAATGTTGCTTCAGTTTCTGTGAATTCATATGAGATCTGACCATGTTGGTTTATAAGGCGTTATTTTCCTCATTTACTTCATCTCATATTTCTGACCCAAGTGAAGAAGGATTTTATGGAGATAACCCACTTTGGGATGAATATTCTAATGCATCTCCATATCTGTATAATTTTTGGCTATGGGTCTCTATTGATCCCGTCTGATGTAGGAGGAAGCTTCTCTGATGGTGACTGAACAAAACACTCATCTACGAGTATAGAGCAATGCAATTAGGAATCATTTTATTGCTACCTTATTGTTATTATTTTGAACAGTAGTATGGTTTTACCATAGAAACTTGGACTCTATAGTCTCAGGTTCTTGGTTATCCAGGCAGCATTGGATATGGTTTCCATTTCATAGAGTGGGTCTTTGGTCAAAGCACATATTGGTTGTTACTACCACAAGCTTTGTGCCATCACTGCCCTAGCAAACCTTCAGGCAGGACAATATTATAGGTCAAAGGCTGGGTTGGTATTTACCTTACCTTGATACAGAGTACCTTCCTGTATCAAATATGCTAGCCTGTAGGCGTGAAGGCTCAAAATTGTTACCAACTCAACTTCGGTGAGTTCAATGAGTTATGTAGACGTTGTGTTCAACAATAAGTCACTGCCATCAGTTTGTAGAGAACAATCTATATTCTTAGCAGCAGCCTGGGTTATTTAGGATTTTCCATGGGACCCCTTGAGCTAATAATTTAATTAGATGTAACCCAATCCCCATCTCAAAGATTCATTTAGTAATAAGACATAGCCTGATTGGCTAGATATAATTCGGCAGTTTCATATAGATTGTTTAATATGTGTATATATTTTAGGAAGCTTCTAGTATATTATGTTTCACTACTAACCCTTAAGTGCCCCTTAATTTTAACCATCTCTTCCTGTATTCTGTCCTTTGATCCACTCACTCATGGGTCCCATCCATAACTTTCTATTCTGCCTTTATTTTTTTAGGAAGACTTTATTTTAGGGAGCTATTTCTCTTCTAACTTATTATTCTATATCTAACTTCTGTTGTTCTATCGACTGTAGCTTGGGTATCATTGATATAGCAGGTAATATCCACAGATAAGCAAATACTTCCCATATTCAACTTTCTGGGTTTAGGTTACCACATTAAGGATGATTTTCTTGTAGTTTAATCAATTTACTTGCAATTTCCATGCCTTCAATTTTTAAGGCCAGGTAATACTCCATTGTGTATATCTTCCACATTTTTATTATAAATTACTCTATTGAAGAACATCTAGGCTATTTCCATGCTCTGGATATTATGAATAGAGAATAAATGCATATGGTTGAGAGTGGCTCAGTGATAGGAAGAAGCAACCTTTGGGTGTATTCCAAAGAGTGATATAGCTGAATATTGAGCTAAATTGTCATCATTCTGAGGAACTGCCACATTTATTTCCATGGTGCCTGTACAACTTTTCACTGCGTGCAACAAAAGATCATCCCCCTTATTCTTCACCTCTAAGTCATGAGCTTTCACTCCTTTGTTTCATCTTATCCATTCTAGGAAGAATAAGATGAAATTTCAAAATACTTCCGATTTGCATTTCCCTGATAATTAAGGATGTTGACATTTTTACAGTTTTTCTTAGTTATTTTAGTTTGCTCTTATGAGAACATTTTTAGAACTGTACCTCATTTATAAGGTTTTTTGTTTTTGGTTTTGGTTTTGGTTTTTTTGGTGTCTAGGTTGTTTTGAGTTTTTTATATATTTTGGATAGTAACCCTCTACTGGATGTGCAGTTGGTATAAATCTTTTCCCATTCTGTATGCTGCTGTTTTGTTCAAATGAGGCACCCTCCGTTCATCATACAGAAGCTTTTCTGTTTCATGTGGACCCATTTGTTAATTGTTTTTTTAGTGCCTGAGCTAACATTGTTCTGTTTGGAATGTCTTTTCTGGTGACAATGTGTTCAAAACTACTCCTCACTTTCTCTTCTATCAGGTTCATTATATCTTGTTTTATGTTGAGATCTTTGATCATTGAAGTTGAGTTTTGTGTACAGTAAGAAGCATGAATCCCTGTGGATTCTTCTACATGCTGCCATCATTTGGCCAGCACCATTTGTTGAAGATACTGTCTTTTTTCAGTGTGTATTTATCCTTTATTATAAAAAAAATCAAGTACCCATAAGTGTGCCCATTTAAGTCTTAAGTATTCAATTCTATTGCATGGCCTATGTGTCTGTTTTTCTGCCAATCCCTTGCTGTTTTTATGACTGTAGCTTTGTAGTAAAATTTCAAATTGAGGATGATCATATCTCTAGCAGGCCAACAGGTCTTTTCTTATTCAGTATTGTTTCAATATTATTTAGTAATAATTTTATTATTATTGTTTTAGCTATCCTCTGTTTTTGTAATTCTATATGAAGATTAAGATTGTTTTGCCAAGATCCATAAAGAACTGTGTTGTAATTATGATGGGGATAGCATTGAATCTGTAGATTTCTTTTGATAGGATGGTCATTTTTACTATGGTAATTCTACTGATCCTTGAGCATTAGAGATCTTTCCATCTTCTCATATCTTCTTTATTTTCTTTCTTTAATGTCTGAAATTTTTAGTATATAAGGTTTTCACTTGTTTTATTTTTGTTACCCCAAAATATTTTTATGTTATTTAAAGCTATTAAAAAATGTACTGTTTCCCCTGATTTCTTTCCCAGCCCATTTGTGATTTGTATATAGGCCAGGTACTGATTTTTGTGAATTAATACTGTAATTCAGATACTTTGCTGAAACTTTTTATCAGCTGTAGAAATTTCCTGATGGAAACTTTTATGGTCATTGATGTATACTATCACATCACACATCATCTGTAAATAAAGTTTCTTTAACTTCTTCCTTTCCAAATTGTATCACTTTGTCTCAGTTGTCAGATAGCTCTATCTAGGACTTCATGTACTATATTGAATAAGTATGGAGATAATGGACAGTCTTGTCCTGCTCCTGATTTTAGTGGAATTTCTTTGAGTTTCTCTCTATTTAATTTGATGCAGTCTGTGGGCTTTCTGTAAACTGATTTTACTATTATTGAGTTATATGAATTCTATCTCTAATTTCTCCAGAAATTTTATTATAAAGGGGTACTAGATTTTGACAATGGCCCTTTGTGAATGTCATGAAGTGATAATGTGTTTTTTGTCTTTCAGCCTGTTTATACAGTCTATTACATAAATTGATTTGTGTATGCTGAGCCATCTCTGCATCTCTGTGATGAAACCTACTGAATAATGGTAGATGATCTTTTGAATGTGTTCTTGGATTGATTTACAAGTGTTTTATTGAGAAATTTTGGATCTATATTCATAAGGATATTTGGTTTGTTTCTTTGTTTCTTTCTTTCTTTCTTTGTTGGGCCGTTATGGCCTCATAAAAATTAATTGGACAGTGTTCCCTCTCATTTTATTTTGTGTAATAGTAGGATGACTATTGGCATCAATTGTTCTTTGAAAGTTTGGTACTATTTTGTGCTGAAACCACCTGGCCTTGGACCTTTTGTTCTTGTTGTTGAAAGACTTTTAATGACTGCTTCTATTTCACTAGAATGTATGCGTAAGCTTAAATTGTTTATCTGATTCTTATTTAACTTTGGTAAGTGATATGTATCAAACGATTATCTTCTTCTTTTAGATTTTCCAATTTGGTGGAGTACAGGTTGGTAACGTATGTCCTTATGGTTCCTTGAATTCCTTCAAGGCCTATTGTTATGTTCTCCTGTTCATTTTAAATTTTGCTAATTTGCATATTCTCTCTCCACTTTTTAGTTAATTTGGATATGGTTTGTCAATCTTATTGGTTTTTTTTCAATAATTAATAATTTGATTTATTGTTTCTTTGCATTTCCTCCATTTTGGGGGGGTTGGCTTTGAGTTTATTTGTTTTTATCTAGTCCCTATAGATGTCATTTCTTCCTTTTGTTCTATAATTTTTATATGGGCTGTTACTATGCTAGTATGATATTTTTCCAAGTTTCTTTTTATGTAACTATTTAGTGCTTTGAATTTGTCTATTTATAACCACTGTGCCACATAAGTTTGGGTATGTTGTGTATTAACTTCCTTTCAATTATAGAGTCTTTAATTTCCTTCTTAATTTGTGTCTTGACCCATTTTTCATTTAGTAGTGAACTGTTCAGTTTCCATAGATTTGTAACTGTTTTGTTGTTTCTGTTGTTGTTGATATCTAGCTTTAATAATTAGTGGTCAGACGGAATTTAGGGTGGCATTTTAATTTCCTTGTATCTGTTGAGACTTGCTTGGAGTCTGAGTAGGTGGCCAGTTTTAGAGAAAGTTCCAAAAGGCACTGAAAAGAAGATATATTATTTTGTGTTTGGATGAAATATTATATAAATACTGAGCAGGTTCATTTTGTTTATAATGTCAGTTATATCCAGAATCTTCCTGCTTAGATTTTGTCTGAATGACCTGGCTATTGATGAGAGTGGGATATTGATATCTCCCACTATCAATGTTGTAAGGGTCAATGTATGATTTTCAGCTGTTGTAGTGTGTCTTTTATGCACTTGTTATACTTTGGATTTGGTGCATATATGTTAAGAATTTTTTATCTTCCTGGTGTTGTTTGTCCTTTGGTGAGTATGCAGTGCCCTTTCCTATTTCTTCTGATTAGTTTTGGTGTGAAGTCTATTTTTTTTGTGAAGTCTATTTTTATCAGGTATTAAAATGGCTTCACCCCCTTGCACCTTAGGTTTCTTTGTTTGTAATTGGTAGTGACATGTTTTCCTTTTCTTTTTCTTTTTTTCTGGAGAAAAAAAATTATTCTGAGATCTAAAATCTGAACAAAACATTGAACATTAGAAAAAATGCATATAGAATTTTCCTTTCTTCCAATATTTTAACAATCTAACAAGAAAACCACACACACACACACACACACACACACACACACACACACACACACACACACCAAAATATGACCCTTGAACAGTGCTATCCAGTCTGCTGACAGTTACATGGTTCAGATTTCATGATCTACTGCGGTACAGCCTGCACACTTTGGTAAAGCTACAAGTTATAAAAGGAAACAAAAAATAACCAATAAAAGCAAAGCATGAAAACATCTTCCTGGGCACATGCTATAACAATAAAAGAAATTCACAGAAACCATTCTTTCCATTAAAACAAAACAAAATCAAAACAAAAAACCAGAAACTCTCAGTTATTGAGTTAAAAACAAGATCGGTTGGGGAGGCCTGGTGGCACTCAGAGAAAAGATAAGCAGGCTACCAAGATGAGACTTGACAGATAGCCTATGACCATATAGTGGCGGGGGAGGTCCCCCTTGGTCATAGACCTAAGCAAGGGGAATAGGGTGAAAGCGGGAGGGGTGGAGGAACAGATGGATACAAGTGAGGGGAAAACAAGTTAGGTGTAATCTGAATAAATTAATTAAATAAAAAATAAAGTAAAGTAAAAACAAGATGAGGACTGGAAGAATATGTCACACACTTCACATAGCACCTACTTCTCGGTAGCCTCACTCCTGACACACACATGGGCAGGCACACTTGTGACACGGTTTGTTCTTGTCATCCTTGCAGTACTGGCAGGACAGGATGCTCTTCTTGTGTTCTGGAATGAAGGAGGGGGTTGTGAGGGGCTCCCTTCATTAGAGAGTGCAATCCTGAAGGCTTCATCGATTAACATGACCCAGCAGCCCTTGAGCTAAGAATCGTTCAGGAGCATGACTTTGCCATACAGCTCATGTGTGGTCCTGGTCTGGTGCTTCCTGCAGATTTTACCATCATATCAGAAGCCACGTCTCCTGGGATAGTAGTCTACACTGCAGTTGACCATTACCACCTGGCCCACCTCCAGGTCCTTCCATGGGATCACAGTTCGAGCATGAGCTTTGGCTTTGACAACCTCCACTCCGTGTTCTGGGTAGTCATCGTATTTGATGTGGTACATGATGTCATCCTCCAGGATCAAAATGGTCCTGGAGAGCCATTTTGGCTGCAAGGCTCTTCCTGAGACAAGGCTCTCTTCTGTACCTGGACAACCTGAGCCTCAAACCACGCACCCAAAGTGTTGTCACACATATTCACGTATTCATTAACCTTGTACAGCCCCAGGTCCGTGTCTTCCCACACAATCTTGTCATCCCCCTTGGTAGGCTCTACACCATTTACGGATGACTTGTCTGACTCTGTGTAACCCACACCGCAGCCAGAGTCAGAGTCTGAGAGCTCCAAGTCCTGTTCCTTCATACTGAAAGGCAGTGGCAGACTCTGGCGCACCAACAGTTGGATTGTGTCATTGGGGTGCAGGTCATAATCGAAGAGTGTGTGATCACCCTCTGTCTTTTTGCACCTGTAAAAAAGTCTCTGTAGCTGAAGATCCATGTGAAGTAGCTCCTCAATCTCTTTCCTCAACTCCTGCCCCTTGGTCATCCTGGACACAGTCCACAGTATGGTTCTCCTTCCCATCCATGGCGCAAACCTGGATCCACAATATGCTGAGTCCTACACACAGCTGATTGCTCTGAGCTACCCCCCAGGACACCTCCAGGGACATGTTTTCAGTGTGTTTGACATACTGTCATAGGAAATGCTCAGTGGATATTTCCTAAACAAATGACTTAGCTTTAAAATAAAGTAGAATTAGGAGTACCAGGAGGAGAGAACACTTTTTTTTAAATGCCTGGTTCTTACTCTCCAATTTTTCATATTATCAAGAAACAGAAGATATTGGCCAAATCCAGTATGATTATGGTATTTATATAGTAAGCTGCCATTGAACGATTAGTCAGGATGAACAGACTAGGAAAAGACAAACCAGTAGAACTCCTAATCCGTGCTCTAGCTCTCTGTAACCAGAGTTTGGGGGTATTTCAGGCTTGTTATAGCCTCCGGCTTTCAGATATACTCATCTCTAAGCTCTCCAGAGCTTCATACCTTGATTTGACAAGCTATCTTCTTCTAAATTGCCAACCTAAACCCTGTTGTCTAGCTATTATTTATCTAATGATCCATTAAAACATTTCTGTCACAGTAATAGGTGACGTGCCGTATAATAGACTTATTCTGAGAGTGCCCTTGGAAATTTAGAAATTCAGATAGTAACAATTCAAGTACATGTCAAAGACAATAATCAAAAGAGTGAGTAGTTAAGACAGGAAATCAAATTTAATCTGTCCATCCAGCTGTAAGGACAATAGATGGTGTCATAAAAAAAGAACAGAGTCACAGTCACCATAGATTTGTCAAGAACCCAAATGCCAAATCATCTGGGAGCTCCTGGAATTAAATCCAAACTCATTAGTTACCTATATATTACTGTTAGAGTTTTGACTAAAGTTTTGATTCATCTTTTTCTGAATTCCTGACTGAAGTGGTAGGAAAATTTTTAAAGGATATGCCCCCGAGACACAAAGTTTTAGACCAGAGAGTAGATATAAAACAGAAGTTCTTAAAACAAAAGCAGTATAACACAAGAGGAATATTGAGATAAATAGCCAACACCCTTAAATTAACAATTTAAATTAAATGAGTTAAGAGTCCAGTGTATCTACACACATTGTCAGCAAGTAAAATTAATGAACATGTTGAAATGGCCCAAGAATATTTGTTACTCATGATGCAACATAGGGAAGGAAAAAAAGAAAGTTTAAATAATGAGGAGCATATGAAAACAAAGAAAAGAAATGAAATCTCAAAAAGGAAAAAGAAAGTTCAATTGGAGAGAAAAATTTCCGGGTAGAGTGTTCGCACTCTGGAAGTATGTACTATCACCAACCATCTCAGCTAACTGTAATTGAACAGACTTTTCTCTATTCCTTCCTAAGTCTTAAGTGTCAGAGGTCAGTATCTTTTAATTCCCTCCATTGTGTCTAGTACAAGCAATTATTTTCCTGTCCGTTCTTCCTATATCACTTTGAACATGTTTTTAGAAGAGGTGTATTCACTTCTCCTGTATTGACAAACATTCCCTGCAGCTGATGACATGGAAGATACAAAAGTAGTGCTATAAAGTTTTGAAATAAAATATTTAACATAGAAAATAAATCTTTGAGAGAGTTGTCACTGCTTTCTGATGAGCTGGTTGGGGACCTGCACAGCCCAACTGTACAACAGGAAGGCAGGTCACACACTGGCTTTTCTGTGGATCAGGCCATGTGTAGAATTTCTATTTTTCTGTCTTCCAGATTTATGGTTGATGGTCTTCTCTTCTCCTGCCTCTGTGCTCATTATGTGAAATGTTTTCTTACTGATCAAAATAGCATATTACTTTGACTCTGGAAAGCAGATGAGACTCAAGATTTAGAAAAGCTGAAACAAAACTTAAGGCAATCCTCCCCAAAAAATAGGTATGGAAAATAATATGGCAACAATGAGATGTTACCAGATAGCTGCAGACCTACCTCGAGATAGAGAACAAAAAGGTTAATATCACACTCATCCTGACATAATAGTGGAAGGAGAGACCTGTTGGCATCAGGGATCATGGAAGATGGATGGCCAGTCCTATCCATCAACCTACACAGACCTCTCTTTGTCATCAAGAGTTGGAAAGTTGACTTTGAAAGAATAATCTCCACCCATATAAGACCTATAAATGATTGGATCTACCACTATTTGATTATTCATGGATCTGCAGCTTATGACGGTAAACCAATCCCTTAGGGACTATGGGCAGCTAATAGGTGACAGAGAGAGGTGACATGGTCTGCACTTGAGCAGTCACTGATAAGTTGTTCATGTTCTAATAAATTACCTCCTAATGCCACTAATGCCAATGCAAGCAACCACATTAAACATACTGAGTCAAAACACAAGACATCCAAGTAGGAGAAAACTCAATGGAAAAAGAAGAGTTTCAGTGGGAGGAAAAAAAGTTGATGTGCATCTCTTCAACAAAATGCTTCAAAATCAGCATATGAATATGTGAATTTTTCAAGGAATAAAAGGGAATTAACATATAACTCATAGACAATACTATGTATATTTTACATTTATTTTTAAGCATATTACAAATAAATGTTTATTTATATTACTGTACAATGAGTGAAAATATTAATAATTATGTATCTTCATATATGTGGATGTATCTTATTCTTTTACATTTTATTTTATAAATCTAACTTTCATTGATTTTTACTAATATAAATATAATTTTCATATTATAAAGGTTGGTAAAATTCAGTGTAAAAAATTTTTAGAGTAAAGAAAAGAACTATGTCATTACTGGTCAAATATTAAAAGGAGACTAATAATAAATTCTTATAACAAACAGAAAAAAAGAAAAAAACTATAGAAAAATAAAGAATCCAAAACATAATCTTTGTGTTTGTGTATGTGTGTATTTACATGTTTGTTTGTGTGTGTGTGTGTGTGTGTGTGTGTGTGTGTGTGTGAGTGAGTATGTGTGTGCATGTACATGTGCATGTATGAATAAGCTAGTGAGGAAGAGAGTGAAAGAGAGAGGATTGGTGAAGCATGCATGTAATCAAAGTACATCAGAGATGAAAAGAGGAAGAATCCAAAAACATCATCCTACACTATAAAATGACTTTCAGATCAATCTAAGAAACAGAAGATTCCATTTCAAACAAAGGAACACATCACTTCAAAATATGATGGCGCTCTCAACAGAGATTATACCATGGGATTAGGACATATATGAAAGGAAAGCATAACAACAATATCCTAAGGATGTGAATGAAAAATTGCAGTAGTAATATCAAGACTTAGATGTTAGAAGAATTGTGTTGATATCACTGAAAGTATGCTATAGGCTCTAATAGAATTAGCTATTCTCAAAAACAAGAAACTATATGATAATGTGAATGTTAAAATAAATCAAAAGATGTGACACACATAAAAGTATGAAATAAAGCCAAGCATAGTGGCACATGCCTGTAATCCCAGCACTCAGGGAGACAGAGGCAGGTGGATCGCTAAATTTTAGGCCAGTCTGGTTTACAAAGTGAGTCCAAGGACAGCTAAGGCTTCACAGAAAAACCTTGTCTCAAATTTAAAAAAGAAAGAAAAAGAGCCACAAACATCACAGAAAGCAGATAGCAACTAAGTAATAAAATGACAAGCTAACAAAACAATGATTAAAACCCATATTCAAAAAACAGTACTTGCCATACTAAATTTAAAAACAAGGGCTAACAATATGTTTTATAAAAAGTAATATACTTTCAAATACAAAGAGAAAAATATATAAAGTATAGGATAAATCAAATACATAAATATATATTATAATAAGCATCCTTAGGATAAGGACTATTACCAGAAATAAGCAATGTCAACCACAATGACAACTGGTTCATAGCAGAACAATGGCTCTATAAGAAAATATAGATATATTTCAATCAGATTTCAATATCCATTTTTTAATGATTGAGAGAAAGGATTTCGTGGATATCTCAATGGCTAGCATTTGCTATACAAAAATGAGGATCAGTGTTCAGACGTCTTGAACCCATGTAAATCACTAGGTGAAGTGAAGTGCACCTCTAACTCTATTTTTGGTGTCATTAGAAATAGGCCAAGCATCTCCCTGTCAGCCAGTGCAGATTAAGTGGGAAGCTCCAGGTTCAATAAGAAACCTTGCCTCATTAAATAAGGTGAAGAGTAACAGAGTAGACCCAGTATCAAATCTGGCTTCAATATACACAAACAAGTGCTCATGTCTACTCACCATACACACAAAACATTTATGAATAGTATCAGTAATAAATTATGCAACAAGTAGTTAGGAAAATTAACAATAGTATAATAAAACAGTTGACAGTGTCATAGTCTTGCACCACTGCCCTGGAGAGCCACTGAGGGCAGGCAATGTATGGCATATTCAGAATCCCTGCAAAGAAAAACTGAGAAGCTATGCAAGTTGAAACCTAAGTTATAACAGAGTCTCCATAATGTTGAAAATCCCAGGGACATCGGTAATGTTAAGAAGGTTGTTGACTAGATTGCTGAATTACAGATAATCTTTCTTGTGTGTTACAGGCATTTGATGATACCAATTTCCCCTTTATAACTACTTTAATGGTGTTTCACACAAATGCTCGTAAATATACTTTCATTTGTATTTCTTGTGTGTGTGTGTGTGTGTGTGTGTGTGTGTGTGTGTGTGTGTGTGTGTGTGTTATATTGAATGCTTCTATTTCACATTTTGCTTTCTGTCATTATAAACCTGATTCAGACCAGTTAAGAGTAGCCATGCCACAGCAAGAATACTACTCAGTCTTAGAATTTCATACACCAAATAAATTAGACCATTATCTTTAAATTCAGATCCATTGTAGATCTCAGAACATAGCAGAATACATCCAGGTTCCTTGTCAGAATACTAAAGGCATGGGCCCTCGCCCAGTTCTTGACAGAGTCCTGGTTCTCCTCTGAGCACCCTTGAGCTGCGCCTCCAACATTCAATTTCTCCTTAGCGTTTCTGTTTCCTATGGTGCTCTGTTTGCAATATTCAAAGGACTTTTCTAGCCCAAAGTTCCAAATTCTTCCACATCCTCTCAGAAAAACAATTCTAAAGGCATAACATCGATACAGTCATGTTTATAATACCAATTACGCCACTGCTGGTGCCATTTTCTATAGTTGTGACTTGTATCGTTGCTGCAATGAATATCCTAAGTAAAGTAACTTAAGGACGAATTGACTGGGTTCATTCTGGCTTGGAGTTCTTGGGCACAGTTTATTAACGTAGGCCACACCTGGCAGAAGGAGCCTAAGGGTTGCTCTCCACGTTGTATCTATAATCAGGAACCAAGGAATGACACATGCTTGTGTTAACCTTGCTTTCTCCCTTTTATTAAGTCTGGGACCCCAGCCGATGGCATGGTACTTTCCACACTGAGCCACTCATCACATCTCAATTAAACAATCAAGATAATCCCAGACAGTTATGGCAAAACAATAAGCTAACTTAAATATTCACTCAAAAGTATGACCAGAGCTTTATTTCTTATTTGACTGGAGATCATATCAAGTTGATAACAACATATTGACTGTAATTATCTATTCCTATAATTATTATTAACTATCATAATACATTAACAATGACTTGCACATGATATTTAGAACAACTTTACTTGCATTTAGTAAGATGGAAGAAAACAAAGTATTAACAGTCAAGGAATCGGTAAATAATTCTGGGATACCTATGGGGAAAAGTAGTACTAAATAATAAAAGAAATAAACCACTTCCATGTATCAACAATATGGATGATTCCCACAACCAGAGGGATGATTTCCTCTGAGTAAAGAGGACCAGAAAACGAGTACTGCATGATTCCATTTACATAAAATACTAAAAATACAATACAAACCAACCTATAATGAGAAGTGGAGAATAAATTCCTTCCTAATGAATGGGTCAGGAAATGAGAGCTGACCAAAGACCAGGGAAACTTTAGGAAGGAGGTGTTTTGTATCTTGAGGGTGGTCATTTCTCTTTTTAATTTTTATTTTTTACATATACATTTATATTATTCCACATATAAACAATAAACTACCTACAGCAAAAATAACCATGACAGAATAAGGAATTATATAAATGTTACATTCTTAGTGTTTTGGCTACTTGTATTTGACAGCCTTGAAGAAAACATCTTTCCTATCTTGATGCATCTAAAATTCTGAATGTAAATCCATCTCCAACACATCTTGTCATTATCAAATTAAAATATAGACCTAAAATATCATTTATTAAGCATAAACATACATTAAACCCTATCTAACTGTGTGCTCTACAAAGAGAATTTATGGTTTAATTAATATTATACATATTAATTATATGCTGAAGTCAGTGCATTTACACCATAATCTATCCCAGGAACTCCAAAGAGAAGACAACTGGTGTCCATTCCATGCTTCTTCTCAAAGCCACTGGATGCTTCTCAATAGCAGTAGAATGGGTATCTTGAAACGTAGAGTTGTAGAAATGAGTGATATGGCTTCAGCTACCACCGAAGAGGAAATACTATGTGTTTAAAGATAGTATGCTAGGCAGGTTTTCAACTGACAATACGGAGTTTTTACTAGTGTACAAGCTTCAAAAATTACCTATGAATAAGTAAAATGCAACAGTAACAAATGGAAGAAAATTATAGTAGTGGACACAGTATCCTAAAATGGAGATGTCTGTCTAGGGAAAAAAATAACAAAGCCTTGAGTGTAACCATCATGATAATAACATGCACATTAAAAATGGAATATTTTCACTAAAGAAGTACATTTTTAGAGACTTGCTTCAATATTCTTTCATATTCTTACATAGATTTGAAATATTTCATGATGGGGAATATATTCTGAAGTGGGAACTTCATCTTTCCTGGTTTACAACTTAATTAGAAACTTTACATTTTCTGTATCACCTAAAAATTGATCATTGAATCAAAGAGTAACTAAATTTCTTGTGTCTATTTAAGAGTTACTTCATATTGTAATAGAGTTGATTAGCTGATGTTACTCATATATATATATATATAAAATCAGAATACTGTTGTACATTAAAGATACACCAAATGCTAAAACATATACTGAAGATTTAAAGTCATGTACGGTCTAAGATTTGTGGAACAAAAACATCTGCTATCTAGGAAGAAGTTAGAAGTTAATTAGAAAAAAAGACATGACAACAGCTATGGTAAAATGAATGAACAATGTACTTACGAAACACATCCAGGTATTACAATGAGCTAATAAGTGGGCGCAATATTCATGAAGTGAGATTGGAGCATTTAAGAGCAGAATAGAAGTTGTAGCATCTGCAAAGGCCAAAAACTGAGTGAACACTATTTTTTAGCATTAAAATATTACTGACCTTCTATTAATTTTTGTGTATTGCTTACTGGTACACTGCTGAATCAATGATACTGAACTTCTAACAAAATATAATGCTGAGTGCTTGACCATTCAGCCAAGTGTTCATTCCCTAACAAATCAATAGACAATATATCTGAGAGTGGACATGTGACTGCACGGTGTTGGGCGGTGAAAGAGCCTGGGCAAGAGAGAAATGAGGAATAACTACCAATGATTATATAGATTTTTTTAGCTGAAAAAAGTAGCCTCTAGATTTGATTATGATGATGGTGTACAAATCTATTAGTAAGCTAAAACCACTGAAGTTTATGTTTTAAATGCATGAATTATATGATATGAGAATTGTATCTCAAATGTGCTTTTGAAGATATTGTGTCATTTTTATTTAAGCTGATCTACAGATTCGCATTTATTGCATGCATAGATATGCACTAGAGGTTAGTGCATATGGCATTCTGAAATCTTTTATCTACTACTCCTTTTAATAAGAATGTAATAATAGTCCCTTCAAAGAAGTCTTGAATTCTGGACTTTTTAAATATATTTTATTAATTTATTCATAATACATCTCAATTGTTATCCCATCTCTTGTATCCTCCCATTCCTCCCTCCCTCTCATTTTCCCCTTACCCCCCTCCCCTATGACTGTGACTAGGGGGACCTCTGAATTCTGGGCTTTAAAGTTTAAAAAAAAATCTTTGATTTGCTCCCAATTGTCATTTGTGTGTGTGTATGTGTGTATGTGTGTGTGTGTGTATGTGTGTATGTGTGTGTGTGTGTTATGAGTGTATGTGTGTTATGTATATGGGAACACATGGGTGTATACAGGTTACTCATTAGGAAGGACAAGAGTGGATGTCGCATTATCTTCCTCAACCACTTCATTGAAAAGGAGTCCTGCTGTTGAACTCAGAACATTCTGACACAGCTTGCTCCAGGAATCCCCTGACTCTGCTGCCAAGTGGAAAGGGTACAGGAAGCATTTGTGTGGGTTCTAGGGATCTAAATTCTAGTGCCCTTGCTTGCTGTTTGTTCATCAACCAATTTATGTGATGAGCCTTCTTCCGAGACTGACACTATCAATTTCTTCAGATCAATTTAATATTCATTGACTTCAGCATTATCAGCTGCATTGAAACATGAGCTCAAATACTCTCTGCTTCCTAAAGACATTGAAGAACCAAACACGAGTGAGTGCTGGGTATGTTTACGTCAATCTCATCCAAGATAGAGTCATTTGGGGAAAGGGCCTCTCAATTGAGCAAATACTTGCATAAGTTTACCTTCAGGTAAGTATATACTACATTTTCCTAATTAATGATTGGTATGAGAGGGCTCAGCCCCTTGTGTGTAGTGTGACCCCCGGGCTTCTGGTCCTGATAGCTATGAGACAGTGAGCTGAGCAAGCCAGTAGCAGCATTTCTTCATGGCTTCTGCTTCAGTTCTGCCACCTAGTTCCTGTCTTAAATTCCTTCCCAGGTTTTATTCCCTGATCAACTGTTATCTAGAAGTGTTAAGAAGAAATGAACTCTTTCTTTCCCAAGCTCCTTCTGGTCGTGCCATGTTAGCACCTCAGAAGGCAATGAGATCATAAACTCTATAGAAGGCATTACCAGGAGCACGCTAAGCTACTTGCTTTGCTCTACTCAGAGCCCAGATATGATAGACAGAAGCCTGAACATCTTTTCCTAGGAAGAAGCCTGACGAGTTTGCTGCTTTGCAAGGGCATTCAGAAACTTATTTAAATCAGATGACGTTCCACAGGGTCTGAAATAATATAGAACAAGAATATAAAGTAAATTTTTTACCTTCCAAAGGGCAGTCAGGACACCAGTTAGAAAGTGCATTTGCTGTGTTGTGGTTATGCACATCGTATAAAAGCCACAAACAACACTTTGTGATAACCAGATGCAGTAATGCCAAAATCTGTCCTTTCACTCTTCCCAGCACATTTTCTGGTGTCATGGCTGTGTGCCCCATACATAGATTCCTTCATTACAAGGAATCTGTAAAAGAAAGTATAGTTCTGCAACTAGAGTAATAATTTTATAAGGTGTCAAAATTTTAACTCACATAACAAAGTAGGTATTTAAATAAAAGTAGAATTCCTTTATCTGTGTTCTATTCAACCCATAATTGTATACATCTTCCAACCCGCTCCCTAGGGAAGAGATAACTTAAATGCCCAGTGACATTTACATTTATAATAACTTAAATTGTGTTTTAATGATATAATATCAGATTTCAGATTTTCTATGATTGGCTCATTTTCTAGGGTAACTCTTTCATTCCATTGCCTTTGAAGCAAGGTCCAGGAGTAAGATATAGAGAATAGAGAGTGCATTTACTTGTTCACTGAACAGTGATTTATTTAGTTAGTTAGTCATTTACTTATTTGCTGAAGAGTACCTGGGCTCTGTTTGCAGTGTTCTTTGGTGTTTAATATGTCTTACGGATGCTCTCTAAACTCAATATTTTTACATTAGTCTCACTAATTTGTCATTTTACCAAGCTTTCTAATCAGCATAATAAAGTTTCCAAAACAAAACATCTTTTCCTAGGAAGAAGCCTGACGAGCTTTATCTCACTATGAATCTTCCCGCTAATGTAAGTGCCCCAAACACCTAGTTTCTCAAACCAAACCCTGTGGCCCCATTTCCCATGTGAAGTGATTTAAAACAAACACTTGAGTTGGTCTAACACCTGCCAGCTCTTTCCTCTTCACTCTGTTCTTCTTGCCATGGTTCATGATTCCTGCCCCCATGATATTATATCTCTTTCATCTTTCTTTCCTTCTTCTTTCCTTCTTTTCTCTCCCATCTTTCTGTTTCTGTGCTGTCACATTGTTCAAGCTGGCTTCAAACTCACTAAGTAGTTAACACTGACCTTGAACTCTTGACCTTCCTTACTTTACCTTCCACATATATCACTTTCCCCCTTTACCAGCTTTAATGGAAACAGGAAATGTTTTTCTTATTTTGTTCTCATCCTATGTTTAGCGCTAGAGTTCACTGAATGGAATTAAGATTATTGACCTAATGTAGGATAAATTTGATATATATTCAGTTGTGTTTAAAATGTGTTTTTCAAGTTACATAATTCTCCTAATCAATGGCATGTTGTGGTTTTAATAAACAAAAACTACAGCTAAGGTGTGGCTCTTGGTAGATTACTTGGGCTCCATGATGGCCCAATATCCAAGAGCATATGGATTGAATTGAGTGGCATAACAGATGCTATGCTGGAAAAGATGCTTCAATAACTCAGCAGAGCTAGTAAGAAGTACTGAGATTGAAATCTCACTGACCACTGCCAATAAGACTATGGCAGTAGCATTTTAAAGCCCTTGTGAACATGATTGTCTTTCAGGTTCAGAAAGTTGAGATAACCTACATTCGCCTTGAAATGTATAAGTTCTAAGCAGGCTACCATTATGAGACTTGATAGCCTATGACCATATAGTGGGGGAGAAGGTCCCCCTCGGTCATAGACCTAGGGGAGGGGAGTAGGGTGAAAGGGGAAGGGTGGGAGGAATGGGAGGATACAAGTGATGGGATAACAATTGAGTTGTAATCTGAATAAATTAAGAAAAAATAGTAGTCACAAAAAATAAACAAAGAAATAAAATGTATAACTTATATACATAAACCAGTATCTTCTGTGTAGTTTGAATGTTCTGTAACCATGCCAATAGGTTTTCTTCTGCTCGGAGCACTGAAAAATTGGAGAGTCTGAACATTGTCCTTTCTGTGGCACGAAGAGTGTATTTATTGCTTCAGAAGAGTGCTATTCAAAACTTTTGCTTATCTTGAGTCCCAATGAAATTTAATTTGCTTTCTGAGACTGTTACTAAATTAAACATCTTGAATCCACTCCTGACTACTTGAATTTTTAAAAATACCACTACACCCTATTTTGTATCATTGTAGTTATTATTAATGTCAGCAGAGATTACTCAAAATTGAACCTGAGGGTTGAAAATTTATATTCGACTTTCAAATATACAGATGTCTCAAATTTATGCACTGAAAGAGAATTCAAGAAAGTGTGTCTCCCAGGAAGCTTTCTTAGGGAACAATTTTATGTTAAGTGATGAGGGAATATCTCTTCTCTTATTAAAAAATTCTTCAGAATTAATTTTCACAGTCACTTTTTTACCCTTACACCTTCTGCTGAAACTGTCTTCAAGGATGATAAATGTGTCAAAATTCAAACTAGCTGATAATGTGAAAATGGACACCTGTAATTTCCAACTTCTACATTTACAGTCAGTGTGCATTCAACCACGTTATCTAACCAAGCTGAGTCTGTTTTTCGATTTTAAATAAAAAATACCCATAAACTCAGCAGGAAACAAATGATTCCTATTTATGATAGACACCTCTTATCTTTGTTTTAGTGTTTCTGCCTGTGTTCAGGGAAGAGTGTGCCCTAATCCATGGGACTTACAGGAATTATCAAACCTCAAGAGACAAGAGTTTCCATAGGCAGAGGATGGGGAGAAGGCACCTTCTGGCTGTACCTCAAATTAAGAAGTTCATATGGGAGGCAGAGACAGGCAGATCACTGTGAGTTCGAGGCCAGCCTGGTCTACAAAGTGAGCCCAGGACAGCCAAGGCTACACAGAGAAACCCTGTCTTGAAAAACCAAAAAAAAGAAAAAAGAAAAAAAAAAGAAGTTCATATGAATGGTCATTGTTCAGTATGATTAATATCCTTTCATGGACATGTTTGAAATAGCAAAGGTGAGTCAGAGCCTGAAATACTGCAGAGACTAAAGCTTCATCCTCATTTGTCATATTAATTCCAGTAACAGTTTGGTACATTCAACACAGTGGGTTGTTGTTGTTGTTGTTGTTGTTGTTGTTGTTGTTGTTGTTGTTGTTTCATTTTTGAGGGTGTTGTTTGACTTTTTGGTTTTTGTTTTGTTTTGTTTTGTTTTTGTTTTTGTTTTTGTTTTTTGAGACAGGGTTTCTCTGTGTATCCTTGGCTGTCCTAGATTTACTTGGTAAACCAGGTTGGCCTGGAACACACAGCAATCTGCCTGCCTCTGCCTCCTGAGTGCTGGGATTAAAGGTATGCACCACCATGCCTGGCCCTTTAACACAGAGTTTTAAAAAGAGAAAATAGGGCTGGCAAAATGACTTAGCAAGTCAGGAGCTTGACACCAAGGCTAGTTGTTTGAGTTATCTCCAAAGCTTGAGAACCCCCTCCCATATGTTGTCCTCTGACTGCCACATCCATCATGGCCCATGTGTACACTCCTCCACACAAACAGAAATAATTAAATGTAAAAAATATTTAAAGATGACATAGTCATTTTTTTAATCACGAAAAGCATTCACTGAATAGCTTTGTCATTGCACATTAAGCCTCCTGAATTCCACCTGGAAAAGAATCTCACGGTACAAATCTTTCTGAAAAGAGAGAGTCTCCAAATTGGGATGGAACAGAAGGCAGTTCTAAATATAACCTTCATGTTCTGTAGACATGCAGCCATACTCTCCTGAAGAACCCAGACATGTAGTGTGACCACTGCTTAATGTCACTGGGACTTGCAGGCTCTATTTTTATAAACTGACATACACTGATACAGTTTCAGATCAATTTTGAACACTCCATTCCTCTCCTGTGTGGTGGAACTTCTCAGTTTTATTGAGAAAAATAAAAATCAATTTTAATTTTGAAATTAAACTTGAAGAAAACAACAAGCCTTAAAACACTAACCAAAACATTTGACTTGGAGTTTGCTCACAGACCTGCATCAGATATACCATGAAAAAGCTATTTTTCAACCAAAGCAGATGGAGAACAAATACCATTTCAATGAAATCTGATGGTGAAGGGTCTAAGATCAGAGTCACAGGTTCTGGAGCGAAACAGAACTGACTTTGGGTCTTGGCTGATTGAACTCTGACTGCTTACACAATAGCTAAGCTTTCTTCAGTTTCAATAGGTTGAAAATCCCTTCCTTGTGTCAGCAATAAAGTTGTTAAGCTTATAGGACTGTGCCTAGCATACAGCAAAGGTTGAGAAAGGCCAGTGATCCAATATATTAAGTGCCTGGTGAATCAATGTTAATCGATAAATTCCCAATAAAATTAGTACACTGATGAATATTTCTATTTTCATTTCAAAGCCCTTTTCAATGATGGGTGAACAATCTGTGAAAAACATTTTCAATTTTTATAAAATAATATAGTGATAATGTCCTTAGGTATTTATTTGGATATGTTGCAATAAGGAATGACATTAAGGTCCTGATTTATTTTGCAGGTTCAGTGTCTTTTCCTTTGTTTTAAAGCTCTGTTTAATCAATCTTCCTAAAGAGCACTTACCATATGCTTACTCTGTTGTTCAAAATTCTATCAATTTTCATTTACCCACTGAATAGTGTCCAACTTCTTATCTTGATTTTCAAAGCCATTCATAAATCTTTCCCTAATCTGTGCCTCAAAAATTATCACTCACTCATTTCACTTATGAGACTTATGCCCCAGTCAAACAAAATTAGTTCACAAGTTTCTCTCATTTATTTGACTTTATAGCTCTCGTATCTTTCACAAGCCATCATGAGATTTGTGCTTCTCCACACTGGTGGACTCTGTGTTCATCCATTTTGGTTTTGTATCCTTGAAATCTTAATTTTTCATTATCATTTTGAAAACGGGTTTTGATCTTTTAAAGATTACTGATTCACAAATGACTTTACTATAAAACACTGCAACCACATCACCAAAGAACTATAAAACTAGCACTATTTTAGAGGAAACATCTTGGTATCACCTCCAATGTAATAATGCTGATGACCCCTTCATCTACAACAGAGTGAATCCAAACTTAACCTACACCATTTCTACCTGAATATGCAGATATGAAAGTCCCTAAAAGCATAGTGTAGCCCAGCATGGTGGGACTAAAAATTTTGGGGGGTAATGTCATATATGAGAACTGTATTTTCATCATTTCTCCTCTTCTCTCCAACTCCTTCCATGACCTCCACATTCCTGCTAAACATATGGCATCATTCACATCACAGAAAATTGGGTAGAACAATAATAAGAGTCAAAGAACCAAAATGTCCACTGTTAAAAAATGTCTTTTATATAAGACAGGAAGGTCACACCTTCGGGAACTCAACAATGTATTTTTCTAAGAAGATCTGAACAGAAACAAACCCCCGTTGACATGACAGCATATACTGGTAAATCTTATAAGACATTACCTACATGAATAAAGAGCTTTGGAAATTAATGTATCTAATAATGAAAGAATCCTTTTCGGCCAGGGATAAGACCCCTAATTTTTTATTCAATACAAGTGAATGGCCTTAAATTTATAGTTCATTTGTTCATTTTTAAAATTAGATTCAATAGACACTTTAATGTTGAGTAATTTGTGGTCTCTACATATTTGAAATATTGACCACTTGTTGTTTGAATAATTTGCTAATATTTTCTTCTATTCTTTAGGCTGCCTCATCAGTCTTTGCTGTAAGGGAGGGTTTTTTTTGTTTATTATAATACCATTTTCTAATTTTGCTTTTGTTTTCTGTGTTTGTTAGATCATATTGTCCTCATTGGAATGATATGAGGTACTGTGTTCTAGCTGACTCTAATTCGCTCTTTTTCCTTAGTTGAAAATGAATTTATATATTTCATGCCTGCACATGGGCAGTTAGATGAAAGCATCATGTTGCAGGCCTCTTGGAAGCTGGAGTGACAAATGGGATTTAAAAGTTATTGATGTCTATAGCATAGGCTGTTGCCTTAAAGAGAAAAAAGAAGGAGGTATTCTCCATCATCCTGCTATTACTACCTTGAAAAAAGAAACACTTGTACCCCCAAAATCAAAGATTCATATTAAAAATGCTATAACAAGAACCTTTAAAGTGTTCTGTTCTTATCAAAACCCAGAATGATGCGCTAAAAGCTTTGCTCTGCTTCCTCTCAACTTGACACACGAGGAATAAAATTCGTTTACACGGTGTCAGTCACTATTATTTTCTCTATTGACCTCTACAGAAGTCACAAAGTCATCCTGACAAATAGAAAGCGTTACAGTATTCTCATCCTGTAAGAATATTGTGTGTATGTGTATACATGTGGAACTTTACAAAATCTATAAATCATTTAAAACAAATGTGTTAAGATTTTTAGCTGTTTTCTTTTATTGTAAATTTACATCATTAGAATGGATTCTAGAAAGCTGGGAGAGGGAGCTGAGATACCAGTTAGGGGGATACTATAGTCATGGCTCAATATGAAAATAGCCACATTGGAAAGGAATCTGTCACTCATATTATAAGAATGCTGATTGGGAGAAAGAGAATTGAGTATGTTCTGAGCTCACCCCTAAGGCTCACTGAGTACAGGAAATGGGAGAAGGAAAGTACAAAGGCGTATTCAATGTTGACACTTATATAACAATGGGAAGTGATTTTTACTGAGGAGAAGAAAAATTTAGAAGGTTATTGGAAAAGCATGTGGGCACTGGGAAGTCAAGAGACTCTTGACAATATCACATTAGACATAATTGTGTGACTAATGGTATTAAAAAGACTTTCAACAACATGGTTAGCTCCAAGACTCAACTGTAATAGATAAAGAAGAGAAAGATGTTAAAAGAATGCTGGCCGCAATTACAGATGTATTTTTTGAAGAACTAGTATCAAATGATTTGTCTTCTTACTGAACAAATTGCTCTGCATGCATGTCTCAATAATATTGTTAGTCGCAACTTATAACACAAGTGCTTGAAATATGGAGAAGAACAAATGTAGCTGTCAACATATGAGAGAAAGAATCCTGGTCATTTCATTCCCTTTGCAATACTGGGGATAATGAGGCTACACATGATCACATTTGAACTATGTCAATAGCTGTCCAACTTATCTCCCTGGACAGGGCCTTGGCAATCCAATTCAGTCATCTAAGCTATGAGTGAGTGGTCTTTAAGAAAGCCCAAATCTCTATCTACTTACATTTTTCATAAGAAAATAAAATAGGCTTTTTAGTATGGCTTGGAACCTTACAGAGCACATCCTGTATAGGGCTAATATAGGCAAGTTTTCAGCTAATGCCTAAAGTTCTCTTAATGTATCTTGATGTTTCACTGTGCAGATGCTCTTTGCTCAGTGCAGAGAATGTTTCATGGTGTCCTTGGCAAATGTCTACATATCTTTGGACTTAGGACACACACACACACACACACATACACACACACACACACACACACACACACACACACACACACACACACACACACAAAAGATTGATTACCTTGGTTATATTTCTTTTGTATGCTACAATTTTTATTAACCTAAGTTAATATTTTGTTTTGGTTCAATTTTGACTATTTAGTTTACCTCATGCATTTATAAATTAGATATCTTAAAACGAGTAGCTGCAGCATGTCTTTCACACAGCACTGTTAGGTGCCACAGGAATTTTCTGGGCAGACTCATGAGCTACTTTTATCAGTGAAGCACCAGGGCCTAGCTAACACTGTCTGCTTCTAAATTGTGGGTTAGAATTGAAATGACAGATTTTGTTTAGAGTATATATAATAAGTCCTCATCATTTGATATTTGAGTATTGTCCTGATCTAGTGTCTCAGGTAACAAAGAAACAAAAATTCAATACTCCTCTTTTTCGAATATTAAGAGGCCCACTCTTGTCATATATTTTACTCAGTCTCAAAATTTCAACTGTGCCCTAACACCTCACCACACAGGTAGGAGATAAACTGAGAAGTCTGAGGTTCTCATGTCTTATGTTCAAGGAATCTTGTCTCTTTATTTCACATTACAAAAGGGTTATGGCTAGAACCCATAATGGTTCAGGCTGTACAGCAATTTTTTGAAAAATTTTCTCTTAATCCTCTATGTATTGCCATTTGTTGAAGTCTCTTTTAAGTGAAGGAACAGGGGAAGCTTAAAAATGGCCCAATAAAAATTATCCAAAGCTAAAGAAAAAAAAATCCATGCCATTAAAATGAAAATGAGGAGAGCCATGAGGCTGTTCCTTACCAGGCACATCCCTGCCCTGAATGTGTGACACTTTCTGTAAAATCTGAGGTCAGGAGATTGGAAACTCTTCCAGGACTGTTGAACTCCTCAGAGTTGACACTAACTTTTTTTTTTTATCACACACTTCATGATTAGTATAACTCCACTGCATTCTTGGCCTCCTGGTTCCCATGGTTTGCTGATGCTTTAATAACTGGGGAGATGACATACACGTGTAACAGAGGGACACTAATGAAGAGCCCAAGCCAATACAGACAAAAAGATTTTTAATGGTTTTTCAGCATCAGTCCAACTCAACTAGAGGAATTGTTTTACATCCTATAAACACCTTTTTAATCCATTTTCCCTAATGTCAATCATATTTTATTCCTCTGTGGAATCATCAGCTTCCATTAAATTAAGGAAGTGGGTATCTCTTTCTATATATTTTGCCACCTACAGTTCCGCTCTCATGACATATGCAACACAGAATTTTAAACGATTAGGGTACCACAAAGAGCAGGATCACTGTATTTGTCAGTGTTCGCTATGATCAAGTCTGTTTTAAGTGATGGACAGAGGACATCCTGTGCTTCTGGTATTTGGTTTTTCTTCTTCTTCTTCTTCTTCTTCTTCTTCTTCTTCTTCTTCTTCTTCTTCTTCTTCTTCTTCTTCTTCTTCTTTTTCTCAGCTGGTATTGGAAGAGAGAAGCTACAGGAAGTCAGTCTCGATCCCCCTAGGAGTGAAACCTTTACAGTACAGAATGCACTGACCTAAAACACTGACAAAGAAAAGGCAGTGGGAGAGAGGAAAGAAAGGAAACAAGACAAAGACACATGCACTAAAATGAGAGTCCCACTGCATTTATTCCCCAGAGCTGGAAACAATTTAAATGCTGTCCTTTTCACCGTTTTCTCATATGGAGCAGTCCTCTTTACCTGAATACCTGAAGTTAGAGTTTAATTCCTAACTTTCCTCAGAAAACAAAAACAAAAACAAAAACAAACAAAAAACAAAAACAATCAAAAAACAAAAAAAAATCTACTAGCAAATGAATTCTATCTAATCTTTGACAACAATGAAATTGTAATTTTGCTTTTCCACACTGAATTTGTGGATATGAAAAACTTTAACTCAGAAATGGGAGAATGGTAACAATCTTATGACGTCATTATGTCCTAAGCAGTAGCCTGCATTCTCCTGATGAAATCATAAGGAAAGAAATAAATGCAGGAACAGATGAAGAGGAATGGCTAACTTACTTGCACATCCTTAAGACAGATAAAGAGGTTAAGACCCACTATTTCCTATTTTAAAATGCTAACCTTATGAAAGGTCTAACCTCAGCTATTCACTTTTTGATATGAGCTGAGCTGGCAACACTGCTTTGGCTGTGTCTCCAGAGCTGCGAGAGCGATGCTGCTGCCTGTGCCTAATTAATGCACTTCTCTGTTGGACTTCTGTCCAATCCTCGACAATGCCAACAGTGATAACGGACTGTTACAGTCTAATGAGCTAGGAAAGACTGGAAACCCAAGTCTCCAGCAGGAATGTTAAAGCCAATCTGCTTGTGTGGGGGAAGTAAAGGTCCTGAGTCATTCACTCTATTCATTAAAAATGTCTTTCTGTATTAGTAAGAAAATGTTCTTATCACTGTGCAGCTGTTTATATCAGTATGCTTTTTTCATTTTTAAAATTGCAAATTGTGTTGACAAGCCACATTGAGGAGGAACAAATAAGTTTTAATCTTCTTTTTATTACAGAGAGAAACTGATGGTTCTAAACAAAATATTTCTGTCAGCTTTAAGGAGATAAATATAAATAGTGCATATTTAAGGTACAGAATGTTATGTTTTGATATGATTTTACATTGTGAAATAATTGCCACAGTCAAGCTAATGAACATTTCAATCACTTCCTATACTCAGCTATTGTCTCTAGCTCCACATGAGAAGAATTCTGTTTCTAGAATGCCTTCTTGCAAAACATTTTGTGTAAATTCATGCAATAAGTACACTGAAGTCTACTGTTATTCACACTTGGACGTAGGCATTACATAAGTGGAGCAAAGGATGATGACTATGCTTAAGTCCATGATAAAATGAATACTGTTGTAGTGAAATCCCTGTTTACTATTAGATGGTATCACATTTCTACTGAAAAAAAAAAAAGGAATCATTGCTTAAGCGCACATCAAGCAATGCATTGTAAATTAACCATTGTTTTTGCATCCTGTTATAATTCTTTACTACTTAAGGAATTGAGATACAGATGACCAGGCTCTACAAATTGTGCACATGACATTCAAGAGACAGTGACTACACTAATTAGCAATTTTGTTCATCAGCAACAATCAATAAGAACATACTGCCAAGATGCTTCTGTACAAAGTTATGAGGGTTTTTGTTTTCTGAGTCATTTCCCCTGAGCCAGCGTCTACCGACAGAGTCTGTCTCCTTGTATTAGTGACAGGAGGAAATAATTAACTGCAAGTTGTCACTTGTGATCGGATGATCCATGAAGTAGCAACGCACTAAGTGGGGCAGAAGAAATCCAGGCTCTTCTTCCTACATGTGCTCGAATAGAGTTAGGAATGATCTGTTGAACATTTCCACTTCGCATTTTCTAAGTTTCTGTGGATGAAATTTTATAATAACCTCATTTTTAAAAGATCCTTCAGAGACATTTTTAATTCTAAATAATATATCCCCTGAGAAATACACTACTCCATTATCTAAGTGTTCCGAAACTATGGAAAATCTCTGTAATTGTATGTAGATGAAATATTAATAATTGCTAAATGTTAGATTGCTTAATTGGGAAAATAAATTTTGTACATGTAAAAGTATTAGTTATTTGTCTCCTTATTCACTGAGAAAGTATTTCAAAAGTGCCCTCTTTCTGCCAAAAATACTTAAAAGTAGTTGAATAAGTGAAGATGAAGATATGATTATTCTTCTTAAAGTTTTCCTAGTTTAAAGGAAAATGGATGCATAAGATTAGAAAACTATTGTGTGTTCTATTGTATGATCATTGTTATAGAGATAAAAACCAGTGGGCACAGGATCAGGGTTAGTCAACATGAGTCAAGAACTCTGTCTCTCAAACACACACACACACACACACACACACACACTCTCTCTCTCTCTCTCTCTCTCTCTCTCTCTCTCTCTCTCTCTCTCTCTCTCTCTCTCTCTCTCTCTTTCTCCTAGGAAGATGCTTGTGTTGTACAGCCTCACAGAATGTGATAGTAGCCCTGTGGAGTCACCTGAAGGTACAGAATATATGGAGATGGGTAAAATATGACAGCTGCTATGTATATAATTGCAGGAAAGGACTGCTGTCTCAGCCATTTAGGCTAGGATAAAAAGTACTATGAACTGGCCTTGTGAGGAACATCTATTTCAGGCAGATTTTGAAGCATGGCATCCAAGAGGGAGATCTGTTGTCTGATAGGGACCTATTCCTTATAGTACCTCTTTGATGTTTCTTCTCCAGCTGGAAGGGATAAAGGAGATTCCTGAGTCTCTTTTTATAAATGAACTGAACCCCCTTCCTAAGAACTCTGAGCATTGGTTTTACAATCCAACCAAAGGCATCTTCATGGCACAACCTTGGAGTGTAGAATTTAAAAATATGAACCTGTGAACTAGGCACAAACATTTCAAAAATATTTTCAAAATATTTTTTAAAACAGGCATAGAATAGAAACTGCAAAGGCAATTCCATCTGAAGTTGTACCACCTTTGGGAAGCAGGAGACAATTTGGAAAGAAAGGTAGAAAATGATAAAGTGGGAGCAGAGGCCATAAGGTGAAAAGCCAGGAACAAGTTGTTTTTTGAAGGCTCATAAATATTGGAGACAGAAAAGCAGGTAGAAAATGTGAAGCAGGAACTGAGTAACTGCTGCCTCGTTATCTATAACACAAATGAAGACATGGATGTGTTTCTAACTATAGATGAAAACAATGAGTGGGCAGTCTGTACCTTTGAAATCTTCTAGAAGACCAGAAATGCTAAGTGCAAGACAGATCGTCTACTTAAAAAGCATGTATGTGCAAATGAAGTGGTGAAGTAGAAATGAAACTGGAACTTAGAGAAAAGGTGTGATTTAAGTATGCCCTGGATATCAAGGTCATAAGAGTTCGATCACATTGGTTGTTGGGATCTCCCCTACCAAAAGGTGTTGAGTGTTCTACCATAGAGCTTTGCCCTTTTTCATGAACATCTAAGGTGTTCATTTAGAGAAAGTTAGACAAAAAGAAAGACAGAAAATATATTCTCAGTTCTTTACCTATAGAACTGGACCAGAATGTTGAAGAAAATCATTAGGGATCTATCTGTCTCAATTTGTTTTCCAAAATAATATAATGTTATGGATAGTTACAGGAACCTACACAAGACTACACCGGTCAACACTCCAGTGTGGATGGGAGAAAGGGCTTACAAGGCCTTATTCCTAGCTAAGGAATAACTGGCAGTAGAAGGATGCTGAGGGAGGAAGAGTAGGTTTTATTTTTAGAGATTTGTCCCCTGACAAGTTGACCAGGCCAACCCTACACTCATGAGCACATGGGAAACACTATGTGGGGACACAGCAGAGATGAGAATGTAAATTTGAGGAGGAGTTGTATGGGGAACACAGAAGAAATTACAGGGTAAGGGAGGGGGATATAAGTAAAATACATTTTACTTATGAACAAAAGTTCTTGTGATAATAAATTTTAAAAATATAAAAATATGATACTTTCAGATGATTCAAAGCAGAAGGTGGTTCTGAGGTCTTCTTGAGGAGTAGTATGAAGAATGCTAAGTTTCCTGCACGTACAAATCATGCCTTACAACAAACAATAAATCATTCATTCCTTATTAATCCTACTTAGGCATGAGAAAACTGATGCCTGCAGTCTTGCTCAAGGTCTTAAAGCTAATAAATAGAAATAATAACTCGGACTGATTGTAGTATTTCATTCTGGGCATTGGTTCACTCTGTATTAAAGAATGACTAGCATGACCCATAAGGAAGTATTTTTCTTAGTAAAGAATACATTACGTTGTGGAGGAAGTGGGAAAGATCAATATGCCATGGTGTGCCTACTACAACTGGGCCACCGTTTGTACTGACAATCCCTACCTCACCTCTCCTTCTCATCAATTCTCTAACATATCTGACAGTGCTAAGAAGCAGCAGTGTCCTGGGGAACATTGCTTCAAACCTTTAAACAGTCCCCTACTATTTTTATCTTTTACTTCTCATCTCTTTTTCTCTTCCTTCTCTTGCCTGAAGCGAGCAGCCAATGCTCACAGGATTCTGGCCAAGTTAGAGCCAAAGATGACAGAGCAAAATGAGGTGCTAAGATGATGGGTTACTGAAAGATGAACAGCAAGGGGAAAATGAGTGCTGTCTAAATTTAGAGCCATATTGCAATAAATTCAAGGACTTACTGTTTTCAAAGTCACCATAAAATGAAGATATAAAATACTTGCTTGTGTTGTACTTCAGTTTTAACTCCTTTTGCTTACGTGAATCCTTTGCAAGTAAAACACAGTTTCTCACTACTGGTAACTTGCTAACAATTAGGCTTCTTAACTAATAGTCAGCATATTCACATCCAAAATAAGACACATTATAAGTTCATTTAATTTTTTTATTTCATTTATTTATTTACTTTTTGTTTTATCATGATTTTGGTCAGGGGACAAACTAAAGGAGTAGTTTCTTTTCCTTTCACTACATCTGCTCAGATTGCTGTAACAGAGTATCAGAAAGGTAGATTAAAATGAATTTTATGTATTCTGGTACTTAAGAAGTCCAAAGTTGATGTACCAGCAGAATCCGTGTCTAGTGATGCCCTGATTTCTAATGCTGTTTTCTCTTTGAAATCTCAAATACAAGAATGACTAGAGCACACTGTAGAGATTTATTCATAGGGCAGGGGGACCACTCCTGAGAGACACACTCTTACAGACCAATCACCTACCAAAGCCCCACTCTAAATCCATCAATACTGCGAGTTATTATTTTAAAATCACTACTATAAGGTTGCAGACATTCAGCCTAAAAGAACCACTGGGAACTAGCACTAGTTGAGAAAGTTAGTGTAGTTAGTGATAAGACTTTGACCTAGCTTCACGGTAAGATACCACAAGATGTTCATTAATTACAAAGAGAAAACCAGAAACTTTTCATATTGCACCTTTACTAAGTGATCAAAATTATTGACAATAAGACAAAACAGCATACTTAACTCCTTGATGGCCATTCTGGGAGCAAAATTATACTTGTTTGGTATCATTTAAAAAAAAAAAAGAAAAATAGAGTAATCTGGAAACAGCAGTTAAACACCAAGAAACATTTACTGTAAAACACATCTGTGATTTTTGGTTGTGAGCCTAGCCTTTAATGACAGAGCCATTGTTGTTAGGGGTTAAGATGATTTTAAGTCTGGATATATCTTTTAAGTTGATAATCATGAGATATGATAGATATTGATTTGTATTTGACTGCCAAATACCAATAGCCAAAACACTAAGAATGTAACATTTATATAATTCCTGATTGATTGTGTCATGGTTCTTCTTTCTATATGCAGTTTATTGTGTATATGTATAATAACATAATAATATTTGTAATAATATAATTATATAAATATGTACATAAAATATAAAAAATTTAAAAGAAATTAGAAATGAAAAAAACATAATTGTGAATTCTTAAAAGCCAAGATGTTGTCAAAGAAAACACTAGAATTGTTCCAGATTTAAACATACTAACAACCATAAATGTTGAATCAAAAAGAATTACCATTTTATACTTTTCCTTTTATTATAAATAAAAATTCTCTTACATAATATACCCTGATTATTGTTTCTCCTCCCTCTACTCCTCCCCATCTCTCTTCCCGTCTGGTTCCACATTCTTTCTGTGTCTCATTAGAAGACAAACAGGCTTCTATGTGATGATAATAAAATAAAATAAAATAAAATGAGATAAAACATCGGAATCAGACAAAAACAAACAGAAAGAAAAGAGTCTAAGAGAAGGTACAAGAAACAGAGACCCACTCATTCGCACACTCAGGAATCCCATAAAAATATTAAAGTATTCTGACTTGCCTTGGGCTAGAACCTCTGGCTGCAGTGCTGAAGTCAGTGTCAAGGAGGTCACAGTATCCCAGGGCTGTGCAGATTGATGACAGTGGAGGTTAAAAGTAAAGTTGGGAGGAGACCATGTGGGGCAAGTAAAGACGTCCAGAGACTGTCTTGCCACTGCAGTGCTCGGGGCGAGGCATAGACACACAAAGACCCACCTGGCGCCGCCATGCCACATAGGCAGAGTGTAGAGACCTAGAGGCCTGCTTGCAGCCATATCACAATGTCGTGGACAGAGGAGGTCACCCAGAGGCCCTCCAGCCATGTAGTCAGCCTACTGCTGGAGCCACTACAGTGTGAAAGTGTGTGGTACACAGATAAGAGAGAGAGAAGCAGAATAATTTGGGCATTATGAAAAGAGATGGAACTGGAGATGCCAGGGTGTAAAGGAACATCTGCTCCCACCTCTCATTGGCTGTTGCACTCTGAGGGCTGGCCCCACCTCTCTCCTGCAGCAGCACTCAGGAGAGTGAGTACTTGGCCTCGGTGCCTTGGGAACAACCGGAAGAGCTGGCCATGGGGATACGAGACCCAGTGAGCTAGCCAGCTACAACACTGGGGAGCCCTGCCCTGCATCTTCCCTGGCCAACACAGTGGAGCTGGCTCTGGAGGCATGGGTGAGAGTGAGCCGGCCTTAAGATCATGAGGGTGGGAGAGATGATCTTGCTGCCTGTCCACGGTGACATTGCATGATCTAACAGGAACAGTGCTGGAGAGCTTGGCCTGGTGGAGGGAATAACGGATAGCTGGAGGCCTGACCAGCTCAGCTAACACCCAGGCACAGATTCAGCTCCTTTGAGTTGGCTTACCTCAAAATCTACATCATCTGTGAACTGTTGGCGTGTATGAGTGGACCAGTCCTGCTGATCCAAAGCTGCAGGTTCTCCATGACAACAACATGGCAACAACAGGATATCTGACAGGAGTCCCAGAGCCAATACTGATGATGTCCCAGAAGCCAAAGACCTCAAGCCAGACCAATGACTCATTGCAATGAACATTCACATTTGAAGATTTGTAGACACAGGGGTACACTGTGGGACACACGGTGACACACTACAGCTTCCACAATGAGTTGTTTTCTATGCTTTGTTTTGTTTTGTTTATTTGTGTGTTTTTAATTTTGGTGGGGAGGTTGCAAGGCTGGAGGATGATAGGAGGGGATGGAAAGATGAGTGAGACTGTAGTGCATGATGTGAAACTCACAAAGAATCGTTAAAAAGTTTATTTAAAAATAACAAAGTAGAAGCCATTAGACTTATGCAAAGAACCTATAGGGTAAAATGAAAGGGTATATATTTAATTTAATATATATTAAAAGCGATATATAATTATATATAATAAAATAAAATATAATTGAAAAAGCAAAAACAAACAAAATCAGAGGAGCCTTAAAGAGATATTATGAGAACAGTACCCTCAAAGATGCTGCAGAGTTCATTTCCTGTTGACTGTCTACTTCTGGACATGCACCCCACTCTTAGAAGCAGTTTGCTTTCCCAGTGAGACTCCTGTGGAGAAAACAGAATTTCAATTTTAAGTGATTATAATTCAAGAGATTCCTTCTAAGTCAGGGATAGGAGCATGTGTCCTCTTCCCTTTTCATCTCTAGGACCCCAAATGTACAAACCCCTGCAGCCTCTGTGCGTGCTGCATCAGTCTCTGTGGGCTCAGATGTGCATCCATCTTGTTGATTTAGAGAGCCTTGTGTTCTTGTTGTACTCCATCCATTCTGGCTTTCATACTCTTTCTGTCTCCTCTTCTTTGGGGTACTCTAATTCAGTAGGTGGAGGGATTTGATGGAGACACCTCATTTAGGGTTGTGTGTTCCAATGTCTCTTACTCTTTGAATACTATCTGGATTTCAGTCTCTATTTGTTCCCATCTGCTGCAGGATGAAGCTTTTCTGATGATAGTGTGAAGATTCTGCCCTGTAAGTACAGTAGAATGTTATTATGAGTTCTTTTGGTCTACAGTTTGTTTGTTTGTTTAACAGAAGTATTAGGGTTTTTTTAAATAATAAAATCTGTATTTTGTTGCTTTGGGCAGATGTTCCCACCTTATTTGTAGTTTAATTACACATTTTTATTGCAAGCGACTTTTTTATTAATTTATTCTCAATGGTTATCCCATCCCTTGTATCCTCCCATTCTTCCCTCCCTCCTATTTTCCCCTTATTCCCCTCCCCTATGACTGTTCCTGAGGGGGGTTTCCTCTCCCTGTATATGCTCATAGGATATCAAGTCTCTTCTTGGTAACCTCCTGTCCTTCCTTTGAGTGCCACCAGGTCTCCCCTTCCAGGGGACATGGTCAAATATGGGGCACCAGAGTTCATGTGAAAGTCATATCCCACTCTCCACTCAACTGTGGAGAATGAGAAGTATTAGTTTTTAAGCCAAGTCTCTGAGCTATGTAATCTCAGGTTCTTGGTCAGCCAAGCAGTGTCTGGTCTACCTTGGAGTGAACTTTCAGTCAAATTGATATTGGTTGTTTATTCCCACAAAATTTGTGTCACTATTACTCTATCATATCTTACAGAAAGGACACCACTATATAACAAAGGCTTTGTGGCTGGATTAATGTTTATATTTTTGCCTTGGGTAGCATGCAGAAGACCTTCCTGTACCAAATATACAAACATGGAAAAAATGAAGGCTTTGTGTAGGAATGAGCTCAATTTCTCCATGTTCCCTGAGTTGTGCAAGTGTTATTATCAATGGAGCCTTGCTGTCACTTTGTGGAGAGCAATCTTTCATCTTGGCTGTAGCTTATGTTGTTTGAAGGTTCCCGTAGACTAACAGTTTTGGTCAATAACTCAATTAGATTCAACCCAATTCCAGTCCTAGAAACTTCATTTAGTGACAAGACATGGACAATTGGGGCTCTTTCTCCCCCATTATTTGGTAATTTACTTTAGATTGACCCCATATATTTTGGGAAACTTCTACTGTATTAGGTTACTGTACACCTCCTCAAGTAGCCCTTAATTTTAGCTGTCTGCCCCATGCTCCCTCCTAATACCCATGAAGTCACCCCTCCTCATATACTCCTTCTGTTTCACCACCATCCCAATCCATCCATAACTAATGTATTCCCCTTTTATAATAAGACCTATATAGCCACATCAAGTCAGTTACTCTATCCCTAATCTCTTTGCTTCTACAGTTTGAAGATGGGTTATCATTGATTTTACAGTTAATATCCACATGTGAGTGCATACAATATTTGTCTTTCTGGACCCGGGTGGAATTTTTTCTAGTTACATCCATCTATTTACCTACAAATTTCATTATTTCATTTTTTATCAGATGAGTATTACTCCACTGCAGAGATATACATGTTCATCATCTCTATTCTTTGGTTGAGAGACACCTAGGTTGTGTCCAGTTTCTGGCTGTTATGAATAGAGTGACAGTGAACACGATTGAGCAAGTGTCTTTGTGGTAAGATGCCCAACAGTGGTATAATTAGTTGGATAGTGAGGTAGATCAATTGCCATATTCCTAAGGAACCAACATATTTGACGCGACCTCCCGCCTGCAGGAAAGACGCTCGACACCAGGATCCTTCTCAATCACGCTTTATTGGGAGCGCCCTTGAAGTTGAAGCGAAAGACCCCAAACCCCCCTAGAGCTTGAACTTAAATACCATCTAAAGCGGCCTGTTAGCACCTCACAGGTTCAGGCAGAATGCCTAATTAACATATGAATGCAGATAGGTCAACAGCTTACACAAGCGTAGTTACAATTAGCATAATCCCCCTGATGGGAGGGGTGACTAGAGATAGCTCTAGCAAACGCATGCATACTGGCAATTGTTTACAGATAGCAGCACACAGACCAGCGCCATTATTGGGTGCTGCTGGCACGATCGTGGCTGGCTCCTTACACATATTGATTTCCACAGTGACTGTATGAGTTTGCACTCTGATCACCCATAGATGAGTGTTCCCCTTACTCTGCATCCTCTCACGCATGAACTATTACTTGTTACCATTCTGATGGGTATAAGATGAAATCTCAAAGTAGTTTTTATTTGCATTTCCCTGATGACTAAGCATATTAAACATTTCTTTAACTGTTTTTTAGTCTTTTGAGTTTCTTCTTTTGAGAATTCTCTGTTTACATATGTATCCCATTTTTAACTGCATGGTTTGTTTTTCTTTAATTCTTTATATATTTTGAATTTATTATATTTACATATTTTAAATATTAGCCCTCTTTCTAATGTGTAGTTGATAAAAAAATCTTTTTCCCATTCTGTAGAGTGCCTCTTCATCCAAATCATGGTGTCCTTTGCCACCCAGATGACCCTCAGTTTCATAGGTCCCATTAATTAATTGTTGTTAGTGCCTGTGCTATCAGAGTTCTGCTCAGAACATCTTTTCCTGTGCCAATGAACTTAAGGTTATGTCCTACTTTGTCTTCTATCAAATTCAGTGTATCAATTTAAATGTTAAGGTTTTTGATCTACCCAAAGGTGAGTATTATGCAGGGTGCCAAGTATGGATCCATTTGGATTCTTCTACATTCAGCCATCCAGTTGACCAGGGACACTTTTTGAAGACTCAGTCATTTTTTCCAGTGTGTATTTCTGGCTTTCTTACAAAAGCCAGGTGTTCCTGAGGCATTCATTGTCTTTTTGTATTTTTTTAGACAGAGCCTCTCTGCATAGCCTTAGCTGTTCTGGAACATGCTGTGTAGATAATGATGACCTCAAACTCAGAGATGTGCCTCCCTCTGTATCCCTGGTGCTAGGACTAAAGGCTGGTACCATAATGCCTGGCTGCTCTTGATACATGTTATTTTTTTACACCCTTTGTCTGATATGTTGTCCATTAATCAATATGTCTGTTTTGTGCCAATAGCATGATGTTTTATTACTATATCTCTGGGATACAACTTGTCATTAAGGGTGATGATACCTCCAGCAATTAGGTTATAATTTAAGGTTGCTTTTGGATATTCTGGTTTTGTTTGTGTGTGTTTTATATGAAGCTCAAAAAAATTTTTTGGAAGACCTGTGGATAATTCTGTTGAAATTTTGATAGAGATTGCAGTGAATTTGTACATTGCTTTTGGTAAGATGACCATTTTTACTATATTAATCTTACTGATCCATGAGCATGGGGGTCTTTCTAACTTCTGGTATCTTCTTTAGTTTTTTCATTAGTGTTTTAAATTTTCTATCATACAAGTCTGTGCTTTTAGTGTTTGGATTATGTGCCAAGAGGAATTTCTCTTCTGCTCCAGTCTATTTGGTGTTCTGTATGCTTCGTGTACTTATAATTATATTCCTTCTTTATGTTAGGGAAAGTTTCCTCAGTGGTTTTCATGAAAATGTTTTGTGTGTCTTTGACCTGGATATCTTCTCCTTCTTCTACTCTCATAACTCTTAGATTTGACCATTTGATGGTGTCCCGGATTTCCTGGATGCTTTGTGCCAGGAGTTTTTTAGACTTAACATCTTCCTTGACTAAGGTATCCATTTCATCTCTCATGCTATCAGTGCCTAACATTCTTCCTTTCACCTCGTATATTCTCTAGGTGAGGAGTGTCTCAGAAATTCCTATTGGATTTCCAAAAATTTTTTATTTCCAGATTTCTGTCAGTTTGGGTTTTCTCTACTGATTCTATTTCCACTTTTGGTCTTGAACTGTTTCATTAATTTCCAATATTTTCACTGATTGCCTTAAGGGATATATTATTTTCCTTTTTAAGGACCTGTATTATATTCATAATGGCAGTGTTAAGGTCTTTGTCTCTTGCTTCAGCTGTGTTGCAATACTCAGTGGTCACTGTGGTAAGGTTGGTGGGTTCTAGTGCACACAGTTGTCTCCTGGCTGTTATTGACTGTGTTTTAACACTTTCATCTAGGAGTCTGTGTTGGGGAAGAGTGTAATTCTAAGTGTTTATATCAGTCTTGTATTTTTAGATAGGTGTTTTGTTCTTTGATTTCTGTTGCTGTCTCTGGTTCTTAGGAGACTACGGTAGCTGTGTATTGGCTGGTAGGAAATTCTCATGGGATCCTGACAGGTGTGACTGCTGGGTAAAATGGGTTCCTAGGTATGGGAACTGACACATAGGAAAAGCAATGGACTAGGGGGCATCTGATGGGTCCAGAGAAGGGATGAAATCAGGGTCTTCTGCCAGAATTTCTTTAGTCCCTTGGGAATGGGAGCAGAAAATGAAGAAAGGCCCAAAAAGGTAAGCTTCTATAGAGCTGGTGATGAAAATGGGGACAGGATAAGGAGGAAGAGTAATAATATAAAGCTAGCTTTTCTGCCTTGCTGGCTTACATGACTTCTGTCAGGCTTGGCTGGAGGCTTTCCAGCGGAAGCCTGCTGGAAATGGGAACTGAAGATAAAGTAATCAATGGAGGAAAGAAAGTTTGGAGGAGATCTGTGTGATCTACTGTTAATGAGGGAAAAGAGGAGGTAGAGGCCACTGTGGGTGCTGTGCAAAGAGAGGATTAGATGGAGAAGTGAAGATCTGAGGTTAGCCTACCTGTTTCGCAAGCCTGAGAGGCTGGTCTGCTTCTGATGGACACCTGCTGGCTTTGGAGACTGAGAAAGGGATGAGTTAGGAGATGGAAGATGTGACGAGAAGATCTATAGGATCCACTGGAGATGGACTGGAGATGGGTCCCACTGAGGGACTTCTTCTGTGTCTAGAGTCAAGGATCATAAACTGACATAGTCAGATTTTATATTTTTATTGCATTTATAGCATATACTTATGTTACCTACTCATTTATTAGTGTGTGTGTGTGTGTGTGTATCTGTGTGTATGCATATGTCACAGAATGCATCTAGAAATTAGAAGACAAAATAAAGGAGTCAAACCTTTCTTTCCACCAAACGAGTCTGTCTTATTGCTGTGAAGAGACACCATGGCCGTGATGACTCTTTTAAGGGAGAACATTTCATTGGGGCTGGCTGTCAGTTCAGAGTTTAGACCATTGTCATCATAGCAGGAAACATGGAAGTGTGCAGGCAGACATGAGGCTGGAGAAGGAGCTGAGAGTTCTACATCCAGACAGCAGACAGCAATAAAAGAATTAGCTTGAGCATCTGAGCCCTCAAAGCCATCAGGCAGTGACACACCTCCTTCATCAGGGTCACACCTACTCCAACAAGGCCACACCTCCTAATGCTGCCACACCCTATGTGCCAAGCATTGAAACACTTGAGTCTATTGGAGCGATTCCCATTGAAACCACAGCAGAGTCCCAGCATTCAAACTCAACTCTTCAGGTTTGACATCAATTATCTTTATCCATGGAGCCATTTGACCAGATGACCAGAAAGGCTATTATGTTGCTAAAAATTGTACCAGGGAAGCCATTTTTTTTTCTTTCTTAGCTTGCTATTCTTCCTGATATTTACAATATGAAAAAACTTTTATGTGGATCCATAGATTTGCTAAAGTTAACCAGTATTTTATTCTTCAATATTTTGGCACATTTAAGAGAAGAGGACATAGTTTACATTTCCAATTAAAATAGCATTGAAGAATGTGGTAACAACACCTATCTGCTGTACTGATACTCATTGGATAGTTTTGTTTGTTTGATTCGTGACTATATTTTTTACTGTGAATTTGTTGGCTTGTCTGTAGTATTACTGTCTGATGTACGTCATTTTGTTTTTTTCTTCTTCAAAGCATCACACAGGGGACAATGCAATTGCTTCTGTGTCCTAGTCCCACTACTGGGAGAAGTTTGTCTGATTATAAAAGATGGCAGGCTCAGTCTCTATATCCCTTATGACTAGAAATTTCGACTAGGATCAACCTCATGGATTCCAGGTAGTTTCCATTGCACTAGGTTTCCACATCACCCCAAAAATCATTGATACACTTGGAAGTCCTGCCCTTTTCTGAAGAGAAATGGGAGATAATGGATCTGGGGGAGTGGGGTGCAAGGGGAAAAGGAGCTATGAGAAGTATGGAGAGTGGAAACTGTGGTTGGAATATAATATATGAGAGAAGAATAAAGTAAAAAATAAAATAAAAATGAAAAACAATCGCTACTGTACAGACCCTCTTTTTCCTCCTGAGTGGGTTTTTTAAAGTAATCACTAATTTCACTATATTCCATAAGCTTCCATATATTATAGTAAATATAATATACATCGTCATTAGACTGAAAATGTTCTCTAAACTCCATTGTTATTTCTTCTCTGATTTCTAGATTTTAAATATCCAATTACTATGCATTTGGAAATGTGCTTTTTTTTTACTTGTTTATTTTTAATATTATTAAAGTTAGAAAAACTTTAGAATCACCTAAGAATTTTCAATTTACCAATATTTGTTATGTGACCCAATACCTTATGAGTGTTTGAAAATGCCTCATCTACATTTGAAAGAATGCAAATTCTTTCATTATGAGGTAAAATATCCTTCATGTTTCTTTAATCAAGTTCATAAATGTGTTTCTAAATCTTTATTCTTGAGATATTTTAAATTTTTGAATACTTTTTCAATATGTATTAGTCTTTTACAATAGTAAAAATTTTTTATTATGAATATCTTTTGTTTCAGTTTTTAGGCATATTAATTTTAACACTATTTGTTAAGTACACTATTAATAGATAAACATTTGAAATATATCATAATAAAGTTCATATCCTAATAAGAGGGTTTGTCATTTTGAAATGTTTTCCTTTTAGCTGGTGATAAAGATTTTCACAGAGATCATTTCTATTGTGTAAATATCACTATTCAGACTGCTTTTTGTTAGTGGTACAGCTATAGTTTGTGCATCATTTGATTTTTCACTGTTTTGAATCTTCCTTATTAAGGTGCAGCTTTTAATTTTTTCATTTTTTCTTTCTTTCTTTATTTCATAGGGGGAGGTTTGTACACTCATGGCTAACACACACACACATTTAAAATCTAGTTTTCAGGACATATGACCTTGAAAATGACAGTTTATATCTCCATCATTCAATTATTTAACTAAAAAATATACATAATACAATAAATATTATACAATAAATATAATAAAAACATATGTCTCATCTGTTTATTGTAATAATAAAATTAAACATTGAATGTAAAATTCTAAGACTAGTAATCTTAAAGCAACCATTCAGAAATGTTCATTATTAGAATAGCATTAATTAAAATGATTTTATTCAGTGTTTATGTGACTATTTACAGGTAAAGAAATAATAATTAATTTGAGATTGAACTGAAAACTATTTTTCTGCAGTTAATTTTCCCAATATATACTTTCTTGCATCATGCATTTGATGTCTTTAAGGATAATTCAAGTGAAAATAATCTAGGTAATTGGTTACTCTAATCAATTGTATTTTATTGATCATAATTGTTCTGACCTTATTGTATGTACACTCAGTAAATCACAGAACTGATCCAGCAGTTATCCAACAGCTGGGGTACATTCTCTTTCTGAATATGTCTTCTGATGCATGTCTAGGGATAAATTTTAAAAAGAAAAAATTTTAAAACAGAATCTAGATATCATGCTGTCAAAATCACTAAGAGATGTTCTGGGCTAACTGCATTTTCTCATTAAGACAAATGACATATTTGTCATGACCTCTGTAGGAAGTCACCATACTGAACCTGCACATGGCAGAACTGGTGGTACTCAGCAAATAAAAGAAAAGAATCCAGCACTTTGATGAAAAGACATCCAAACAGTATCACAAAAGAATTCTGTTACTGCAGTTGCTTTAGTGTACTCATTTATAGTGTTCATCTTAGCTGCGGGCAGTTTCCAAGCCTAGGTAGAGCAATGGCCTGACCCAAGAAAACTCTAAAGAGTTTGTTTTATAAAATACCAATGAATTTGCCAAAAAAATTGTTTTTTCAGTCAAATGATATCAGATGTGGAGAAACATGAACTACATTAGGTGTATGCTGCTTTACCACATAAACATTGTGAGAACACTCTGTGTCACTTGCCTAAGAAAAATGTGAATTTCTAGAAGGTGTTCATATCATATTATCATGTTACCCTTATCATGTTTTCCCAATTCTTTGCTCATGAAGTTGATCTTTTCTTAAAGAGCCTGTGCAGAACCTGTACTCCCTGACCATATACTTGGTAAAACAAATCAACACAAAAAATCAACAACAACAACAACAAAAACCCAAAATGTCTTTTATATGACAGAGAGAAAAGCTTAAACTTTCTGAGTGAATAAGGGAAGCTCCAGTGAAGAAATTATAACTTGTTTAGAGAAAACCTCTTTAGCAAGTCACTCTCCGCTCTGTGTTCATGTTTGAAGATGAGAATTCTCAGCTCTGTTCCTCATGTCCTGTCTTCTGTTTACTACCAGGACAGATATTTGTCCCTCTGGAACAACAAAAAAACTAATAAATCTTTTCTTCTCTAAGTTGCATGGGCCATGCTGTTTTATCACAGTAACAGAAAGTAATTAGCACTCATGGAAGACAGAACAGGCCTCTACATCATCCTGACAGTTTGGACCTATATTCATAGCCTATGGCTACTATAATAAAATAGTACAGTCTGGGACACTTAACCAAAAACTATTTCTTTATGCTTCTGGAGGTACCTGGAAATTGTAATTTGATACTACTTGACACTTTGGCTCTTCCTTCTCAGAAGGAAAATGTTGAAGAAAAAATTGAATTTATAATATGTGAGGCCAGTACTTGATACTGTTCAATTGTAGAAGAAAGTTATTAAATGACTATAGAGGGGGCCTAGAAAAAAGACAATGAAGTCCTAACAGCTAACCTGAGACCTGAGAAGAATGTGGACATAGCCAATGTCACATTCCCCAAGGCTCCACAAGGTTGGGGAGCAATCTCAAACATAAAAAGAGTGATGTGGTAGGTGGCTGGGGTAAGTTCCCAGGGGAGAGCTAACGAGAGTGAAGCTGGAACTCAGAAATGACATTTTCATCCTTAGGAAAACTGTGAAAAGAATGTTAAACTTTGCCTGAGATGAAGAAGTGGAGTAAAATGGGAGGTAATCTAATAATGGACCAGTCCAATGACCACCAGTACCTAAAGTTATCAAGAACCGACATCTGACATTTATTGCAGGGACATTTGCAATTTTTATTAACAATTCCAGTAAGCTGCAGATTTCTGGGTAATGTGAATCACTGGGAAGAAATGTGCTATTTTAAGGCCAAAATGTGATCCTTTAATGATGTAATAAGGTCAACAGATCATGAAGCCTCAATATTTTACCATGCTCTAGGAACGGTAGAATGTATGAATTAGGCTGTCAAGCAAGATTCAACCCAGACTACTCTGGCTTTCTTCATTTCTCTGCAAAAAAATAAAATAAAATAAAATAAATATTTAAAGCCCTCTTTCATTAGTCTAAAAATGAATATCAGTGTTTATACATAACAAATTTATCAAGATCTTTTTCTAATAAAGTTATTTTCAAGATTTATTAAATTTACTCATTTTATTTTCATCATATGAATGTAAGTATGATGTCTAACCATGTGCATGTTTGATTCCCAAGGAGGCCTAAAGAGGGCACCAGACACCATGGGGCTGGAGTTACAGATGGTTCCAAGTCACCATGTGGGTGGTGGGACATGAACCCTTGGTGCTCTATAAGAACAACAGTTGAACTTAACTATTGAGCTATTTCTGCAGGCCCACGGGCCATGGTTTAGCAGTCCTAGATGAACGTAACTTATAGTCTCTGCAAAACTACCTGTCGAACAAATCAGTTTGGGGAAAAATACAACCATATAATTCTCTTGATGAGACTCAAAGTATCATACAGTTTTGGAGACTTTATGGAAGTCTCAGGAAAAACTGAGCTATGATTTTGTCTAATCCATCAGGATTTCAGCTGGAAACTCATTCTCTGCCACAGCTGTTCACATCATTTTGGAAAAATACACTAAATAACTTCTCTAGAAATTGTTCTTCTTTATGTTGTTTTGTGTGTGTGTGGACAAGTCCCCTGTGTGTGTGTGTGTGTGTGTGTGTGTGTGTGTGTGTGTGTTTGTGTGTGTGTGTGTGTGTGTGTGTGTATTTGTACCATAACATTATATTTGACCCTCTGAATTTTTTAATCTTGAAGGACAATGTCTCATACTCTGCCTTTGCCAGGGAGTCAAACATCTATATTGCTTAGCTTCATGTCTGTTCTTCTGCCTCATTGAAAACAGATATTTTTCTGCTTTCAGTGAGCAGAGATATTCTGCCTTCTTATGTTATCTGAGCCAGTATTTTTCTTTTATGTAAACAAGCAAATTACTTGCATGCATTCATATTTTTCTGTGTCTGTTTTTACAAAGGAAACATTGTATGTGCTGTAATAGTCAAATAATAGTCAATTATAATGTACTCTAAACCATATCACAACATGACATATCCTATCAGATTGTTGGAACAATTTATTTCTACCATTTAAAGCCACCTTCAGAGATTTTGATTAAGTCAAGATATTCATTCAAGAAGCAAAACATTAGTAATATTTTAGAGGAAATTAGATATTCCTTTACTACTAAAATATTTCTACGGCATTGTAAATATGATACAATATGAAGGAAAAAGAATGTCTTAGGTCACCATTGACTAGTACTGAAGACACACTTTATAACTGTATCTGTTCCTAGTGAGGGGTAAAGAAGAATAAAGAGTCATGTACTAAATGTGCATAGGCTTAAATGATGTTTGAAGCGAATAGCGTTGCTCATTTAATAAATTTCTTCTACCTCTTGGGCACCATGTAAATTGTAGATGTCACATTAAGTAAAATAGACTTTATAGAGCTTGCAATTTGGTGAGAACAACAGAATGTATAAACAAAATTTAAGTCAGTAACCACAATCTGTAATAGCACTGAATGTCATGGCATATTTCAATGAAAATATCTCTTGACTCCAAAGATACTGAACTTCTTCTGGACCTTGTATTCAAACTAATAATAATTAAAATAAATTAAAATCAAAAATAAGATGTACCCTGTTATTCTACTGTGTATTCAGCCTGCTTAAGTTTAGCCTTCCCTTAAGAAAACAATGTAACCTACATTATTATGTCTTGCACTTCCCATGCAAATAGCTTTTACAGCCCAAGGTAAATACACAGCTTAATATTAAGTTGTGTACTCCTTTATACAACTAATTTATAATTGTGTGTTGTGTGTATGTGTGTATGTATGACAGAAATCATTTTCTAAAAGTAGCCAACAGGTTAAAAGCAACCTTAAGTCAAATATTTGCCATAAATGATAATAGTAACATGTGGATATACATTAATAATATCTCTTTTTCAGTGTTTAATGTTATTCTGGATCAGTTGGGGCCACTTAAGTAAGTTCATCCTTTGTAAATCTCTATTTAAAATTTCTATAAAGAACCCTTGGTCTTCCCCATATAATATATTCTGTGTTGTTCCATAAATGCTGAGAAAAGCCCAAGGTGAGAACTGGTAGGTTGTTATCATACGGTGCGGGAGGAGGTCCCCTTCTGTCATATACCTAGGGGAGAGGAATAGGGTGAAAGAAGGAGGGATGGGGAAACGGGAAGATACAAGTGAGGGGATAACAATTTAGATGTAATCTGAATAAATTATTTAAATAAAAAAAGAAAAAGAAAAAAAGACTACCTGTACAAAAAAGAAAGAAAGAAAAGCCACATTTTAGAAATAGGAATGATAGAAGTTACACACACACACACACACACACACACACACACACTCTCTCTCTCTCTCTCTCTCTCTCTCTCTCTCTCTCTCTCTCTCTCTCTCTCTAGGTAGAGAACAAACACAGCACAATTCACACCCATCTGGCATAGACACAGACAACAGACAAATAGGCCAGTAACCACAAACTACAGATAGACATAAGAAGGAGAAAAATTAATATCTGGGCGTCTCCTGTTCAAATTAATCCCAGAAGAAGTTGCATAGTTTCATATCTTAATGCGATATCCGTGCATTATTTTGGTGGCCACTGTGAGGCTAAATTTAATATATTAATTAACACAACTAAATAAAATAAATATAAGGAAAATATAAGACCTATATAGGATCTAAGATAGATTTTTCTCTAAAACAAAAATCTCTGAGCTAAGATTGCAAAGTATGAAGTTAGCAATTTGGAAAAGGTGAGTTATAGCCACTAGATGAAGCAAGGGCCAAGACCCAGATTATGATCGCCTCTGTAAATTAAGAGAACAGAAACAATGTCAGTACAGTGAAAAAAAAACACAGAAGATATGAGAAGGCATGCCCCTTTAGAGGTCACAGGAAGAATAGATCTTTCACTCTAATGGAAAAATGTATTGATAAATTTTAAGAGCAATGATATAATCTGATTATGATTTTAATAAAGTCACTTCGGTGTCTGCATATAGAACAGATAGGAGAGAGCCCAAAGACAAGTATGGAGGTCAGTATGGAAGAAGTTAAAGAGGAGAAGATCACCATAAAAATGCAACGGAGAAAACAGAAAAGGGAATACTGGGCATCTGCTTTACATACGAGGTGGATGGTGATGCCATTTACTGAGCCTGGAAAGACTGAGAGATGACAGCTTTCCTGGCAGAGAGAACTAAAATAAAAGTTGTTTCAAATGTTAAGTTTGCACATCTGACACATCCAAGTACAGGTGTCATGTGAGAAAGTGTGTGTGTACTCGCAACCCTAGTTCTTAAACTACATGTCCAGAGACGAAGAGTCTTACCTGACATTTTATGAAACTGCATGATGTTACCTAAAGAGTCACTAAAATAAGAAACAATGATGGGGCCAAGAACTCAGCCTTGAGGAAATGCAGCAAAGAGAACTAGAGTTACAGAACTAACCCTAATAGCCAGTTTGGAGAGAAGCCACAAGGGAAGGAAGAAGAGGGTCTATTTTTGCAGAAAATGAAAACCTACAATGCTTGAAAATGAAACTACACATTTTTTTAAATATTTATGATAAGTCAACAAAGAGGTTGACTTATTTGGTTCCACAGAATTGTTTTCTTTTGCAAAATACATATATCTGAAAAAAAGAGGTGTGACAAGTTCAGGTAAAGTCCAAGGGATATCACAACAACAAAAAGAGACTGCATGATTAGAAGCCCTACATGGGAAAGGAAAGGCCAAGGCTTAGGGCCTTGTACTGATGAAACATTCTCACAAGACAGTGACAGAAGTGTAGGTTGGAAAGGAGCTGGCCATGGTGGCACACACCTGCAATCCCAGCACTACGGGAGGCAGAGACAGGCGGATTGTTGTAACTCAAAGCCAGCCTGGTCTACAAAGTGAGGCCAGAACAGTCAAGACTATACAGAGAAGCCTTGTCTCAAAAAAACAAAAACAACCAAAAACCCCAACAACAAACAAACAAAAAGAATATGGGAAAGGGGTCTCTCTAATGAGGCTATAGCTATGAAGAGGCTACGCATAATAAAAGAATTTAAAATTCACCACCTCACACTAGGATTACAGAATCAAGTAGAGTTTTTCAAAAGTAGTATGCCTCCCTTGGAAGGGTAAAGGACCTGGCCATGCTGGCCTCTCATGTACTGGGCAAGCAGGAGGAGAGTGAATCTGTAGAATATTTAGGTACCTGCCAGTTATTAGGGGCTGGAAATGCCTTGCTGAGGCCTGAGCGTCATTCTGTAGGTAGTGTAAGAATAAAGAATCCTAAGCCACTCAAGTGTGAGATATAACTTATAATAACTAATGTTTTGAAGCAATGACTATAGTATTAGTGTGGGAAGGAATTAAAGGCGACAGATGAACGGCGTTTCCTAATATAAGCAACGTGTTCCCATTGGTTCTGAGCACAAGTACAAGACAGATGACAAGTTTGGCTTGAAGCGCTCTATAAGATATAGTCAGAAACAAATTCAGTGATAGGTTTTAGAGTCTCTAAGATACAAATTGGAGAGACTGTCATGAGAAACCAGCCTTCCAATGTTGCACAATATAGAAAAACTTTCTTGTTCTTAAAAGACAACACTGGTTCAATGGCTATTGTGCAAACATGAGGACAGCATTGCATATACATGCAACATGCAAGCTTGCCTGCCCATACACATGAGCGCATACTCATGTATGCATGCACACCAAGCATATCAAAATGAAAGAGAGAAAGAGAGATAGAGAGAGAGAGATAGAGATAGAGAGAGAGAGAGAGAGAGAGAGAGAGAGAGAGAGAGAGAGAGAGAGAGAGAGAGAGGAGAGAGAGAGAGAGAGGAAAGAGAGAGAGAGAGAGGATGTATGTTGCTCTCTCACAGTCAATGACAAGTATTTGTGATTCCTTGAAATACACACAGCCTATCTCTGTGGACATTTTTTTACTAGGAATCACAGATGAGAATTTTTAAAAAATCACCATCGGGTGGGGAGGGAGATGAGACATAGGGCTGAGGAAGGGAATGCAAGGAGAGACAGCTGGAACGGAGGAGATTTGCAGAGTACTATCAAAACTTATTGCAGTGGAAACTTTATAAAATATATTAATGCAATATCCAATCCTAATAAAATCTCCCAATAATGGAAGAGAAAGAGTCCCAACTGATGATTTCTTGTCACCAAATCACCAAAGGTTCCAGTACCAGAACTTGGTTACATCCAAATCAGTTGTTGGCCAAAGGGATCCCGTACTGTTACTAAGACAGTATTTACTCTCTACAGATTGACTGTAAGGCCACATTGCTGATGACAAAACCCAAATAACTCATTCAACATGGAGAGGTTTACCTGGTGTCAACATAGAACTCTAACTCCTAAGGTTTAGTGTCTTTGCTACAGGAAGATACTCTGCAGGCTAGCAAAAGAAAAAAAAATGTAAACACCAATCTAGCCACAAAATCTTTGATCTACAATCTGTCCTGTCAACAAACTATGCTAGGGCAACGGTGACACAATGCTTGTGGGAGTAACCAATGTCTGATTTTTTAAGGCCCTCTCCAAGAAACAAAAAAAAAACAAAAAACAAAAAACAAAAAACAAAAAACATAACCTACAGTGTTTGGGTAACCAAGATCCAGACACCTAGGGTAAAACCAAATACCACTTGTCTGAAAAAAAAAAAAAGAAACAATAAGCAATAAAATGACTCTTAATCATATTCTGCTAGACTCATAAGTCAGAGCTTTATTCAGTCACCATTAAAAAAGCTTCCTCCTGCAGTGGACCTCACAGATAGGCATTATGCAGACAGGAGAGAGAGAAAGAGGGGGGGGGAATAGTGGGGAGAGATCTAGGAACACAGAGCTCTTAATGGGGTGTCTCCAACAAATACCTCAAATCGGAGACCTGGGAGCCCAGTGGAGGAAAAAGCAGAAAATATGTAAGGGACAGAAGACTCAAGGAGAACAAGAACTACTGAATCAATTAAGCCAAGCTCATACAAATTCACAGAGACTGAAGCACCAAGCACAGGGCCATCGGGGGTCTGCACCATCTTTGTGTACTTATTATAGCTTTCAGTTTGGTATTTTTATAGGACTCAGGAATGTGTGAACAAGTGGATCTCTTAAGCATGGACTCTTTTCCTTTTGTTGGGTTTCTTTGCCTACTTTCAATGTGATGATGACTGTTCTATCTTACATATATATTTTGTTTAATATAGTTGTTATCTCTTAGAAGCCTCTTTATTGCTAATGAGAGGCGGAAAAGGAGTGGATTTGAATGGGAGGGGACGTAAGAAGGAACTTGGAGGAATAGAGGGAGAACAGGTCGTAATCAGGTTATATTGCAGAAGAAAATACTCTTTATTAATAGAAAGGGGAAGTTAGCATTTGTAGTGATTATGTGCTCTGCATGTGTGACATGCATGTACTATAATAAAACAATCTAGCTCTTAATATAAAATATTTCATCTTCTGATATTAAAAGTATATCCTTAAATCAATATATTAAGACAGATCATTTTTAAAGTTATAAAAATGGTATTTTCTGAAATTATTTCTATTCATTTAAATACTAGATGGATAATAAAGCTAATAGCTAAACTTATCTGTGAGCCAATGTATGTTCTCTCAAGCGAGGTTGGTAGTCTAATGTTAATGAAAGCAACTCACTAATTGAAAAATACAGAAAATTTCACTGCCCTGACTTGATATAATAACAGTTTCTATTATGGATTATACTGCATGTATTTCAGAGGCATACAAGAGCACTATTTTTAATAGACTCCTGATAAGCATACATCATTAGAGTTGGTATTCTTGTCTGACAAAAATCTAAACTGTAATTGTTTTATAGTACTAATAAAAAGCTGGGCATAGTAGTGCAAACATTTAATCCCCAGAGCTTAGGAGGCAGAGGCAGCCAGATCTCTGTGAGTTCAAGGCCAGTGTGGTCTACATACTAAGTTACCAGACTGCCAGAGCTACATAGTGAGACTCTGTCTCACACAAACAAGTAAAAAAATAAACAAACAGAAATCCACTAATGAAAGACTGTGTTTTCAGGGCTCCTTTCCATAGTTTGTTTTATTACTAATATAACTGATTTTTATGTATTGGTGAACAAAATTTTAGGTAGAAATTGGTTAATAGAACCTACAAAATAAAGCATATGTTCCCGGAATAACCACACTATCTCTTCTAGGAGATGAGACAAAGGAAAGTCTCACTTTGTTGTAAATGACCTTATGGATGCCCAGGCGCAGAGCAAACACATCTACTGAAGATAAACTGGCATCCATTGCAGTATTCAAAGACATGGACACTCAAGATTCCAGGGCTATTGTGATGGTTGGTGTCAATCCTCTACTTGATGGCATCTGGGGTCATGTGGGAGAGGGGCCTGCATACATGCATGTAGGAGAATTATCTTGATTAATAATAGGTGTTGACAGTTTCAGCTTGATTGAGGTTGGGACTATTCCCTGGTCAGGCAATTCTGAGCTATGCAAAGTGGAGAAAACCAGCTGAGTAACCACAGGCATTGCATTCTTCCTACCTGAACCCCGGTTTTTTGAGTACCAGTGCAGTATTAGCAGGTCTCTAGCTCTGGGAAGCTGTAATTTCACTGGCCTGATGAACTGTAACCAGGAACTGTAGTCCAAATAAAGTCTTTCTCCTTTAAGTGGTTTCACCTTCACAGCAATAGGAAGCAAAACTACAAGTGCATTGAGGATGGCTATGATGCTTCCTTAAAGGCCACAGTTTCTACTAGATCCCTACTAAACATTTACTACAAAGAAAACCTCCAACACTTTTAATCTTATTTGCCTTTAAATAACTTCCCAATCGTCTTCTAATATAAAGTGGTTGACAACAAATTGAGTACGAAATTCGGAGGGTTTTTTTTAATCAATTACGAAAATTTTATACCCAATTCTCAGATCTTGCCTATGATATCAAGAGAATCTCCCAGGAGACTGTGCACCTAAGATGCTCTCAAGCGATGCCCCAACAGCCATGTTCAGGGAGCGCTGCTCACAAATAACTAGATGAGGGCCAGATGCTTATTATCCAAAGCCGTTATCCTATTCTTACAATCCTTGAAATCTAGCCATTCTGTCTGACAGTAATTAGATAGCACTCCTAAAATCAGGCCAGCCTATGACAGTGAAGAAAGACTCGGATTCCAAATAGCAAGAATGCCTGGTTCTGTAGCTGGAGGTCCAGCAGGAGTCTGTATCAAGCTCTCTGACAGGACGCATTAGGTCATCACAGAGCTGCTCATACAGAAGGCAGGACGGTGTACACCTCGGAGTTATCTGCTCCGTATTGTTACTAGGAGGCTGCTTCTCAGTGCTGGTTGCATTTTTTTTAAGTCTGTGTTTATACCTGAAATCTTCTCATACAACTGACAGTAAAAAGCCACCGAAGGATCAATAAAAATTATGCATAACTCTTCTCTATCACTGACAAACGTCTTCAACAGATGACAAAATCAACAACAATGCCCAAATTGTTATCATTTCTTCTAATAAAATGTGACTTAGTAGCTTCAGCTTCACAATTTGTCAAGAAAGAAGGAATGCTTCATAAAAAAAACTCAAAAGTTTGAGACAGCAGAAGTAACCCACTGTTTGTGTTTGCTCCGTTACAGATAGATCAATCTAGTAGAGACTCTATACTAGGAATAAAACCATAGAAGAGTCAAGGGTGCTGAGCACACTGACAAAAAATTTTGTTTTGTTTTTAGATTTCACCTATTTTATTTAGGCTTCTTTTTCAATTCTAACTCTTGCTCAAGTTTGATAGAGAAGAAAATGGAGTTTACGCATTGCTGTCCCAACAAATAAGCGAGGTAAATAATACTTATTAAAAGAAGGAGAAGTCATCAGCTATCTATCATTCAGATGAAAAAACTTGTAACTGATAAGGCAATAAAAAAATGAGTGGACAATTTCTGGCTTTGTAAATAGTTTACAACAAAATTAAAGTCGTGATTTGTGTTTTATTTGGGAATCAGGACGAACAGCAGTCTGTGTTCTTGCACAGAGGAGGAGAAGGACTTCTGTGAACTACTATTGTTCATTACAACCTCATCCATACCATTTGATCTATTTTAACTTTGTAGGCACCGCCAAAAAACAAACAAACAAATAAACAAAATCCAGAGAACAAAAACCTCACCAAAAGAGAATAGACTAGAGTCCTATAAAACTTAAGGAGGGTCTCAAACTAAACCTGATGAAAATCACCTCAAACTCTCTTCTCTCTCTGAACACACCCACTGTGTGAGTGTGTGTGTGTTTCTGTGTATGTCTCTGTGTGTGTCTGTGTATTGTGTGCCAAGATACAGCCATACCTATGGCAAAATCTAGGAAACTAGGTCCTGAGTCCTAAAATTATTTTATATGGTTCTCTGGTATGTGTTTTCCTTTTCATAAGGTTTTACACAGAAAGATAATATATACTTACTAGATTTTGTAATATTCATATATTTTCTTATATTTACCTAAATGTGCTCATTTCTTCTGTAACCAAAACCATTCCTATGAACTCTCTTAAAGCTTTAATATAAACATAGAGCATCAGAAACAAGTGACTCTTGCCTAATTATGCTTAACTGTAGCACAATCTGCACACTCACTCAACTCTGATTTTATATTTTCAGGTAAGAAGAAAGAGTAGTCATATTACCAAAATCATGTGCAAGAAAGTGGGATGGGGAAAAGGAGGCAAGTTGTAATAAAAAGAGACCACAAACATTCTAGTAATTAGTTTAAGGGAAACACTTATAGATAGGACACCACTCTTTACTGTTTACCTAAATGCCCTGCAGTTGCCTTGTTTCTGAACATTTGGCCAATGGAGTAGCCACTAATTGCCATTCAAGGTATATTATTGACATTTTTGTTGCAAACTTTTAACATTTACTTCTATTCAATGTAACACTGCAAATTTCAAATGCAAGTACACAATAGCAGGTAGAATGTGAAAGTTTCTCAGATGTTAAACTAGAAGAAAGCAGTTTGCATTAGCCATTAAGAATGTGACCTCTGCAAACAAACAAACAAACAAACAAACAAGATCAGCTTCAATCTTTTTTTCTTAAACAGAATGATGGAAATAGAAACTACTTATTTATTAACATATTTTTACATTTAATTGGGATCGCAGATAATTGAGAAAAGTTCTTGATGTTCCCTATGTCCTGTCTTACTTTATGTGTGGACAGTCCTTGCTGTAAGAGACGTTTGTTCAAGTTGATGGAGCATCAGTGACCATTAGACTCACTCAACTTCCAAAGTTCCTACTGTTGGGTGTGCATTCTATAGGCTGAACAAACTTGTGACTAAATGGTTGACCATTATAGAGTCCCACAGAGGATTCTTGCTCCCATGCAAAATACTCTGTGACCTACCTTGTCCCTCCCTTTCTTCCCCATCTCCCCAGCAGCCATTAGTCTTTTAAACTATACCACTGATTTTAGTTTTTCAAGAACATTATCTAGTTTGAACTATATTACACATATTCTTTTATTTTATTTTTGTTTTGTTTTGTTTGCCGGGGGTGTTCGTGTTTTGTTTTGGTTTTGGTTTTACAAGGCAGGGATTCTCTATGTAGCCTTGGCTGTCGTGGACTCACTTTGTAGAACAAGCTGGTCTTGAAATCATGGAGATCTGTGTGCCTCTGCTTCCCCGAGTGCTTGTAGTATAGGCATATATAACAATGCCTGGCCACATAACCTTTTAATTTGCTTTATTTTACCGAATAATCTGCATTAAAGCTTTCTCTCTAGTGAAGCATCATTGAAAAGTAGCACACTGACAACAGTACACTTTATTAATACGATTTATCTGAAAAATTCTCCATTTCCCTTAGCTTGATAACATTTCTTTTAGTGTTGCATAATATTTATTGTGTAAATGAATAAATATGTATATGTGTGTATATACATACATACATTTCATTTATTTCATATATATCCATTTACTCAAAAATGGCATCTTGATTGTTTCTAGGTTTTAACAGTTAAGGATAAAGCTTCTATATGCATCTGTGTTCAGATTTCTATATAGAAATATGGTTTCAATTCACTTGTATAGATACCAAGGACCACAGCTGTTGTATTATTTATTAAGAATATATTTATTTTATTAAAAAGAAACTCCAACTGAGGGGTCCTCTTGCTCCTTTGGTGTTTTGCATTTCCTGATGACAGTATATTGAATTAGACAGTCTGTTTTTTATTGTTGAATTGTAAGTCTTCCATCTACATTTTACATAACAGTGTTTGTTGGCATTTGTTTTGAAAATATTCCTTTTAGTCCATGGCTAGTCACCAAATTCTTTTGTCTTCATAGTGATTTTTGCATGGCAGAAGCTTTAATGTCTGTGAAGTTCAGCTTATTTATTGTTTCATGGATTGTGTCTTTTTTTTAGTTTACTATTATATTTATTTATTTATTATTTTATTAATTTATTCTTGTTACATCTCAGTGGTTATCCCATCCCTTGTATCCTCCCATTCCTCCCTCTCTCCCATTTTTCCCTTACTCCTCTCCACTATTACTGTTCCTGAGGGGATTACCTCCCCCTGTGTATGCTCATAGGGTATCAGGTCATGGGTTGTGTCTTTGTTGTTGAAAACCAAAGAGACTCACATGAAACTCAAATTTACCAGAATTTCCTCCCATGCTAGTTTTTATAATTTTTATAGATAAGTATTTAATACTTAGTTGTAGGATATATTTTGAGTTCAACTTTGTGAGGTATATAAAGATATCATCTCCTTGGTAGCCTATGATCATATAGTGGGGGAGGAGGTCTCCATCAGTCACAGACGTAGGCGAGGGGAATAGTGTGAAAGTGGGAGGGCGTAAAGTCTTTCATGGGACATACCCCTTGGGCTAGTGTCTCGATATAAGAGAGAAGCATGGGAGAATGGGGAAATAGAAGGAACCAGAGGGCCCGGGAAACCTACAAGAAGAACATTATGATGATGGGCGGATCTGGGTCCTGGGGTCCTTCCTGCTCAAACTATGGCACCAGCCAAGGACAATACTTGCAGTAAACTTCGAACCCCTACCCAGACCTAGCCGATGGACAGGGCATTCTCCACCATTGAGTGGTGAGTGATGTCTGACTTTCATACAAACTCTAGGGCCCCATTTCTGACCATGTCCCCTTGATAGGGAGGCTTCTCTATTAGGCTTCTCATAGATCCTTTATTTTGGTTGACTCCTTCAGTAACTCCTCCCTCCTCCTGCCCCCATCCCTGATTAATTCTTTAGCTCTACCCATATTACACCTTCCTCTTTCATATCTCATTCTTTCCATTGTCCCTTCAAATGTTTTTCAGTTGTGTTGTTATTTGGCTGGTATCTATATAGCTTTTCATACCTCCTTCATTTGAGTTATTTCTAGCTTTACCCCTTGATTTCTGCTATACCTCATACGCCTCTGTGCTTAAGTCACTCTGGTCCTAGTATTCCACACCTCTACTTTCATTTTAGCTGTAATCTACTATCTTCCATTCTCCATTTCTACTTTAAGAGTTTCCACTCATGCTTTAAGTTTTAAACATCCTAAATAAAAGATCCAACTTGATTCAATTCCTTAGCAATTCTGAGTAGAGCAGCAATGAACATGAATATCCAAAGGTCTCTGGAGTAGGATAGAAAGACTGTTGCATATGTACGCCCCGGAGTGGAGTGTCTGCGTCATATGGCAGTTCTACTTCTGGTTTATTGAGAAATATCCAGTCTTATTTCTAAGCAAGAGATTGCATTCCCATCAAGAGTATAGTTTCTCTGTTGTCGTATCAAGGCCAACATTTGTTGTTGTTTGTATTCCTGATGATAGCTGTTCTGACTGGGAGGAGATGTAATCTTAATTGTAATTTTAATTTTCCTGGTAGCTAAGTATGCTAGGTGTTTTAAAAAGTATTTTCTAGCCTCTACTTTCTAGCCTCTTTTCTAGCCTCTACTTTACTCATTTGACAATTTTCTGTTGTGTTCCATAGCTCATTTTTAATTAGATTACTTATTTTCTAATGTCTACCTATTTGTGCTCTTTGTATAGCATTTGCCAACCATCAGCAAATGCTTTATGAGTAAACTTTCTGCCACCTACCTGACCAGCAACACTTTTTTTGCTTTCTGAAATAATTTGAAGTGATAATGTAGATAAAGCTTACAGATAAGGAACTTTCTCTTTGGGTATCTTAATTTGTTTTGTCTCTTTGAGAACTATTTTTATGCAAATGTGAGAGACAAAGAAGCACATTTAAGTTTTCCACATCTAAAATTGTATACTTATAATAAAGATGATTATTGAGGATGAGACTTGTGTAAGTGTGAATGGGGGTTAAAAGTTCTGATAACTGAAAACAAGAGAAAACAGCCCAAAGAGTACTTTTTTTTTTCTGCTCCTTGTCACAAAACAAGTCAAGGTCATTGCGTCCTGATGCTGTAGGCAGAGACTTTGTGTAACCACACGAATCTATTACCTGGTGGAAAAGTACATTACCCTTGGACAATTTTTACATGTTGCAGAGAAGCAGAAATAAAACATTTCTGAAATCGATTTTTCATGACCAGTCAAATCTATAAATAAAGCTTTTCTCCCTCAAATATTTTCTGTCTTGGTTCTTTGGAATAGCAGTGAGACAGTTTCATGAGACATGAGTTTGCCTGTACCACAGAATTCATTTCATGCATGAAGGGGCTACGCAATATCCCAGCAGGGCAGGTCGTCACTAAGAGCGCAGCTCTTACTCCTCAAGTACTGGCAAAGGACAGGGACTCACTAAAGCTTTCTAGCTTGGGGTTGTTGAGTTTTAAATAGAGACTGAAAGCAAAGCTTCTGAGCCCAGTAGTGTCAGTCCTCTCTGAGCATTTCACTTGCTGGAGTGTTTTATGGGGAAATGAGTAGGTGTGAGAATGAACTTGGCTTACTATACTCGTGGGTTTCACACCTATGTGGTAAAAATGTCTTTGTCGTCTCCTTGAAAAGAAACAAAATTAACAGGGACAGATGATGGAAGTTTTGCCTTTTTTTTTTCCTCTGAGGGGGCGAATTAATATCATTTAAATGAGCATTGTTCCTACGTTGACTGACTTGCTAAATAGGCTACCCTTGATGATACCCTCAGGTATATTTAAAATGCAGATGAATATTAATAGAGGTTCAATATTAAGGAGAAAAAAATGAATCTACCCTAGATTTTTAAGTATTAATGAGATTTGAGAACACAGAGAAGATATAGCTTGCTTTGATAGAATTGGATAATAAGATAATAGTGTTGCAGGACAATGAGACCATCACAAAAATCCATAAATAGTCAAAAATGCTGAGAGCAGCTGACGACGAAGTTTCCAGGCTCCACTGATACAGCTATAACCCAAGGCTCAGGGATCATCTCAGAAGATAACATAAAGAAGTGATGAGAGCCAGAGGATCAGGAAGTCCACTGTGAGATTGTGCTTTCTAGCTATAGCAGGGAGGCTGCGCCCATGAAATTTCTACGACTTGGCTGCCGAGAGAAGCCTCAAACAATTCCAGCAACAGTTGCCATCACAGTGAAAAGGAGGAAACTTGACAAGGCTCCACCCCTAGATGAAGAGCTACAGGCAATTAACAACTCCTGAGAGAGACTTTGTCGTCATCATGGATGAGCCTCCTGATTGGTTGTCTAATAAGAGTGGTCAGTCCTAGAAACGCTGAGTAGATTCCATACATCGTATTGTATATTGGCTATATATATATATATGTGTGTGTGTGTGTGTGTGTGTGTGTGTAACACCAGGGGTTGAAAAAGAGCAGGCCATGGATTTGGGGGTAGAAGTTGGACAGAGGTAGCATAGGAAGGAGGAGAGTGAGCAGAGAAATGATGTAATTAGACTTTATCTTCATTTTAAAACTATTGCAAATGTAAAAGTAAGGATAATTGCTTTAAGTATAGGTATGATTTTTGAAAAACTACAAATTCCAGTGTTTATTGTAAAATACCAAGCAGAAGAGCATATTGAGACAAGAATTTTAAAACAAAGAAGTTGATTGGCTTTAGACTGTAGGTTGAGATTTCTTCCTTTCTTCTGCTAACTCAGGCATCAAAGTCTGAGCTCTCACTCTGAATGTCTTTACGACAGACAGTGATAATTGAATCTCGTTTATTAGTTACCTGAATCTAAAAAATTTTGTTTTCTATGAGTGCATTCCAATATGCTTGGTGTTACAAGAGAAAATACAGTAGAATTTAAGATTAAAAATAGAATAATACGATGAGGCAAAAACCTAAATGTACTCTTGCCTTAAGAACAAAAAAGGCTGAAACGTCTTAAATTCATTTTTACTTCTCTTGAGCTAAAAAAACAAACATGATTTCATTATGCAGTTAGTATGTCTGTAGTAGAAATGATGGACAATGATGACCATAAACCTGTTTTGTCATTCAGATATGTACCAATAAGCTCTTCCTTTATTATTTTTTTAGCAATCAGTAAAATCATTGAATACATTTGGGCTTGCATGTTTGTCTTCTACTTATAAAACTGAGAGGCACTGTCCTTGGTGGGAAAGTTTGATTTGACTTACATTTACATTTGCTTTTCCCCATCACAATCCATCACTGAGGAAAACAATACACGAAGTCAAGCAGGAACCTGAAGGCAAAACCAGAAGCAGAACCATGGAAGAATGCACACAAGTGATAGGATAACACCTGAGTTGTAATCTGAATAAATTAATAAAATTAAATTAAAAAAAAAAAGAATGCAGCTGACTGGCTTGCTCTAACCACTTCCTCAGCTTGCTTTTTAAAACAATTCAGGCAGGGCCATCTATCCAAAGATGACGCCACCCAAACTGGGCTGGGCCCTCCCATATCAATATCAATGTATAAGAACACACACACACACACACACACACACACACACACACACACACACACACGGGACTCGCATACAAGAGCCAATCTTATGAAGGCATTTCCTCACTTAAGGATGCCTCCTCCCCAGTGAATCTACCTTGTGTTAAGTTGATAAAAACTCAAGGGGCACAGTTATTCACTCCAGTGGTTAAGCGAGCTTGATTTAAAAAAAAAAAAAAAGTATTGTATCCAAAACTCAAGGCAGTAAAATACTATTTTGTTACAAGCTTGTTGTTGTTTGTTTGTCTCTTTGCTTGCTTGTTTGTTTTAGATAGGGTCTCAGTATATACCTCTGACTGGCCTAGTGCTTACTATATAGACCAGGTTGGCCTCAAACTTACACACATCCATATCCCTCTGCTTCCTAAGGGCTGAGGTTAACGGCTTGCATCACTATGCTCAAATGAAATAATCATGCAGAGAAACAAATGCTTCCAAAATTATTGAGATAAAAATCTCACTAATATAACTGCCCAAACCTGAGCTGAGCAAAGTGATGCAAATAGATATGGCAACACGGAGGGGAAGGGCGAGCACGAGGTCTCACATTTACACAAAGAGTCAGAGTAACTAAGGGATGCCAGGAGCAGAAAAATAGTCTTCCCTAAGGAAGTACGCATCAATTAGTTATCCAATAACCAAATGGGCAACCCTGAAAACACATATACAGGTTATATTATACAGTCAGAGCAGACTGTATTTAGGAATGTACATGTATATACATATATGCATGCAATAAGAATTAATGAAAAAGAAACCATAAATTTGAAAGAGAACAAGATTTGTTATCTAAGAGGGGTTGGAGGGAAGAAAAGGAAGGGAGAAATGTTATAATTATATTACAATCTAAACTTTTTAATAAGTAAAAACAAACAAACAAACAAACAAAAACCCAATGTTCTGGTCTTTCCTGTAATGGTTTTCTTGGAAGAAGTAATATATCTTAAATTTTGAGGTAGGAATAAAGATAAAAATCTGGCATCAAATATCCCAGAATGGCCATTTTTGTGATACTATTCTCATTTTACTTTCCAGGTCACTGAAAACAGGACAGAAGGTTGTGAGCTATGTCCTCCATTAACCACTGCTCAGAATTTTTTACATTTACATGCACCAATTCCCCACTAGCAAGAACTATAACACAGTCAAAGAGAAGTACATAAAGGAGAGGCACATGTTTATAGCCTAGTTTAGAAAAAAAAATCAAGACATCTCAGCTTGAAAATTTTTATTTATTTCATCAAATGCTAAGAACGTCATTGCTCAGTAGTCTTTGCTAGGATTAGAGACCATGAAGGATATTCACACAAAAATGACTTACCTTTGTAAATAGAAGTACTCATATACATTGTTATGAGCACATAGTGTTAGTATACAATTTATTAAATATGAATTCTTATAATGATTTTGTAGACTATATTCTTTAAAAACATTAAAATATGGTAAAATGTTCTTCAATAGAACTGCTTTCAAAGAAAAACAATACCATCCAGTTAAACTCTTATGCAAATGAGAAAAATGACATTCAAAAAGAGGAAAGGATTTATCCAAGTGTATACAGACAATTGTATAAAACTCCATTTAGTTTTCCAACCATTGTTCTTTCTATCACACACCATTGCCTGCCCTGTGCAAGTTAGTTGGCAGACTTTGAAATGTGATGTTTGCAAAAGCTCTAATCTCTCTCCTGAAGCCAAATTTGCATATAAACTGACATATAAAGAAAAAAACCTGAACTGGTAAATAAGATCCCTTAAAGGTAAATATGTAGTTTCTAAGCAGTGTGTTTTGAAAGTTAGTAAAGGAACTCAAAGATCAAAACAGATGTAGTGACTTATGACCTACTCATAATAGTAACTTTAAAAGATTAAGACATTGTTGGGGAAAGTTCAAGTTAATATTAGTATTTGCTTATAGCCTATTAAGGAACATATTTTGAGAATACAATAACTAAATAGGCATTTTAGTTTGGTTTCTATTGCTATTATAAAGCCCATGATCAAAAGGCTTTACTTCAACAAGAAGGGAAGTTTGGTCAGGAATTCAAGGCAGGACCTGAAGGAGAAGCCATAGAGAAATGCTGCATATTGGCTTGCTCCTACTGGCATGCTCAGCCTTCCTTTCTGTTCCACCCAGGGTTGGTGCTGCCCTCAGTTACCTGGGCTTTCTCATGTCAATCATTACTCAAAAATGTCCTACAGACTTGCTTCCAGACAATCCAAGAAAGACATTTTCTCACTGAGGGTCCTCCTCCCAGATCACTGTAAAGTGTGCCAAATTGATACACAGAAGCACACACACAGACACACACACACACACACACACACAGACACACACACACACTAACTAAGCTAACAGGACACATTGTTTGGTGTCAAAACTTATAGCAGCCAACTCTGATGACAGAACAAAGCATCCATGGCCACATTGGTATCTATGGGAGGAAAGTGGGCAGAGGGAAGAAAGTACCACTCCATATCACTCGAGTTTGTGAAAAAACTTTCAGTAAAACACCTCCAAATATAAAAACATTTATCTATAAGCCCACCCATCCTCTCCTTGGCCTTATAACTTCTGTACATCATCCAGTGGTCTGAGATCATAACTGGAATGGTACTATATAGATAAAATAAAGGCAAAGTCCACTTCTGAAGCAACAATGAAAGGGGAAGGCGATATGAAGTGATATATGGGAATTCAATATGAAGGACCTGTAGTCCTTAGTTGTGCTCTTCTTGGTTCCTCAGTTGAAGACAGGCCTTGGAAGGCACTGATCTTTCTGAAGGAGCATCTGGGAGAAGCTTCTACGTGAGCCCTCAGGCCCACTATGTGTTGGCTGGGCCAAGAGCAGAAGCAAGGACACTGGCAGAGATTCAGTGGGCAAGCCATTCACGAGAGCCAAATGAACAGGGAAGGCCACAGCAGATGTGGACACCTGTTCTCATTCCGGTGTGAGTGCCAACAGGCTGACCACAGCACAAGCAGGGGAGAAACACCCTAGTAGCCTGGAAACCCCAGAAGACCTGCCCCCACAGAGACATGCTGTCCTGCTGCAGCCAGAACAGACACAGCACCACGCTCCTTATGAGTGGGAGAAGCAGAAATATGGAAATTGGAAGACAGAGAAATGATGTCAATGAAATGAATCATGTAAACTGAATTGGAATACACAGCATTTTATGTAATTTTCTTCCTAGCCAGACCATTTATGGCAGAAGGCGTTCATAATTTTGTAAATCCTGCTCTCTTCTGACATCCATTCAGAAAGTCCCCAGAATCATTTATCCAGATTCTATCCTGATAGCTTAACAAAAGAAAAGAGTTATTGCATTGATTCACATCTTGTGTTCCCTCCACACAAAAATGGAAAGGATAGTTTCCCTAGGATAAGGCAGGTGATAGAGATGGAGTCTATTTAAACAATTCCACACATTCAGATTACTTTTTTCATAAATCACTTTTGTTTACACAGATATAAAGTAGTTATTTGAAGGAACTTTATAAATATAAATGTCCTAAGTCAGTGTTACAAAACTTTTGTACCACATGATACTTAATATAGTCTTTAACCCCTTCTAATGAATGTTTTTTTTATTTTGTATAGAAAATAGTAGTTTTCAATATGACATTTTAATATTCCTATATAACAGCTTATTATCCTTATTACCCTTTATTTTCTTTCTCTCCCAACTCCCAGTGGTCTCTTCAGTGCCCAATAATACCGTATCTTTTACTTACATATCATATGGGGTGTGTGTGTGTGTGTATGCGCATACATGCGTGCGTTGTGTTCCACATATTTACCAGCATGTGCTGTAGATTTCCTAAGTCATAGCCATTCAGACCAGCCAGCAACAGTCTCCATGTAGTTTTGATTTGCATTTCCCTTTTAATTAGTGATGTTGAACATTTTCTCACACATTTATTAGACATTTGTTGAACTCGATTATTCATTCATTGACTTGGTGATTTGTTTCTTTAGTGTTTAAACTTCTGAGTTCTGCATATATTCTCTCAGACATGAAGTTGGAGAAACTTTATGCACTTTTTAGGCTGTTTCTCCAGCAGTGAGGAACCTTTTGAGTTTCATGCAATCTTGTTTGTCCATTTTGATGCTGGTTTTTCAGTCACTGGAGTTATTTTCAGGAAGTCATTGCCCATACTTGTGCCTTGCAATATTTTCCTCTAGGCATTATAAATCCGGGTTGAGAGGAGGGAGTAATTGGAATGCATGCTGTATGTGAATGAAAGTGTCAAAGAGCAAATTTAACTAATAATTTTAAACATTATTAGCAGTGTAAAATGATTCAAGACTTCAGGTAACATCTTTGATTTGTTTTTTTTTTTTTTTTTCCAGATACAATTTCTCTGCATAGCCTTGGCTGTCCTGGACTCCCTTTGTAGACCAGGCTGGCTTCAAACTCACAGAGGTTCACCTGCTTCTGCCTCCCAAATTGCTGCGTTTGTAGGTGTGCACCACCACGCCAGGCTCTTGATTTGATTTGTATAAATGGTTAGAAAGAGGGACCTCATTTCATTTTTCATGTCCAGTAATTACAGCGAGAGGGACAGAGCCAGAGAGATAGACAGAGGCAGGGAGATAGAGACAGACAAGAGCGAAAGACAGAAAGAGACAGAGAAAGAGAAAGACGTGTGTGTGTGTGTGTGTGTGTGTGTGTGTGTGTGTGTGTGTGTGTGTGTGTGTTAGGCATATCTCTGGGAGGTTGCACATTGATTTTTTGTGTGTGTTATTCTTATCAACTGTGCTGCTTTGTTACCATGTTTTGAGGTATTTAAAATCTACTATTGAGTTCCTTCCAGAATAGCTGTTTTTGCTCAAGATTTTTTCTGCTTCCATATGTATTTTAGAATTGGTTTTTTTTTTCTAGTTCCGTCAAGAGTGTCACTGGATTTTTATGGAGAAATACATTAAATCTTTAGATTTCTTTCATAACAGTATTGTTCTGCTCATTTATAAGCATGGGAGGCTTTTCCATCTTCCTGTGTCTTTTTCAATTTCGTTCGCAGTGCAGATTTCTCTCAACAATTTTGTTAGATGTTTTCTGAAAGAAAAAAAATGAATGTATTGTGAATAGAATTTTTAGATATGTGCTCCTTTTTTAAGGAACAATGTTATAATTTTTATTACTTTTTATGGTATAGGGGGTCATAGCATATATGTGTCTGTGGAGGTAAAAGGACAACTTGTCAAGGTTGACTATCTCCTTCCATCATGTGGATCTGAGAAGCCTAGCTCAGGCCATCAGGAGTAATGACAGGTTCCTTCATCAACTCAGCCATTTTGTTGACTGTCCTCATTTATTGGCATGTAGGAATTTTGTATTGTATTGGCATGTAGAAAAAAATCTTGCTTTTTCTCAACTTTACTTTCTAGTATTTAGCTAAAACAAAAGTGCTTATCAAATTAAAATATTTTTCCTATGGCTTCTGGAAAGTGCTTTAGGTTTGGATAATACTTGAAAGTAGGGATTGTTTGCATTCTTCTTTTTATTTGTACCCTCTTACTTTCTTTTCTTCCCTTTTTGTTCTAGCTAAGCCTCCAAGTTCTAAAAGGAATATGATTATGCGATTGTCTCATGACTGACTATATAGGAAACACTTCCAATTTTCTTATTAAAATTTAGCATAATTTTACCTATTGGCTTATGACATACAGCCTTTATTATGTTGAGGTATGTCTTTTTATTTGTAGTTTCTTTTGTAATGTTCAATTAAAGATGTTGAAATATCTCAAAAATCCCTTTTTGAGTCTACTGAAATTGTATGTAATTGCTATACTTTAGGCTGTTTTTGTGCTGGATTACATTGATTTGTTTTTGAAGAAAATTTTTTCATACTTAGAAAGAAAGCAACTTTATCATGCAAACTTTGAACTTTTTCAAACATACCTCATTTGGGGTTCTTTAATGCTTATACCTCCATTCCAATACAACTACCCTAAATAGGAGAGAAAAGAGGTTAATGGGAACAGGAGAAGTAGACCATTTTAGACTTAGTTCCTTAGAGGGATTGCACTCTTCTTTGTCAGGTTTTCAGCAGGCCTGTTAAGCAACAAACCAGCAGTTCAGCAAAGGTTACTACAACCACAGCATCCAGAATCCTAAGCAGCAGCCAGAACCAGAACCTCAAAGTGTTCTCTGGAGCTTTTTTCTCTGGGAGCATCTCAAAGTGGAGCAATGAACATCCACATTATCTCAGAAGTCACTTTTCCGCAGACAAATACTGCACACGCTCACACAGATCTGTTTCACACTCAGAATCAAACAAAAACATGTTTACATCCACTAGATATCATATTGTTAGCAACTATTTGATATGGTGATGAATTTTGTTTATAAGCACTTAATATTTTATTTGTGTTTATTGAGAAATTTCTATATATTCTTATGTAGATTTCTGTTTCATTTGTTTGGATTTGATATTAAGACAATATTCAACTCCTAAAATGAGGCTGGCAGTGTCCTATTCCTTTCTGTTTCATGAAGAAATTTGGTTTTAGTTTTTCTATAAATTTTTAATGAAATTTTCCAGTGATTCTGTTCAGTTCTGGAATTTTCTTTGCTGGAAGACTTCATTACTTCATTCTAATGTTCTTGATATGTTCCTGATTTGATTTTGATAGGTCTAAGAATTGAATTCTGTCCTGTCTATATCTTAGTCAGTGTTCTATTGCTGTGAAGAGACGCCATGACCATGGCCACTCTTAGAGCAGAGCAGATTTTAATTTGGGTTTGCTGAGTATTTCAGAAGTTTCATTCATTATCATCATGGCAGGAAGCATGGTGACATGCAGACACACATGGTTCTGAAGAAGGAGCTGAGAGCTTTACATCTGAATTTAGAGGAAGGAGAGAGAGAAACCCCAAAGCCCCATCCTAGTGACAGACTTCATCCAACAAATCATATCAGCTCCAACCAGGCCACACCTCCCAAAACGTTTCAAGTAGTGCCACTCGCCAATGACCAAGCATTCAAAAATCCGAGCCTGAGGGGGCCGTTCCTATCCAGACCACCACAGATTAGGTTTTCCTAACATTTTACAATACAGAAGTACAAAGTATTTCATAATGATTCTATTTGTATTTCTTTTATGTCGATTATAATGTCCCACTTTTCAGATATAATTTTATTTATTTAGGCCTTTTATTTTAGTCCTGTTGGATAAGAGTTTATCAATCATGCTTATCTATTCCAGAAACCAAACTTTTGGGCTATTTTTTATTAATTATTTCTATTGGCATTTTATTTCCTGTTTTTTCATTTTTCTACTTTCTTTATTTTTCTTTATAATTGCTATTGACTTCATCTTTGAGGTATTTATTAATGATCTCTGGGGATTTTTGTACTTTGAGAGTTTTGTTTGTTTGTTTGTTTCTTGTAAGTTATCAGAACTATAAACACTCAAAAAAGGGCTGGTAAGTTGTCTTTTTATTTTCATCTGATTCTAGGAATTTAATTAAAACTTAGCTTTGTTTCATGAAATTAAATTTATACGATGAGCTACTGAAAAGAATATTTATTCTGAGGCTATTTGATGGAATATTCAGCTAGGCCTTTTAATTCCATTTGATGAATGATGCATTTAATTTTAAAGTTTCTTTGCTAATTTCTTTTGTCTGGATGATTTATCTATTGATAAAAGTGAGATACTCATGACATCCACTACTATTGAATCTGAGTCCATCTGTCATTTAATGTGTTTTATAAAATTGGTTATCCCAATGGTGAGTGCAAATATAATGGTTACATATTCAAAATATAAGAATGTATATTTTGATTTTAATCCAATTGGTTAGTCAGCACTTTTTAATTAGAAAGTTGAGGGTATTTACATTTAGGATTGCTATTGAGAGTACTTTACTGACTCAAATAATTCTGTAAATTTCTGATTGGTTCTTTTCTTTTGGTATTTAAACTGACCTGATCATGGTTCACTCTTTCCTAGTTCTATTTTGATTATTTATCCTTTGTAATTCTCTCCTGATTAAGGTTTTCCTTTAATGTGTTTTGTGATGTTAGCATGATGTGTTTCAGTTGCTTTAATGTGTGCTTTCCTTGAAATGTTTTCATTCCTTAGGTGATGCTAAAAGGCAATTTCCTGGACATAAAAGCAAAATAGTGTTGGTTTGCTGTTTCTTATTTTCATGGCCTAAAATACATTATTACAGGCCTATTTTTAGAATTAGTGCTTGGAAATCTATTGTTATTCTGATAAATTGGCCCTTGAAAACAAATTGACATTTTTCTCTTGCTAATTTTAATATTGATTCTTGTCTTTGTGATCTTAGCAATTTTACTATAAAATATGAAGATGTCTTTCTCTGGCCATGTCCATTTAGAATTCTAATTATCTTTTACATATAAATGTCCATTTTCCCTATTTGGGAAATACTATTCTATAATTGCATTGAATATATTCCCTGTGCCTGTAGTTTTGTCTAAGATCTTTCTTCTACCTTGTAGGTTCCTAGATATTTTGTTTGTTTATTTGTTTCTTTTCAAGTCCTATTATTTTTGAAAATTGTAGTTAGAATTTTTCTTGTTGATGTGCTACACTTTCATTTGTCTCATCTAATTTGTCAATGATGTTTCCTCTGTGTTTAAAGCTTATGGGAATAACCAACTACTACCTGATTAGATTTAAAGTCTACTTCATGAGATGCAACCCATCCCCGACACTGCTTTTGTGGCCAAGAATTTGAGACTAGGTAGGCTACGGACCCAGGGGAAACCTAGATATTACTGTTCTATTAAAGGAAAGTAGCAGGAAATTGACTTCCAATGACATTCTGGTATACTTATAAAGTAGTGCCTTGCTCAGCCATCATGGCAAAAGCATTCTCCTGCAGCAGATGGGAGCAAATACAGAGACATTGGAACACTCATTCCTAAGTGGGATATCTCTATTAAATACCTCCCCTTGGGGCTTAGGGTACACTGTGGAAGAGTAGGCTGAAAATTGTAAGAGCCAATGTGGATGAAAGACACCAAGGAAATAATGCCTTCTAGATACAACAGGACTGATGAACATATGGACTTGCAGAGATTATGACAATGTGCATAGGACCTGAAATTAAATGTGGTCTCAGTACTGAGAGGGGAATAGACACAAGCACTTATTCCTGAGATTGGTCCATTGAAAGGGTTGAGAAGGATAACAGAACAGGAATGGCTAAATTGAGGTGAAGGAAGGAGAAGGCAGTATATAGGAGGGAATACTAGAAGCATAATTTATAATGAATATATTTCAAAAAGTAATAGGAAGGCCTACTACTGGAGAATGTTGGCATAATGTTCTTGTGACCTGTGGACAGTTTACCCTTGTTCATTCATATGCCGATTTCTCTACCCCAATACCTGGGCAAACGGCTTGTCACTTTAAACAGGAGGCTTTCTCTTGGGAGATAGATAACAACTTGGCCTAACACAACAGGCACCATATAGCCCAGAAGAGGGCATTTAGATCTGTACAATCTTGTTTTGATTTCAATAAGATAATAATTATATGTTCTTTGGTAATGGTGGTATTATACATTCTCTTTGAGAAGGGTCAAAATAAAGCAGACCTAAATATAAATGTTCTTTCCTCTACTCATACAAAGAAAAGAAGACTTTCCTTAATTGATCTGTGCATCCTACATAATCTAACACATTTATAATTGAGTACTGGACAATGCATGTGAGAAACTGTATGTTTTCAGAACAAAAGAACCAGACACTGATGACTCGGAATCAGACCTGACAGGCGTCATCCGCCAGCATGCTGAGACCCTGGCACATCTGTTCCAGCATCCTGCATGTTCCAGACTCACTGCCACCCATCACAGCCTGCTCCCAGGAGAGCTTTGAAAAAGCTTTTGATTTCAGTTGGTACAGTATTTCAGACTATCCCAAACAGGACTTCTATCTAAGCCTAGAATTTCTCAACCTTTACAGACTGGACCACAGATGCTATTGCTAGTTTTATTAACTAATTTTCCCAATTTTATTTTGGGCCTCCCAAAAGGCATTCTTCATCCGAAATCAATGAGAAGCAGCCACAATAAGAATGAGGTTCTATTTCCCTTAAGGGGGTTTGGATAGGTTTTTGGTTGTTTTCTTGGGATATAATTGTTTATTGCCCTTGAGAGTTGGCTATACGTTACTAATGGTCTTATTCAGAAAGAAAATAAGGTTACACTTAGGGATTTTTCTTTTTTTCTTTCTTTCCTTCTTAGGTATGCAGATAGAGATTGAAAAGAAAAAAGAGAGAATATAGAAAACATATAGAGAACATAGGACAAAAGTAGATTATTAAACTTACTCAATCTAACATTTGAATTCTTTCTTTCAAATAAGTCTATTTTTAATTCATTGATATAAAATTTTGTGTATTGGTGGAAAAATAAGTTTATTTCTGATATATTGGTATAGAATTCAAATTTAAGTTTATCTTTGTCACACACGTTATATTAATGTATAGTCAATCACATTCATGGCCATATCAACTACTAATCTATTTTAGCACAGTAACATACATCTTAGTTTTAACAGATAGATTTCATTCTAAAAATATATTATATACAAATAAATAGATAAGGTCTTCAGAAACCTCAGAGACCTACAGAATATGGCATTTAAAATGATTTTTCTTTATTATTTTAAGGAATATTTGACAACAAGACAGGATAACACCTGGTAGTACCCAGCCTACCTCAAAGAAGATGATGAGCATCAAAAAACCTTCTTTTGTAGAAGGCTTCAAATGTGGCAAACCAACCACCGGGGGATAATGTCCTCATTTCTGCCACAGAAAGAATTCTTCCTGAAATGTGCAAGCTTGGATTCAGGCTGAGTTGACTGTGGAACTCTGCCAAGACAGGGTAAGCAAATCCTTAATAGTTCCTGCTTCTCAAATATGTCTGTCAAATAAACTGACCCAGAAGGCTAAAGATGTTCCAATGTTCCAAAGTTTCGGGTGGCTGTCCAGATAGCAGACTGTCTGTGTCCTTTTTTTTTTTTCATTTTGGAAGCTGCTAACCTGCACTTCTTATTTACTCAGGTAATTAGTTTTAATCCTTCTCAAGTTTCTGATGGTGTTGAAGACGATATTACTATAGTTTTACAATGAATATTAATTGTTTAGGAATTAAAAATGATGTTTTATCTCTAGAAATTTTAGGTTAATAGGTTGACAGAAAAATAATTTAGGTACAAAACTTTAGACTCTCATAGATAGCGTAAATAATAATTTCTCCTAAGTTATAATATGCATATGGACTGGACATTGCAAATGTAAATCTTACCTAATAGTTTTCTTAATTGTTCCATAATTATTATTGTATTTTAGTTTATTACTAAAAGAAAATGAAGTTTTTATTAGACATAAAAGGGGGAATGACATAATGTTGTTGTGGACTGTGTACCATTTACCCTTGTTCATTCAAATTCTGATTTCTCTACCCCACTATCTGGTTTCAATCCAAACATTGCATTGTGGTGTTTATTCTAAGTATCTCCTGTCTCAAGTTTGGGTAAACATGTCACATTTTACAAATAAAAGCCAACTAGCCAATGCTGAGCAATAACACAGAATAAGGTGGGACATCCTAGTCCAGTGAGGAGTAGAAAAAGAGAAGAAAGGAGGGTGGACACATGAGGAAAGGACCAGGTAACACCAGGGGAAATGAAGCAGACCTAGGAGGTGAGTTAAAAGCAAGTATAATGTGGGAAATCTGAATGAGAGGAAGCTTTACTAGCTTGGAGTATTACAACGGAATAATTATTGCTTAGTATTATGCTCTAGGCTAATTAACTGTATCCTCGTCTCTCAATATATTTGGATATGTAGCTAGTTAAGGAGTAGCTGTTGATTTATTAAAAGAATAAATTAATATTAAATATTAATAATCATTCAACACTAAAAGCTTCTTAAAATAGATATATAATAGATTAATAAGTATATACGTATGTATGTATGTAGTAGGTAGATAGATAATAGACAAAGAGATTATAGTCCTTGATTCTCTATGATGGAATGACAGTGTCACCAGTGAACATCATAGCATAACATAAAAGAAAAATCTGGAGGATCTTAGAATAGGTGATCTTGTTTCATAATTGTGAGCCAGTGTCTCATATACCCTCAAACATTATAACATTATATGCTATTGTCATTGTTCTTGGTTATCCTCTAAAACATAAAACCTTATTGACCAAGACATTACATGATTGAGTCACTGCTCATGGGGAAATCAAGCTGTTACCAACGTAGAGGTTTCATCATTCTTGGCTAGCTTTAGAGTACTGGAAGGTGTCATGCACACTAACTGGAAAAGAAAAACAACCAACAACCTTTCCTAAAGGTGAACCCTGCAAGCTACAATAATGACTGTCCTGCAAAGATACTCTTAGTGGTGCAATATTGTCATGAGCACCATAAGAGTAACTAGTCACTTTCTCCCTAAATTGAAGTCTCACTACACAAGATGAAACCCGAATCTAGCACCATTATCAGGACAGAATCTGTGGCTAGACAGGTCATAGGCCCTACTAATGAAGTACTATTACTTGATAAATAAACACAATGTTAAACTGACTACTCATGATTTATTTTTTTATTAATTTATTCAGATTACAACTAAATTGTTATCCCATCACTTGTATGCTCCTGTTCCTCCCTCCCTCCCTAATGATTTATCTTTATACCCATAGATAAATGACTCTTTCAACACTCATTACAGAAACTTCTATTTAAAGTATCAGGTGATTAACACAGAGACCCACAAACTAGTCGAGACTCAAAAGAAAAGACTGCAGAAGTCTCAGCCCTAACTGGCACATATCTATTATAAGGCTTCTTCCTTAGGCTCAGGTATTATTGCCAAAGAGGGGATGGAAAAAGTGTATCCGGGTGATAGTATGACTAGATTGCAGTTGCACATAAGAAATCATGCACCTGTGACAGGACACATAAAACCTATGCAAGGTTAGGCAAAACCAAATCACATAATGAAAACAAACAAAAGAAAAGGTGGGAACAAACTCCTAAGGCTAGTTAAGGAGCTTGAAAACAGATAGATGCTTGAACAATAAGTTCTCTTTAAGCATACATACCCTGGTAAGCTCCAGTGGAAAACCAAGAATATAGAGAGAGAAATTTCAAATTGAACTTAAAGAAATTTTTTTAAAAGTACACAAATTTGTATGAGCAAGATTGATCTGGAAGGAATTAAGCTAGGAGGTGAATATGATCAAAGCCATTATAAACTCTCAAAACACTAGAATTTTTAAAAAATCATGTATTGAGAAATTGTTTAAGCTTTTACATATGTAACATTTGATTTTTCCCCACATCTAATACCATCAGTTGGTAGTCAAGGATTCTTATGTAGTCATGTCAATAACTAGATCCTTACAAGTGTAAGTAACCTGCATTTAATAAAATATAAGTCAAGCTTCAGAAATGTTCCAATTTGGCTCAATTTTTTTTCAGATGAGGAATATATACTTATTGTAAGATCTCACGAGTGGAAATTTGTTGTTTAGCCTACATCAAGAAATTGAACTGGGGATTTTCATTGTGGCAAACCTTATACAAGTTTTCCATTGGTGTCTCTAAATTAAATGTCTTCCATGCTTGGCTAACCTGTGGGTAACAAAGCTGGAAAAGATAAATAAATAAGTTCCTCTAGTAAAAGCTTTGTCAGTTGAGAAATAAATTTTACCTAGTCTTGAAATCTTGATATACATATAAAAAAGTATGTCCAACAAACAGATTGAGGTTTTTGTGTCCTGATAAGTCAGTATGCAACAGAACCACTAGGAAACTTTAAAGATTGTCCTTGAGTTCAAGCCAAGATTAATAAAAACACTAGCACAAGCACATTTTATCTTTTACATAGAACGATTACCTCAGCCATTTTTATTGAGTCCTTGTTGTCACCAGCCTTAGTAATGAAGTACTTATTTGAATGAGAATAAACTTTTGGGAGTTAACTTCCTACATCCAGTGTATATTCAGAAAATACACCCTATTGGGAGCTTGAAAGACAATCAAGAAACAGAAATGAGAGGGAATAGAAAATAAATGTTCTTCACTAGAATTGCAGGCCAAACTGTGCATTAAAATTGCCTAGCATAGCATGTTTTGTATCCATCATAATGTCAATAAGCCTCATCACATGTATGATTCTCATTCTTCATCAAAAAAATACTTTGTAAAATCATAATCCATAAAGTGGGAATGAATTTTCAGCTTCATTGAATTTTCCCCTGAGTATATCATCATCACATCATTGTCTCTGGTAGTTAACAGACAGCAGTGACGGCAAACTTCCTAGTCTACTAGTAAATTGGTGTGATTTTCTTCTCTAATTGCCAAGCCTTGTACATCTATCTTAGAAAATGAATAAATCAAGAAACTCAAAGCAATGCTTAATATAGATTTAAAGTGTTACAATGAAAACAGCTCTAAGGATACATGGTTATGCTAATTTAACTTTCTACTTTTAAGAAAATTATTATTTTCTCCACATTTGGAATAACTCGTTATTTTACTTTCTAATAGTTTTCTTCTGGTTTCTATTTGTATTCTTTTTCCTAAAATATTCTCATAGCTACAAGATATGTTGTGCTTTGCTTTTAAAATTATATATAAATACATAAACATTCTAATTGTAAGAGCCATAATTTGAATCAGCAATGGAATCTATGATATGGTTGAAAGCAGCAATTTGAATAGAATAGAATAAGTGCCTTTCTACTCTCTAAACAAATGCATTATATGATTTATAAGTAATATAGTAACTCAATAACATAAATCTATTTTTGATAAGTCCATAGTATCTCTAATACTGTCACCAGGAACCTAACAGCCTTAATTTGCTTATTGCCATGAATTCCAAAGTCTCAAATTTCATAAGATAATGTTCAGAATGTGATCAACAATAAAGACTCAATTGATCATTAATACTGAATATTTAGGTTATAGAGAGACTAGACAATAGAAATTCCAAGAGCAAACAATTTTTTCCTAGATTTAGAACTATTTTCATTATAAATAGTAGCCTTGCATAAACTGGAGGTAGGACTAAGAAACATTGAGGTCCTGTTCTCATCACTCAGCTTTTAAAAGTCATGTTTTGGAGTCAGAGAACTGACCCCAACCTCAGGGATGTTTGGCATCCAGTAGTTATTTCAAATTGTCTCCAGGCTATCATCTAGTTTTTCATTTTAAAAAAGGGAGAATTATTACCATGAAGAATAGGAATGTTTAGCCCCAAACAATGTCAATTTCTCACTTCTGAGAATATCTGAATAGTATGAAGAATTTTGATAGCTCAGCCTTATGTTAAATCCTCCCCTGAAATGCAGCTAGGAGAATGGGAATGTATATTCCCAATAATGTTTCTAGTCTGTAGCCATACCTTATTTTTTAGACCATTAGACCCACAGCACACACCTCTTCCTGTTCCCAAGACACACTGAACCCTGGGTGCATTCCTCAGATAGCACACTGAAGACATCGGTAAACAACCTCTTTTGTTGATGCCCGATGGACAGCAATCAGACCATAAGCCACATCCCAACCCCCACACACACATTTTTGGGGAGGAAGTGCGTCTTATGTTATGAAAAATACGGTAATTCCATTTTATTTGCAGATCGTGTCTTATGTGAGCTAGCCATGTAGATGATTTCCACATTTCCACATTTTTGTTGGTTTAATATACACACGGTAATAAATTATAAAAGTATCATCTGTCCTCATAGAAATCATTACTTTAAGTGATGACTTTTTTAAAAGAAAGAAAAATAAACATTATTTCATGTGCTTCACTTATTTTCTGTTTTAAAAAAAAAATCAACTGAGAGGATGCCATGAACATAGAGGTCATTGTCATCCACTTAGGAATGTTCAGTTTTACAGTCAAATATATTTTACCTTGAGACACCTGAATAATGAGCATAATCTAAAATTAGAGACAGCTTTATGGAGCAGATGACATGAGGTAGTTCTTGAAGATGGGTAGAATTTTTGACAGGTGGAGACACAGCAGAAAGGCATCCTGGGCTAAGAACCTGACATGGAGAAATGTTCAGAAAATGACAGTGCCCTGGTGTGGATAGAATTGTCAGGCATCTGAGACAGAGGAAGAACTATATCCCAGCTTCAATGTATATTGAATCCCACTGTAAGACATTTAGACTTATTGTTCACAATAAAGAGACAGTCTTTCTGGTATATAAATAGCGTTATTAAAGTTGCTATGAAGATTCAGAAAAAAGTTTATAGCCAACAGTGAAAATGCATCAGAACTAGAAATTTTCTTAAAAGCAATACAAATATCTCAAGTTTTAAACATTCTATACAAATTTTACATTCATGTTTTTAATAATCGGAGACATTAACAGTTTGGAACACATGCTTGCTATAGTTGTGCTCACATATGTCAAGATCAAACTTAGAACTGCAATCTGTGATATAGTGTCAATTTGAACAGAAAATAACCAGTTAATATTATCACTAATAGATTTGTTTGTGGTAAAACTTTTCTCATGAATTAAACATTAAAACTTACAATATGAGATATTCTTTAATTACTTATGTGTTATAGATTTAATTAAATATTAGCAAAAATGCATTAAACAGTTTTTGGTGCTCTTTATGGTAGTTTTAAAAATAGAATCTGTAGAAAATGAAAAGTATTCTTTAACTATGTAGTATATACACAAAAATAAATATGGTATACACACATTGGAAAATTCAAAAGATATGAAATCCACTATTCTCCTGCCATGTCAAGAAAACCACTGTAAATATTTGTTTAATTCGCTCTACTTTCATATTGTTAATTTGTATAATGTTTTATAAAATAGGAATCATATTACTTTTTAAAAATTATTTATTTTATTTTTTGGTATTCAACATTATTATATTATTTCCCCAATCCCTTCTGTCCCTGCCAGTCCTCCCATGTAATCTTTATTACTCTTTAAAAAAAAAAATTATATATATATATATATATATATATATATATATATATATATTCCTAAATGTATAAATACAACCTGTTCCATCAATGTAATAATACTTGTATGCATGTTTTCAGGGCTGTCTCTTCTGTATTGGATAATCAATTCTTGGGCTTTTCTTTGGAGAAACCTATTTCTCTTGCTGAGAGTTCCTTATTTTCCTGTAGTTCTTTATGTAAGTGTTGGGGTTGGTCTGGTGACAGGTGTTCTGATGCTAATTACTGGCCCCAACATCTAATTGCTGCCCTGATGAGCACATTTTTAAGTACCCCAAGTATTTCTGGATAACTTTGCCTCCCCATTTGACCAATAAAAACCTAATACCTGGGCAGGGTCAAAGGATATTTAGACAGAAAAAGGGAAATGGTCTGGTGCTTTGTATTTGATTGCTAATTATCACCTCCCACCTGGTCTGCTTGCTGTCTTGTAGGAGCAGGCACTCACTTACCTCAAGATGACATTTGTAACATTGCCTAAGAAATTATTTTTGCTTGGCCTAAACCTTGGCAGGGCAGAATGGGGTAGATGTAGCCAAAGTTTGGAGGCTTTGTGGAGAGGGGGGAAAAAAGCAGGGTACCATGTGGAGGATGCATGCCCAGATGGAGAAACATGGCCAAGAGTAAGCAAGTGTTTATGGAATTATGAATGGGAGGTAATGAAAGGTAGTTTGCCACGCCTCAGGTGAAAGAAGACTGTTCTGAATATATCAGATGTCTGTATCCCTACTGATTGCGGAAGCTGCTTAGATAATACTGCCGTAAGTATTTCCCTGGAACCCCAGCCATTGTGATTCCTTCTTGTGGCTAGACTTCATTTAGGCTTGTCCTTCGGCCTGTCTTCAAGGTCATCCCAGTTACTGTAAAATCTACAAACTGTTCCAGGAGAAGAACCACCCTAGGCCTGAGCCAATCAAGGTCCACAGTCCTCAGATGTTAAGTATTTTCAGGTCAGGCTCAACCGATCCCCTAAGGCGAACCCAGCCTTGCTAAATGTCAACAATCCTGTAACTGCCAAACTGGAAACTCATGCTCTTTGCTGTAACCATGATAAAAACAAAAACAAAAACAAACTAACTGACTAACAAGCAACCTGCCTAATGGTTGCTCTCATACTGATCTGTGGCTTTGGGGAAGTTCAAGAGCCCTCAGACTAAAGATAAAATAAAGATCCCTTGCTTTTGCATATGGCTTCTGACTCCTGGTGGTCTTTGGGGATCTAGTGATCTGGGCATAACATTGCCTATAGTGCAAATATAATAAGTATATGCCTAGTAATGTGCAATATTTAAGACACACCATTAAATTATGGCAAACCAACGAGGGGCTTGATTCTAAGTTTACAACCTGACAAGTCCTGGGTGAAAGGCAGTTTCTTAAAAAAAAAAAAAAAAAAAAAAAAAAAAACCTAATAAACCCTACTGTGGGCAGATGAGAGACAAAGGGAACACATTTAACACAACAGAGCTGGCTGACAAAAACGCAGCTGCGCTGCCTCTAGCTTGTCCCGCCCACACCTGCCCAGGAGACACAAGCAGCTTCTGAGGTGGAGTGAAGGGAAGGAAGGATTCCTTAGCAGTGATGCTCTTTTCCCCAATTCTTACTTGGTCGCCTACACACTATTTTGTCGCACGTGCTTCCACAGACCTCACAAACATGGCAGCTACTGCCTGCTGACTCTAACCTAGCAAGTGGGAAACAAACCGATCAGCTCACACAACAGTGCCTAGTAAAACCTCCCAGAAACAATTTAGTTTGGGTCCACGTGGGATAAGATGTAGGGAACTCAGACTCACACAAAATGAATAATTAATTTATACTCTGAGCAGCCTAATGGTTTCCGAGTATGGAGCTTCGACGAGAACTGAAAGGTAATTTAATCAATGCTAAATAAGTAGTACAAAATAAATAAATAATTAATGCTCAGAACATCCTATAGGTTCCAGGAACTGATAGGAACTCTAACTAACACAAAATAATTAGTAAATGCTTTTAATCCCAACATGTAGGAAACAGACAGAGCCAAGGCTACACAGGAAAACCCTGTCTCCATAACAAGAATAATTATAACTCTTTTATTCATTTTAACTACTTACAAACTTGTTCTAATTTATCAACATAAATATGTTTGTATATTCAATGAAAATATTATTCATCATTTGGGGGAAAATCAAAATATAACAAATACAAATAAAAATTGAACTGGTAGACTGGATCATTGTACTCTTGCAATAACTTCAGCCTGAAGGGCAAAGACTTTATTATGTTGGAAGGCATGTTTTATGTTGATATTAAGAAGAAAAGAAAGGGACTGTGGACTGCACCCTGAATAATACGGATCATATATGACAGGGGGAGACCTCCTGAATATCTTGGCTATAGACAGAAAAAGAAAAAAAATCAAGAAAGCCAAACAAGACAGGTAACATAATCACTGATCTCCCATATAGGAACAGCTCTAAGACTGACTGAGACATAAAAGTGTCTCCAGCCAGAATTTCAACTATACATGGCCAATAAATCCTTGGCTACAATTTCCTCAAAACTTATCATGCCATTCATTTAAATGACATAGATAAAATTGGTTTACAGTATGGTTTACAATCCAGTCTAGCTTATGGAAATTTGTCTTTTCTTCTACTTATAGGAAGAGCAGAAAACATCCTTACTTGATCTTTACATCCTTCACATCTCATACATTTACAATTTGAGGATTGCGAAATACCTGTGAGAAATTATATATTTTTAGAAAAAAAACAACCAGACACTGATGGAAATGGATCAGAACTGACAGGATTCTTCCTCCAGCATGCTTAGACACTGATCCAACTGTTCTAGTATCCTGGATGGTCCAGTCTCAACTGCTTTGATTGCTGTTGCTCTTCAAAGCCTGCTGCCATGATAGCTTAAAGACAGCTGCTGATCTGAATTGGTCCAGCATTTCAGACTGTTCCAAAAAGGACTTCTATTAAGCCTAAAATATGTAAACATTTAGATACTGTACCACAAATGCTAATGCTACCTTTCTTAACTACTTTTCCCAATTTTATTTGTGCCCTCCCCCAAGAAGGTATTCTTCATCCAAAATCAGTGAGAAGCAGCCATAAAAAGAATGATGCCCCATTACACTTAAGGAGGTTTAGGTAGGTTTTAGGTTGTTTTCTTGGTCTATAGATGTTTATTGTCATTGGGAATTGGATATAAGTTATTAATGGTCTTATTCAGAGAGAAAGCAAGGTTAGACTCAGCGATTTCTCTCTTTTCTTTTCTCTACCATTCTTCCTTTCTAAGGTATGGAGATAGAGGTTGAAAAGAAAGAAGGGAGAATATAGAAAACATATAAAGAGGATAAGACAAGTCAATCACTGATTGTACTCCTCAACCTCCAGCTTTAATTGTTACTCTCAAATAAGGCTATTTTTAATTCACTGATATAAAATGTTGTATATTGATACAAAAATAAATTTATTCCTGATACATTGGTATAGAATTCAAATTTAAGGTTATCTTTGCCATATACATTTTATATGTATGTGTGTATTATATATATGTATATATACATATATATATTTCTGCGACGGTATAAGGTATTGTACCCATACAACTCATTTAAAGTACGAGGTTACTTCCAACACTTTTTAAACTGCTATTTCAGGCTGATTACGATAATTAAGTAATGCAAGTTAATGGAGAATCACTCAGATTCATGGTCATGTCAAACACTAGTCATATTTAGCACAGGAATATGCATCCTAGGTTTAACACATTGATATGATCCTTAAATAGATTATATAAAAATAAATAGATTAGGTCTTCAGAAACCTCAGAGATCTACAGAATATGGCATTTCAAGTTGTTTTTATTATTTCAAGGATTCTTTGATAGCAAGACAGGTCAACTCCTGGCAGTGCACAGCCTACCTCAAAAAAGATGATGAGCATCGAAGATGGCTTCAAATGTGGCAAAACCACTAAACAAAGAAAATGCCCTCATTTCTACCACTGACAGAATTCTGTCTAAAACAGTCAAGCTTGAATGCAGGCCAAGTAAACTGCAAAAATCTATCAAGACAGGGTAAGCAAGTCCTTAATAGTTCCTGCTTCACAAAATGTCTGTCAGATAAACTGGCCCAGAGGACAAAAGATGATGCTTCAATGGGATAGAGTTTCAGGTGGCTGTCCAGGCAACAAATTCCCTCTCTCTCTCTCTCTCTCTCTCTCTCTCTCTCTCTCTCTCTCTCTCTCTCTCTCTCTCTCGCTGCTAACCTACATTTCCTGGTTACTCAGGTAATTAATTTTATTCCTTCTCAAGTCTCTGATGGAGTTGCAGACTAGATTATTATGGTTTTACAATTAAGCTTTGTTGTTTAGGAATATAAAAGATGTATTAAGATCTAGATAGGTATTTTAGCTTAATGAATTGATAGAAAATAATTTAGGTAACACTTTAGATTCACCAGAATAGGATATAGAATATTTTCTTCAAGGTTACCAAAACCTTTTGACTAGAAATTATGTATATAAGTCTTACCTAATGATTCTTGCAATTGTTTCACAACTGTTCTTACCATTTGTTATTGTATTTTTAAAAAATTGTCTTTTTATTTAGACAGAAAGGAGGGAATTTGGGGGGGTTGGTCTAGTGATATGTCTTCTGATGCTAATTTCTAGCTCCTAAGATCTAGTTGCTGCCCTGAAGAGCACATTCTCACTTACCCCAAATACTCCTGTATAACCTTGCCTCCCTGTTTGACCAATAAAAATCCCATACCTGGGCAGGGCCCGAGCAAGGTAGGAGTGGAAGAGCGGGATCTTGGTAGGAACAAGCATACACGTACTTGAGGAGGAAGCAAAGCAGTTATCAGTGAAGGGAGGAAGAGAGCCAGGATGAGTTGGCATGGAGAAGACATGGACAGATAGGCAAGTATGGAGGAAAGTGACCCCAAAATAAGGAAGTATGTATGGAAGTATGAATGGGAGGTAACCCAGGTAGACATAACTCAAGCAGCTGTCATGGGATAGAGGTGGGGAGATAATGCAAGGTAGTTTACGAGATAGTAGCTGTCATGCCCCAGGTAAAATAAGGCTATTCTAAAATCTTTCTTGTGTCTGTGTCTTTACTGGTTGTGAAGCAAGTTAAATAATTCCATAATAATAATAATAAGCTTAATAATAAACATGTTTAGACTCTACTTTTATATTAACCACAATATGTAGGGATGAGGTCTCATGGGCTGTCTTACACTAGTTGTTCTTTTCCTTGGTCAGCTCATATTTAGGCACCCATGTCAATGAGACTTTATGAGTATAACTTCTGACATTATTAGAAGGCACAGTTCCACAGAAAACTCTCTATTTCTCTGACTCATACAATCTTTCTTTCTTTCTTGCAAAATGAGCCTTAAAAGAAACAAAAATAAGGCTTATAAGAACTTACTCAGACTAATAAAAATAACATCATTATAGGACTGTGGCCATGTAGGAAGAAAGAGATATGTAGAAACAAGTAATAATAAAGTAGAACGTAAAATTGAAAATTAAGGTTTTATATATTTAGTTATGAATCAATAGTTTAGATGCTGAAAATACAAATGGCGTAAAGGTATAAATTCAATATCATATGAAGATTTAAATTAAGAACATTAAAAAATAATAAAATAAGAGAAGAAGTGTATTAGGGCTATCTAAAGAAAGAAAACTGACAGAATGTTTAACAAGGTTTATTAGAGTGGCTTTCATACATGTAGTCCAACAATGGCTGTCTCCCAACGGGAAAGCCGAGAATCTAGCAGCTTTCCAGTTCACAGACTGCCTGTGTAAGCAGTCCTCATCTGGCGCTGGAGTATTCCTAGAAATCGACTGGTTTTAAGTCTGTGTTGGAATCCTGAGGAAGGACATTCCAATACCAGGGAAGGAATGCCTTAGCAAGATGAACTTAATGAGAATGAGGGCAAGCATGCAAAAAGCAAAAATGTCCTATTTCCATTTCTTTTTTAAGATGGCTGTGAACACAAGGTATGGCTCATATTTAAGTTGGGTCTTACATCTCATATGATCCAATAAAAAAAAAATCCTTCACAGACATCCAGATGCTTAGATTTTAGTCGATTTCAAATGTTGCCAATTTGACAACCAAGATTATGCATCACAATAAATAAATAGAAAATAAAGAGAAAAGCATATAAAGTCAAATTTACCTCCATAGGAATATTTAAAACAATGAGAAAGTCCTAGCAATATTGACAACAAAGGAAAATACATATCAAAAGATATCAAAACAAGGACTCAAAGAGAATAAAGCACTGTAAAGAATACAGATGTTAAAAGAACAATTTTAAATAATATGAAAGGCTTTGATAATGTTCAACAACATAAATGAGATGAACAAGTTCCTTAGGAAATATAAATGAAAGAATTAACATAAGAAAAATCAAACATTTGACTTGGCTTTTCTTTATTTGAAAAAGTGTTTAAAATTCATTAAATTTTTCACTTAAAAAAAAATCCTTAAGTCTGATTGTTTCCTCAAATGAGTTTCATCAAAATTTAATGAAATCTTAGTCATTTACTGTCAGAAAATTGAAGAGGTACAAGCCATATTTTTTTAATTTTCTTTGTTTTGTTTTTTTAATTTATTTTATTTTTAATGTATTAACTATACATCCCAATTGCATCCCTCTCCCTCTTTTCTGCCTATTCACACCCTCCCTGCCTCCCTTATCCCCTATTTCCCTCCCTAGTCCTCAGAGAAGGGAAGCCTTTCCCCCCTACCAAATGACCCCTGCCTATCAAGTCTTATCAGAACTGCCTGCCTCCTCTTCCTTTGTGGCATAGTAAAGCACCCAGCCAGGGCCAGATGGAAGAGATCAAAGTGCAGGCAACAGAGCCTATGACAGGATCAGCCCTTGCCTCCTTGGATATGGAACCCAAAAGGAGACTGAGCTATTGGCTACATCTGAGTGGCAGTCCTAGGTCCTGTCTATGCATGGTCCCTGTTTAGTGAATCAGTCTCCCTTGGCCCACCTTGGCCCATATTTGTTGGCTCTGTTGATATTATTGTAGAGCTCCTGTTCCCTCCCACCTCTTCTATCTTCCCATTGATCCATAGGACTCATTGAACTCTGTCCAAAGTATGGCTGTGAGACTCAGCTCTTGCTTTGATCCCCTGCTTGGTGGATTCTTTCTGAGGACAACTATGGTAGGCTCCTATCCTGTTCCCTCTCTCTCTCCCCAACTGCTTCTAGTGTCTGTTCTATTTGCCCTTCTGAATTAGAATTAAGCATCCTCCCTAGGATCTTCATTGTTACTTAGCTCCTTTAGGTCTGTGGGTTATTATATGGCTAATATCCACTTGTAAGTGAGTATATACCATGTATGTCCTTCTGGGTCTGGGTTACATCATGCAAGATGATCTTTTCCAGCTCCACACATTCACCTGAGAGTTTCATTGTTTCCTTGTTTTTGATAGCTGGGCCATATTCCATTGTGTAGATGCACCACATTTCTTTATCCATTCTTTGGTTGAGGGACACCTGGGCTGTTTCCAGTTTCTGACTATTATTAATAAAGCCACTAAGAACATAGTTGAGCAAATGTCCTTATTGTATAGTGGAGCATCTTTTAGGTATATGACCAGGAGTGGTGTAGCTGGGTCTTGAGGTAGAGCTGTTTCCAGTTTTCTGAGAAAGCACCACACTGAATTCCAAAGTGATTGTACAAGTTTGTACTCCCACCAGCAGTGAAGGAGCAGTCCTCTTTCTCCACATCCTCACCAGCATGTGCTGTCACTTGAGTTTTTTTTTTCCTTAGCCATTCTAAAAGTTGTAATATGGAATCTCTGAGTTGTTTTTGATTTGCATTTCCCTGCTAAGAATGTTGAACATTTTTAAGTGCTTCTCAGCCATGCAATATTTTTCTATTGAGAATTTTCTGTTTAGCTCTGTACCCCATTTTTAATTGGGTTATTTGGTTTGTTGATGTTTAATTTCTAAAGTTCTTTACATATGTATTAGATATTAGCCCTATGTCACATGTAGCCTAGTCTGTAGGTTGTCATTTGTTTTATTGACAGTGCCCTTTGCATTATAGAAGCTTTTCAGTTTCATGAAGTTCCACTCATTAATTGTTGATCTTAAAGCCTGAGCTGTTGGTGTTTGGTTCAGGAAGTTGTCTCCTGTGCCAATGTTCTTCCCCACTTTCTCTTCAAATAGATTTAGTGTTTCTGGTTTATGGTAAGGTCCTTGATCCACTTGGGCTTGAGTTTTGTGTAGGTGATACATATAGATCTATTTTCATTTTTCCCCCATGTAGACTTCCAGTTAGACCAGCACCATTTGTTGAAGCTGCTGTCTTTTTTACATTAATGTATTTGGCTTCTTCATCAAAAATCAAGAGTCCATAGGTGTATGGATTTTTTTCTGTGTCTTCGCTTTGATTCCATTGGCCCTTTTCTGTTTCTATGCCAGTGTGATGGAGTTTTCATTACTGTTGCTTTGTAACATATCTTGAGATCAGGGATGGAGATACCTAGAGATCTTTTATTGTACTGAATTATCTTCACAATTCTGAGTTTCTTCTTTTTGTTATAGGAAGGTGAGAACTGTTCTTCCATGTTCTGTAAAAAATGTGTTGGTATTTTAACAGGAATTGTATTGAATCTGTAGATTTTTTTTCCTTTTTTATTAATTTATTCTTGTTACATCTCAATGGTTATCCCATCCCTTGTATCCTCCCATTCTTCCCTCCCTCCCATTTTCCCCTTATTCCCCTCCCCTATGACTGTTCCTGAGGGGGATTACCTCCCCCTGTATATGTTCATAGGGTATCAAGTCTCTTCTTGGTAACCTGCTGTCCTTCCTCTGAGTGCCATCAGGTCTCCCCCTCCAGGGGACATGGTCAAAGGTGAGACACCAGAGTATGTGAGAAAGTCATATCCCACTCTCCACTCTACTGTGGAGAATGTTCTGACCATTGGCTAGATCTGGGTAGGGGTTTAAGGTTTTATGGCCTGTATTGTCCTTGGCTGGTGCCTTAGTTTGAGCAAGATTGTTTTTGATAAGATGTCCATGTTTATTATGGTAATCCTACTGAACCATGAGCATAGGAGTTGTTTCATATTCTGATATCTTTTTCAATTTCTTTCTTCAAAGATGAAGCTTTTCATAAAAGTCTTTCACTTGTTTCATTAGAGTTACACTAAGATACTTTATATTATTTGTGGCTATTGTGAAGGGTGTAGTTTACCTAATTTGTTTCTCAGCCCATTTGTCACTTGTATACAGGAGGGCTGCTGATTTTTTAAGTTGATTTTGTATCCAGCCATTTTGCTGAAGGTGTTTATCAGCTGTAGGAGTTCCTTGGTATATACTATCATGTCTTCTATGAATAGTGATATTTTGACTTCTTCCTTTCCAATTTGTGTCCCCATTGATCTCCTTTAGTTGTCTTACTGCTTTACCTAGGACTTCAAGTACTATATTGCAGACATAAAGAGAGAGTTGACAGCCTTGTCTTGTCCATGATTTCAGTGTAATTGATTGAAATTTCACTCTGTTTAGTTTGATGTTGGGTCTAGGCTTGTTGTATATTGTCTCTTATGTTTAGGTATGTGTCTTGTATCCCTTATCTCTCCATTTTAGCATGAATGAGCGATGGATTTTGTCAAATGCTTTTTCAGTATCTAAGGGGATGATATTGTGGTTATTTTTCTTTCAGTTTGTTTATATGATGGAATAAATTTATGGATTTCCATATATTGAAGCACCACTGTATTCCTGGGATGAAGTGTACTTGGTCATAGTGAATGATATTTTTGATGTGTTCTTGAATTCAGTTTGTGAGTATTTTTTAAGGGTTTTTTGCATCAATATTCATAAGAGAATTTGATCTGAAATTCTCCTTCTTTGGTGAGCCTTTGTGTGGTTTAGGCATCAAGGTGACTGGGAGCTCATAGGATGAGTTTGGTAATGTTCCTTCTGTGGAATAGTTGAAGAGTATTGGTATTAGCTCTTCTTCAAAGGTCTGGTAGAATTCTGCACTGAATCCATCTAACCCTGGGCTTTTTAAATTTTTAATTTATTTTTATTTTTGCTTGGGAGACTTTTGATGACTCCTATTTCCTTGGGTGATTTGGACTACTTAATTTGATTACCTGGACTTGATTCAATTTTGGTAATTGAGAGCTATCAATAAAATTGTCTGTTTCATTTAGATTTTCAAATTTTGTGGCATATGGGCTTTTGAAGTAAGATTTAATGATTCTTTGAATTTCCTTGGTGTCTGTTGTTATCTCCCACTTTTCTTTTCTGATTTTGATTTGAGTCCTCTTCCTCTACCTTTTAATTAGTTTGGCTAAGGATTTATCTATCTTGTTGATTTTCTTAAAACACCAGCTCTTTGTTGTATTGATTCTTTGACTTGTTCTCTTTGTTTCTAATTTGTTGATTTCAGCACTGAGTTTAATCATTTCCATCTTCAAGTATGTTATTGAGTTGTTTGTATGAAATATCTCCAATTTTTTATGAAGGCATTTAGTGCTATGAACTTTCCTCTTAGCAGTGCTTTCATTGTGTCCCATATGTTTGGGCTTTTGTGCCTTCATTTTCATTGAATTTTTGGAACCCTTTAATTTCCTTCATTATTTCTTCCCTGACCCAGTTGTTATTGAGTAGAGAGTAATTCAATTTACATGTATGTATAGGATTTTTGTTATTTTTGTTGTCAATGTCGAGTTTTGCTCCATAGTGGTCTGATAAGGTACAAGCGATTATTTCAATCTTCTTGTAGCAGTTGAGGCTTGCTTTGTGACCTAATGTATGGTCAGTTTTGGAGAAGGTTCCATGAAGTGCTGAGAAGGTACATAACTTCTTTTTTGTTTGGATTAAAAGTTCTATAGATGTCTTTTAGGCCCATTTGAATCAGGGCATCTGTTTGTGTCATTATTCGTCTATTTAGTTTCTGTTTTGCTGATCTGTCCTTTGGCAAGACTGGGGTGTTGAAGTCTCCCAAAATATACATATATGAATCTATGTGTGGTTTAAGCTTTAGTGATGTTTCTTTTACAATTGTGAGTGTCCTGGCATTTTGGACATACATGTTGAGAATAGATATGTCATTTTGGTGGATTTTTCCCTTGATGAGTATGAAGTATCCTTCTTCATCTTTTTTTATTAAATTTCATTGAAAGTCTAGATATGAGAATGGCTACTCCAGCTTTTTACTTAGGCCAATTTACTTGGAAACTCTTTTTCCAGACCTTGACTCTCAGGTAACGCTTCATGTGTGCAGCAGAATGGTGGGCCTTATTTATACATCCATTTTGTTAGTCTGTGTCTTTTTATTGGAGAATTGAATGCATTGATGTTGAGAGATAATAATGACCAGTGACTGTTATTTCCCTTTTTTGTTATATTAGTTGTTGTGATGTGTTTGATCTTGCTTTAGTGAAGTTACTTATATTCTGTTATATTTGGGGAGGTGTAGTAAACCTCCCCAAGTAGGAGTTTTTCTTCTAGTGTCTTTTGTAGGCCTGGGTTTGTTCATTTTGTGCCTTCCTTACAAATTATTTCTCTCTTACAATCTCAACTGCTCATGTTTCTCTCACAGCTTTTTATCATAAAGCCTCATGTTCATATTTTTTATCTCATTAGCTGTCTATGCCTTTCCTACATTTTAAAGCCCAACAGTTTTTTGCTATGATTATTTTCAGCCAAAATTTGGGGAATGAGAAGCTTGCATTTCCTGCAGCCTAGCCTGTTAGTTGTAAGTTCCCACAAACTCATTAGTGAGAAGAGCCATTCAGAGCTGAACGGTAAACAACTCAATTCAGAAGCTTTATACTCAAGAAGTATTAAAATATAGAGGCTGATTGTTTTTTTTATATCTGTGTCTACTGTTCCCTAGATAACCCCTCCCAGCTAGTTAATGAGAATTCTACTTATTCCTCTCTTTCTCTGGTCAACATTTAACCAGCCAGTTCAAAGTTAGCTTCTTCTTTCAAATTCTTGTTTCTTGTTTTAAAAATAAGGAAGTGTGGAAGCCTAAGGTTACACTACTGGCCTGTGGCAGAGACAAGGATTGAACCTGGGCTATTTGTCTGTAAAGCCAATAACCGTTATTAAAACACAAACAAGCAAACAAAAACTCATAGAGTTAAAATAATCACTTAAGATAGCACTAAATATGTTGCATATATTGAGGAGTCATCAAGATCTTTTATCCAATTTATATTGATACATTACAGGCTATCGTGTAAACTATAAATCTAACGGTATATTTTGAAATGCAAGGTCAATTATTGATAGTTAAAAGTAGTTTGGTCTTATAAGACACTGCAAATACAGAAATAGTGAAACTGACTATCATAAACCTCTGGGCATAACACATTTTCAAAAAGGTTAATATATGGTCTTGTTTTGTGTGGTTTTGTTTACAGATACTTATTACATGTTATTAGCTCACCTGCATGGAATTTGTTCCCAGAACAGCTTTAGCTCACTCTTTAATAAAGCACGCCTATTAATATTTTCTCCACAAGACCCATAGGTGGGGAGTATTTTAAGCACAAACAACAAAGAAGCAAAAATATATAATATATAGAAACCATGGCATGTTTGGTTGGCCTGGGAATCCTGCACTTTTCTGAAGGGAAAGGAAGAAGAATGGATATGGAAGGAGAAGATAGGAGGAATGAAAAGGTGGGAGGCAGACGGAGGGGAAGGAAACTGCACCCAGGATGAAATAGATAAGAGAATAAATTAATTTTAAAAAGAAGAAACCATGACATTAAATGCACCAAGAAAGTGGTACTGATTTAACAAGTATGAGAACTGAAACAAGACAATAGACTCTTTGCCTTTTCTTACCTTAGCTAGGACCATGTGCATTAAGCAACTTCACCCCTTCCATGTCAAACATCAGATGGGAAAAAGACCTAGAGTATTGGCATTGGGGTCACAATACATTTTGAAAGTAGGTTAATATATAACTTTGGGATCTGAGAAGTAATCAAAGTCAGTTGTGCCCTATTTTATGGGAACAAGAATCTTATTAATTAATTGGGTACTTAAAAAGTAATCTGTGCCATCTCATCCCTTGGTGAGAACCAAGGCCATAGAAAATTTAGAGATTGGCTCTAGCCTAGTAAACTGAGATATCAAGAGTGATATGAATAGCACCAGGTTTGATTCCTATATAGTTGCTTCTACTGTAACTTGATGTCCAGCAATAACTCCCATTGAAATTCTAAATAAATTGAATTCTCAATAAATATACTTTGAAAGCAAATCAACAACAAAGGTCCAATGTCCAAATCCTAGTGAACAAATAACTCATACATGATGATCATTAGCTGATCTCAAACTCTGAGCTGTGGAACACACACATGCATTGCACAATAATACAGAATACGGCATTATTTCTAATTTTGTAAACCTCACATGACATAAATATTGGAAGTAAGCATGGAAGAAATTGGTTCCGTGCTAGGACAGGGTAGGCTTTTATCTGAAGCATCTGAATTGCTTTTATTTTAGGGAGATTTTAAAATCCGCAAAGATTCCGCTTCTCTGTTTAGTGATCACTAGTAGAAAGCTTACCTAAGCTTTTGATCCAGCAGCACATGATTTTTAATTCATATTTCTAAATATCAGTTTATCTCTGTTGTAGTTTTCTCTTTTGTTCCCTTTATATTTCATTTTACTGTACCTTAAGTGATTTTGCAAACAATAATGATAAGTTTTCTATATGTCATTTGTGATTTACAACCTGCTTGAAAACACATGGGGAAATGGTGAAGACTAGTAAACATACAGTTGTCTATAACTCATGCCCAAATTAAAAGATTGGGTTTATTTTTGCCTAATGTCTACTCTGCATACAATGGCAGGATTTCTTAAAGGCTAAACCCTGGTCCAGTAATATTTTTAAAGGCTAGAAACATTTTAGAAATATAAAGTCCTAGGCAGCATACCAGGGTTATCAAATTATAAGCCCTGCACAAGGGGCCCCAAAATCTGGTTAACAGTTCCCTACATCACTTCACACCTCCCCACATAAAAGTATTACATGGGTTTCATATAAGTTATATTTCTTCCAAAGACAAATTTTAATTTCTAAGTTTCCATCTTGACTCTACAGTAAAATATATTAGTAAGATTTTTTAAAATTATGATACATAGAATGTATCCCAATAAGACTGTATCAGGTAGAAACCAATTATCAAAATGTTTTTTTAGTACACTCCCCAATGTTCAACACTAAGTACCAAATTAATATTTGGAGTCTAAATGACGTCATAAGCCCACAGTAAAATTATCAACTATGTCTAGACTCTCAGAAGATTTTAGGTTAAATCTTTCTTTAAGAAAGTTAGTGAAATAGGTAGCCATAATGCCATTTTGATAGATGAGTAATCTGAATTCTCCCTCTCACTTCATAATACAGCATAAGTACCAGATAATTCAAAGAATAATTTAAAAATAGTATAGAAAAGTGCTAGAATTATAGATATTGGAAATTTGTGCAAAATTTAGACATGTAAAAGGCCTTAGAATCCTATGGTATAAAGCAAAAGGCAAGAGTTGGGAGGATGAGTAGACCTCACTGCCAGCAGTTGGTGCAAAATAGCATTCTGATAATGTAATGGGAGCTTGTACTGTCCCTGGCTGCACTGTGGAGTGCCTTGTTGCATCAAACTGAATCAAACATTCGTTGATCAGAAGATGGTGATACTTAACAGTGATAAAAAGAACTATGTCAGTTTCTTGGCAGTTTTGTGGATCAGAATATGGTAAGAAATCCTCTCCCATGTTTTGTCTAACTGAAAGGAAAATTCTTTCAAGAGCAAGAGAGGAAGTTTGAGATCTAAGAGTCAAGACTTGCCCCTTATATTTTCTGGAGGGCTCCAGGAGACTGTGCTCTTCAGGGGAGTCCCACAACCATCAAAGCAACAGGAAACCAGCTGTGACTGATTGGAGCCATCCTAGTACATCAGAGTAATTGGGTGAAAGAGCAAAATACCCTGAAAATATGCAGCAGCAGGAAGCTCTGATACTGATCTAGGGGACCTGAGTTCCCATGTCTGTAACAAGAGGAAACGCCAGCAGATGGCAGCATGGACTACTGCACGGTGGGGGAACACAGCCATTTTAGTAAAGCCAACAACCTGTAGCTGCCTTCTCCATAGATGCCAATGTGAACTGCAAATGCGGAAGCACCAGTGACAAAACACCGTGACTATCCAGGTGACGCCTGTAGTTTTCATGCCTTTCCAGGAAGAAGTAGAGATAGAGGATTTAAGGAAATCCCTAGCTGACGTGGTTGAAACTGATGGAATGCATACTGTGGTGGGTGACTAGACTACATACACCTGCTAATGGGCAGAAGAGGAGCGATGTTGGGAGAGTATTGAAAAATGCAAGCTAAGTTTGGGTATTCAAAATGATAGTGTGAACATGTAGTGTGTGAAAATATGAGAATAACTTGAGAAATGATAGATTTGCATGGCAAACATCTTATGGCAATGTCAGAAGACAAAGGATGTATCTCTCCTTAAGAAACCCACTCTCACACTTGGGTATATGCCTATTCTCTTAGATGTCTTTCTAAGCATCTATCATCCACAATCCTAAATTAAAATACTTTTAATAACATCTTTTTCTGCTTTAAAAATAAAGAATAGCAAATGTAACAAATATACATAAATAAGAGCCATAATTTTCTTATATGGAAAACCACTTATTATATCCCACCCCATTTCCTTTTCATTAGACAAAGAGAACAACAAATGAAGGTTACCCAGTAAGAACTGGGACGTTCATCCATCTTGAGTCTGTCCTCATTCGTTACACCAGAACATACCAAATGACATAACGCGTTGCCCAATTTTTAACCTTGCAAATAAAAAACATTTTTATCCTGATAAGTTCAATATTGGAAGAAATAGATTGTCTGAATCTAAAGAATGTTAGCTAAAACTAAGATATCACAAAATCCACATTCAATTGGTCCTTTCCCTCTTAGTACAGGCCAGAGGAATGCTGCATGAAAATCACTGACTGATTTCAAGGGTCTAAAGTCTAGTGTGGCTGCCTGCAAAGATCCATTCATCCTAACTTTTCCTCATTTTTCTCCCTGTTGATAAATAGAAATACACAATCCTACTTAATTCTCCATCAAACATTTAAATGGCATGGATTTTTCAAACTAATATAAGTGTTGATGAAAAAGAATTATCATTGTTGTAATCATAGGTGTGTGCCGCCATATTCTGCCTCACTTTACGCTAGCACTTGCTGTTTTCCTGCTTTATTTTTGTCTCCTTATTCTTAATCTTTTGAATTATAATTTGTGTTTGGTTTTTTTTTCTTCTCATTGCTGATCTTGAGAGAGGATAGTATCTCTATCCCAAGTGAGAAGAACAGAGCCTGTCAATAACTACACACTGGACAAACATTTAACTTTACACTTTGCTGAAACTAATTTTACTATGTGATATGAGATCTAAACAGTATTATTATAAGATTGTGATCTAATTTTCTTAGCTCTGTTTCTTATATGTCTTTTCCTTTCCTGGTCACTTGTGATATGCTCCATCCATATCATATGTTAAATTATATTATAGAATGGGTTATCTTTTGGGTTTTCCATGGGTTGTTTGGCCATGATGCTTTCCATGTATACCTGGTAGACATTTCAATAATTGACAGACATGGCTCCTCCTTAGGACTCAAGTGTAGAAATTGTTCTTTATTATGTACTTACTTTCAGAAATAATTCATTGATTTTAGATAAGCAATCATTTCTCATCAAGATTTGGGAATGACTGATAAACATATGTAATCTTTCCACTATGATACACACCTTTATTCATTAAAATGTATGTTTCTATATTATGGTGTTCATTGTATTAGCTACATTTTTAAAATTAATTCTATTATTTTATAGCTTATATTTTAGGGAAATTGGAAGTGAGATTTAAATATGGTTCCCACAGTATCAGTGAAATGGATCAGTGGTAAAGGCCTTTGCTACCAAGCCTGATAACCTGAGTTTCATCTGAAGGATTCACTTTGTGGAAGACAGAACACGTTTCTGCAAGTTGTCGTCTGACCTCCACACATGTGCTATTGCATATATGCCCTCTCACATTTTACGCACATAACTGGAAAATAGATAAATGTTTAAAAACAAAAATATTTTAACTACAAACAATTTACATATTTATTGCTCTACCATTGATTTTGCTTTTTATATGTACCTCATGCTACTAATTGAAAGTAATCCAAGAAAATAAGTAATTAAAAATATCTTTCACACAAATGAGGCTTATTTCTAAATTAACCTTGTGATGGAGAAGTGATTAAAATAATTTTCAGAGTAAGAGGTCTCTCCCAGAGAGGAGCACCTTAATCAGTTATCCAATACCAAGTAGTTAGCCTCAAAATCATAAACAAATAGTATTATATAGATTGCAAATGTTGTGTTTTTATATTTAAGGATAGCAGGCCACCAAGAAGAGACTTGATACCCTATGAGCATATACAGGGGGAGGAGGTCCCCCTCAGTTACAGTCATAGGGGAGGGAAGTGGGGGAAAGCGGGAGGGAGGGAGGAATGGGAGGATACAAGGGATGGGATAAAAATTGAGATGTAATATGAATAAATTAATGTATATATATAAAGAATATATATAACAACATAATATTATATGTATACACATATACATATATATGTATATACAGTTAGAGACCATGAATTTGAGAGAGAACAAGGCAGGTAAATGAGGAGGGTTGGAATAATTAAAGGCAAGGAAAGAGGAAATGTTATAATTATATTATAATTTTAAAACATGATTTTCAGAATGAAAACCTCCAGTTAGCAATTATAGTGAAATAATTTAATTTTGAGCTTTATTTTAACAATTTTTTTTCATTTTAACCTCCTACACAATGGAGAATGAGTTTATCTTTTATGAACTAAGAAAGTTCAAAGACGAAGTCTGAATTTCCTGGAGAGACTTTAGCACACTGCTTCGCCTAGCTGGTTACTTGTTCTCCTAACCATTCTGCAGACTGATTATTCACAATGATCCAAAAACTGTCGCCAGATGGAAAGGTCAAGGGCTTTGCACAGTGTGTTGGACCTATGAGTGATGATAAGCTGAGAAAAGACAGCACATGATTTACCAGTAGTTTCTTGCTGCTCTTTCCCTACGTGAAGACTAATTCTGAGTTTGAATGCCGTTACTAAGAATTTCTGCCGATTGCGTGTTTCACTTATTTACAAGTTGCTTATTATAACTTATTGCCTGGGAACTAACAAAACAGATTGCAACATCCACTGTAACGCAGCTCTCTGCAGAATACCAAAAACACCTATCAGCCATTAGCTAGAGTACATAAGTTCTAGGCCGTCCACAGCAGTAATTCTAATCTTGTGACAATAAGAAAGTATTACATGAAATAAACTACACACTTCTCAATAAGGGTTCATGATTAAAAAGTGAAGCAACCGCAGTTACCTAGGTCTTCTTTAAGAGAATATGACTTTGACAGATTTCCTTGTGATGGATAACTCAGTCACTCCACATTGCCTTTTATGACTATTTTATGACCTTTGCCCAAATAGAATTACTTTCATTTTTAATATGTTTATCAGTCTCAGGGAAAGCATAGGAAAAAGGCTCTGAGGTCAGTAAGCTGTGAGGTGGATTCATCTTTGGAGGTTCTAATATTCTGTAGTATGCCTGGCTCCAGCATCCCAAGGACGAGCTCGAAGGGGTAAAGAAGAACAACATAGTACTCCATTGGCGCAAACCAGGGCATACAAACTGTGCAAGCCACCTCCACAACAGTCCACTGCAGTCATGCTATTTGCAGCTTTCCACATCTTCCCACTCTGAATCTGCTCGAATGATTTATTGCGCATTTTAAGCTATATAGAAGATGATGGCTATCTAAATATGAGTGTAAGTTTATAGAAACATGTAATTTAAGGATAACTGCAGTCCTTTCAGTGTAAGGATAAGGACTACAGTCCCATCCCCTGCATGCATGTACAAATGGCAGGCACAGTAGCATGCTCTTATGTTCTCAGTGTTATGGAACTAGAGACAGGAGCATGCTAGCCAATCACTGTAATTAGGGACTCCGATCCCAGGGAGAGAACTTGTCTCAGAAAACAAAGTAGATGGATTCTGGGGAAATGCCCAAGAGGGTGACCTCCCTCTATACGCATACACACGTATGTGTGTGTCTGTGCACATACACTCCATCTTAATCAGTTTTCTATTGCTATGAAGAGACACCATGAACACAACTCTTATAAAGGAAAGCATTCAATGGGGGTGGGCTTATAGTTTAAGAGTGTTAGTTCACCATTATATTGGGGGGCATGGCAGTGCATGCAGGCATACATGGCAACTGAGACCTCTAGACACAGATATGAAGACAACAAGAAGGGACAGAGAGAGAGAGAGAGAGAGAGCGCGCAACTGGGTCTGCCTTGGGCTTTTGAAACCTCAAAGCCCACACCTAGTGACATTCTTCCTCCAATAGGACCATACCTACTCTAGCAAAGCCACACCTTTGAATAGTGCCACTTCTTGGTGAGCAAGCATTTAAATCGTTGAGTCTATGGGAGTCATTCCTATTCAAACCACCATACCATGGCCCCCATGGGTTTGCAGCCATAAACATAATGCAAAACAGCATTCAGTCCAGCTGCAAAAGTCCTCATAGTCAGTAACAATCTCAACCTTGTTTAAAACTCCAAAGTTTGGGCCCAGGGGTCCCGCTCAAACTATGGCACCAGCCAAGGTCAATACAGGCAGTAAACTTTAAACCCCTACCCAGATCTAGCCAATGGACAGGACATTCTCCATAGTTGAGTGGAGAGTGGGGTATGACTTTCACATGAACTCTGGTGCCTCATATTTGACCACGTCCCCTGGAGGGAGAGACCTGGTGGCACTCAGAGGAAGGACAGCAGGTTACCAAGAAGAGACTTGATACCCTATGAACATATACAGGGGGAGGTAATCCCCCTCAGGAATAGTCATAAGGGAGGGGAGTAAGGGAAAAATGGGAGGGAGGGAGGAATGGGAGGATACAAGGGATGGGATAACCATTGAGATGTAATATGAGTAAATTAATACAATAAAAAATAGCCAAAAAAAAAGTCCAAAGTTAATTATCTTATCTGTAACCCCAGTGAAAATCAAAATCAAAAAGCAGATCACATACTTCCCACATACAATGGCGTGGAACGTACACTACCATTCCAAAAAGTGATGAAAGAGAACATATGTTGGATCAAACACTAGATCAAAACAAGACCTACAACCAGCAAGGCCGACTCCAAATTCTGCATCTCCATGTCTGACAGCAGGTCTCCAACTCCTTTCAGCTTTGTTGACTGTGACACATTTCTCTTTCTTGGGTTGGTTCCACATGCTACCAGCAGTTTACTTGACAAGAATCCTATGACTCTGACATCTCCAACATCTTGAGGTCTACAAGGCAATCTAGGCTTCTGTGTCCCAGCCTCACGCAAAGGTCTCTCTGGACTTCTCTTCAGGGACACCATTGATATTTGCCTGACCTCAACGACTTTTCTATGTCATAGAGGGAGAGCCCATAGCCCGTTAGAACCCTGTGGTTGAAAGTGGTAGTTTTACAGCTTGCCGGGGCCAGAGCATGCTCCCTTGTTCAAACATATTTTCACCAGCTTTCTGGTTTTGATGGTTTCCTTCACTGCCTAAGCTTGGCTGTCTCTGTAGACCAGGTTAGTCTCAAACTCTAAGCCTCTGCCTTTGCCTCCACAGTGCTAAAATTAAAAGGTGAGCTCCCTGGAAATTACCACAATATGTAATGTGGCCCTTACAAGAAGCAGCTGTGTGTAAAGCAGTAGTGGAGATGTCACTACAATTTCTAACTAAAGCTCTGTATCCTGTTTGTTCTCATATAATTTCTGAGCCAGCCTCACCTTCAGCTGCTTATAGTCTCTGTTCTTGTTTTTGTTGTTGTTGTTGTGGTTGTTGTTGTTATATTCAGAATTCTCCAAAACTGAAGAACTCAGAGATTTAGACCCCTCAGTGTTTCTGTGTTGAATCAATTGCATTTGCACTTTGTTAATATATATTAAGATGTATAATATTATGCTAATATATATTAATATATGCAATTTTCTCTGTCATTTTCACTGACAAATTTAATATTTCCCTGTAGGCTTTGAACTTTTTCAAACCTACTTTATTTGAGGTTCTTTAATGTTTACACCTCCCTTCCAACCCACCTACCCTAGATAGGAGGAAAAAGGTTAACAGGAACAGAACAGTAAACCTTTTTAGACTCAGTTCCTTGAAGCAATTCCACTGGTGTTGTTGGCAGGATTCCAATAGACCAGTTAAATAACAAACCAGCAACTCAGCGGTGACGGCAATTGCAGCCACTGGAACCCGGAGCAGTAGCAAGAACCTGGAGCCTTGAAGCATTCGCTGAAGCGGTTCTCTCTAGGAGAGTCTTGAAGTGGAGTGATGAACAGTCAAGACCAAAAAACGCTGCCACTCGGAATCCATACTAGGATGTTTATCAGTTGGCAAAAACCATCTCCCCACAAGAGGCAGTTGCTCATCCACTGGAGAAGCATCATCTGTTCTCTCACAAGTCAGTTTTCAGTGGGAAAATGCTGCACAACCCTACACAAGTCTGTTTCACATTCCATACTTGGGATCAAAACAAAAACATGTTTACATCCACTACACTTCCCAATCTGAGACCCTTGTCTTTGGGTTTAACCTCTTGACATACTGTGGCTACTAGTGTCAGAAGTGTCAGAGGAAACAGGGGGATATTAAGACTTTAACCAAAATGAAGAGTGTGAAAAGTTATACAGACACAATCTTGCAATCCATGTGAATATAATCAAAGGCAATAATAGTATATGGGCGTGGGAGGGTCCTGCTCAAACTATGACACCAGCCAAGGACAATACAGGAAGTAAACTTCGAACCCCTACTCAGATCTAGCCAATAGACAGGACGTTCTCCACTGTTGAGTGGATAGTGGGGACTGACTTTCACACAAACTCTGGTGCCCCATATTTGACCACGTCCCTTGGATGGGGCAGCCTGGTGGCACTCAGAGGAAGGATAGCAGGTTACCAAGAAGAGACTTGATACCATATGAGCATATACAGGGGGAGGAAGTCCCCCTCAGTCACAGTCACAGGGGAAGGGAGGAGGGGGAGGGGAGGGAGGGAGGAATAGGAGGATACAAAGGACAGGCTAACAATTGAGATGTAATATTAATAAATTAATAAAATATTAAAATTAAAAATAAATAATTTTTAAAAAGTACATAGGGAATGTAAAAGAGTGTTTGGTTTAGAGTAAAGCTGGAGATTGAGGTAAGTATATGAGGAAAAGCAAGTGTTAAGATGTCTACTAACCAAAATAAAGATGCACGAAGAAGCCTTATGGAAATCTATTAGCCTGTTAGATAATTAAACCCGCAATATATTTTTAAAAGGGTTTTAATGTAAGAACCCTGCAGGGGTAGACAATATTGCTCTCAGATAACGTAAACCATAAATGAAAATCTCAGTGCCAGGTACCTTCCTATGCATTACTAATCAAAAGCACCAGAGCAAGAGGCTATTTCTGTTGCTCTGGTTTCACATCATAAATAGATGGTAAGACCTTATCACTAAAGATATCATTCATTTAAATGAAGGAAGTGGAAAAATTAACCTTGACTGACTAGAAAAGTCTCCCTTATTGACTAACCCATAAATTGCCAGAAGGTGCAGTGTAGATTGCTGAGTAAGAAAAGACACCAATGCCTGGTGGTAGCCCATGTATGCTACTTTATTGACCTTCCTGGCAAGATGTACACACTGGTGCAATAACATAACAGTGGTCACGAAGATAGCCACCACTCTCAAAACTATATTCAGTCAAAATACAAGTATAAGTTATTGCATATGCTCATCTGTAAACAATCTACAGTAATCTTCTTTTATCCGAGGTTCATGGAAAAACTTGAAATAATGGTAGAAAAAATGAAAACCTGTAACTTTTGAATATAACATGGCTGTTGTGCATATCTACTCATCGGAATTTTGGTTGTCTCATCAAGGACTGCACAATATTAACACAGTCAAAATTCCAACATTAGTGGCAGAGAACCCCCCCCCAAAGCCCCATTCTTTTCAGATGAACTATAGAGAATGGATGGTTGCTGAATAAGAATCACCCTCCTCTGGGGACATGCTGCTAGTAAGTTGTCTATACCTCAGTGTATGACCTCACTCTATGCACATAAAAGCAACACTAAATTTGACTTAGGTGGTTACAAATAACAAAACAACAACAACCAAAGAAAACAACACAATAACATAAATTTGGGGGATGACTGGGTAGGGGGCACCAAGGAGAGTTAGAGGGAGGTAGTGATGGATTGATATGGTCAAAATATTCTGCAAATGTACAAAATTTCAAAAGATAATTTTAAAACAGTGTCAAGAATAATAAAGGTAGATTTTTATTACACACGTGTTTACTTTTCTTATTGTGGAAAATGCATCCATGAGCACAGAAGCATCAGTCCACTCTTTTCCATTCACATTGTGTTTTCTAAATTCACTATGTAAGACTTCTATGGTATATTGAGATAATGACAACTATAATGAAGGTACCATGGAATAGAAGCTCACACTTGGACTTCAAGGTGTGTTCTATCTTCATTGTCTTCAGAAGTAGTAGGAGAACAACTGTTGGGGAGACTCTGGGAGATCACCTTTATAACTGTTATAATGATAGTAAAACTGTCTCAGTTGGTATTCTGTCCAATTAGTGTGATAGAGATTGCATCTCAGCTTGCATCAGTACATTGAATTTTTAAGAGTATATTAATTTTTATGTTTTTCAGTTCATTTCTCTACTTCTTTGTATACAATTGTATCATCTGCCAATAGTAATGATCTCTCATTTTCCTGTCACCTGATTATACTTTTCAGCTTGACATATTATGGATTTAATTAATTCCTCCAGGATAACAAGTATTTGATTTTAGCTATTTTTAAAAAGATACAATTAAGAAAGAAGTCGGCCAATGAACTGAGTAAGAACTTATCACCAAAGCACTATATGTTAATTAATGTTTTTATTTTGTAGTGTTCTAAAAGATAATTTAAAAGTAGAAAAATAATACAATTTTTCTAGAAAGATCTTTTTCAGATTTTATTGAAACCAACAATTTGAGGGTTATTTTTTCCTTCTGGGTTTTTAGCAGAAAATAGTGTATTAATTATATTCTTAACATTGATCAAACTCTGCAATGTACATGATTTTGAATACAAAATAGGGAAATCAGGCAACCTCCCCCAAAATATTAATTGCTAGACATGTCGTACACATTTCTGTCCTATAAGAGATGCATACCGAACCACAATCCTAATCAGCAAGTTTCTCTTCCCACTAAAGGGAACAAATTATAACCCTTTCTAGTGCCAGTAAACAGCAAACAGATTGCTGATTATACAGAAAGAGAAACAGCAGAGCCAGGACAGACCATGAAGATTATAGAGAAGCCACTCTCCTTCTATAATAAGCAAATAGCAGCAGACATGTTGCAGAGCACATCAAAGGAAGCAGACAGATGTAGTATCCAAATGATGACTTGTTAACAAAAATCAAACTTTGAGCAATTGTATTAGCAGGCAATTAGAATAATTCATAAATAACAGCAAAAATGCCACCAAAGATACTACATGGACCAGTAATCTTCCTTTTGTGTCCATAGTATTTTGGACCTACATGTAATATAATCAGTATTATATCCAACAATGAAAAGAAAACATAAGACTGTTGTTATGAGAGATAATTCAAAGACATTAAGAAGAAAGTATTCTGACACTGTGCAAAAGGCAAAAATATGTCTCCGTCTGAGATGTCAGCAACTAAATGACAATTTTTGCTGAGAGTGGATCCACACAACTTTCATTAGAGAAAAATTACAAAGAGGAAGAACTTCCATTACCCCCCAAATCCAACAATCAGATAGTAATAGGTGACTTAGTATGCAGTTATTGAAGGTTACCATGTGCAACAGAATCCTACAGAATATGCAAGTGATTATTTTTTTAGATGGACATCTTGCAATAAAAAGATGGCCGTAGTTAGTATCGTGGACTTTGTTAAGATATTTTGTATGTGACCATGTTGGTCTTGCTGAGACTATTTTTTCCATCTGTCAAACACAGATAATGATACCTTGCATGAAATGATGTGTACAGCCTAAGGTGAGCATTTTCAAAGAGATGGTTTGGTACCTTATCATTACTAATGCTAACCTGAGAAATAAAATAGACAAAGTAATATTCAAATAGAAATGGAAACTCACACTGAGAAAAGACAATTTCATCTCTAGAATGCTACAGGGCATGAATGATGTTAGAAATAAAAGATATGGACAAAATTTATGAAAAGACAGCCCCAATATGCATCCTGATCATAGTTAACATTAGTTCCTTAGAAAAGAGAGTGGAAAATGAATGCTAAAATTGTAAGTATACTTCATACATGTATGAATTTGTGTCCAAGTTAAAGTATTACACATTATTTCATTTTGAATTATGAGTCTGTATTTCTCAAGAATTCTGTTTTAGTTTTCATAAATCTGTGAGAGGTATTCTCACCAGAGGTACCCTGCAAGGGACTCCAACAATTTTGACTATCAGCTTGCTATTTTAAAAATGAGTTTGTTTATTCACTTTACTTCCTGATCATAGCCCCCTTCCTCCTCTCTTCCAGATCCCACCATCATTCCCTCTTCCCCTGTTTCCCCTTTCCTCTTCCTCAGAGAAGGGGAGCCCCCTCCTCTACCAACCCACCCCAGCTTATTAAGTAGCATCAGGATTGAGCAGGTCCTCTTCCCCTGTGGCCTGGTGAGGCAGCTCCACCAGGGGGAAGTGATCAAAAACCAGGCAACAGAGTTCAGGTCAGAAACATCCCTTGATCCCCTTTCAAGTGGACCCACATGAAGCCTGAACTGTGCATCAACTACATCTGTGTAGGGGGTCTACGTTCAATCTATGCATGGTCTTTGGTTAGTGCTTTAGTCTCTGTAAGACCCCATGGGCCCAGGTTAGTTGGCTCTGTTGGTCATCTTGTGGAGTTCCTGTCATCTCCAGATCCTTCTATCCTTGCCCCCACTTTTCCACAAGACTCCCTACACTTTGCTCAATGTTTGGCTGTGAGTTTCAGCATCTGTTTTGATCCATTGCTATTTTGATCCACAAAAATCAGCTAAGCTAGACTCCTGCTTGGGCAAATATCAGAATATCATTAATAGTGTCAGGGTTTGGCTCTCTCTGGTGGGGTGAGATTGGGCCAGGCATTGGTTGGATATTCCCTCAATCTCTGTTCCATCTTTATCCCTGCATATCTTGTAGGCAAGGTAAATTTTGGATTGAAGTTCTTGTGGATGGGTTGGTGTTTCCCCTCCCTTCACTAGGAGCCCTGTGTAGGCAGAAGGTGTTTAGGAGTCACTATAGCTGAGACTC